>NC_135169.1:12228584-12596084 GCF_041146795.1 Maylandia zebra | reverse complement strand
CGCGCTATGCTCCTTTGTTTATTGTGCATAAATAGTAAATTGTCCTGACCAGTGTTGGGTAAGTTACTTTAAAATAGTAACTTAGTTACATTATTAGTTACTTCTCTCAAAAGTAACTCAGTTACTTCAAGTTACTCGTTACTTTCAAAGTAACTGAGTTACTTTTAAGAGAAAGTAACTTTGGTTTTACTCAGAATTCTCTTGTTAATGTGTTGCTTCCATAACTTTGCCAGTCTTCTAGCTTGCTTACTTGCCACAAGTGCACTGTGCCACCTACCAATAGAAAGGATATGATAACGTGCATATTTCCACGAGAGAAATTCCACGCCTGGACCGTCATTGACTGCTGCCATGATTCTAGCCTACGTCACAGTGTCATGTGCGCCTTTTACATCCAACACAAAAACTGCAGTTGTGGTGCTTTGATTGTACTCAGAACTCGGAAATTCTGCCTTCTGAATAGGAAGATGTAGGCAACACCAGACTGCAGATGAGCTGCATACAGAGCTGGACTGGGACAAAAAATTGGCCTGGGCATTTTGACTAGAGACCGGCCCACCATTATAGGAAAAATCATAAAGCCTTTGAATGAAAATAAACACTGTTTTGATGGTATATATGCATCAATCTATCAATCGTTTGTTGTAAGATTCAGATAATTATTTTTTAAATGCTAGACATTTTAAATGAGAATAAGAAAGAAAAGTATTTCATTGTGGCCCCCTTTCCCTGTTAATGCCCTACATGCCCCCCTGGCAACACTTTGCTAGACCCGCCCCTGCACAGTTACCAGCTGTCAGCTACCTAAAAAAGGATCCTGGGGTTATTTGTCTCTCAGAAACAGTTCATAACTTCCCTTCAACTCATTCATGTCACCTAAAAGGTAAACCTGTTTCTCCATCACCTGTTCAGCTCTGATGATCCAGTAAGGACATCTCCTGGTTTCATCTTCATGTTTCCCTCTCACCAGATATCCAAACCATATCATGACCAGCAGCTTTTTTGCAGCTGTGGCTCCAGCAAACATCAGCTGATACTAGAAATTAATATTAAATAAATTCTAACAATAGCTGATCAAGCTTAAACGTGCTGCTGTTGTTTAGCGCGACATCCGCTGGTTTCCTCTTTCGGCGCAAAGTGGGCGATAAACAAACAAGAGAGAAAAGATGATCAGCTGATCATTGATCAGTTTCATGATTGAAGTAGAAATGGGAGAGGGAGGGTGAGAGGATGAGAGAGGAAGAGGCAGCTGTGCAGCAAAGACACAGAATAACTCCAGCTTTGTGCCTTTTTCATTGTAGCTGAATTACGGGACAAACTGTTCCTTTTCACCTCAATAAGAAACGTGTAATATTTTCTCTGAATACGAGACGGGATGGTTGGCAACTCTAATAACTTATGAACAAAATAAAGTTCAACATCATTAACTTCATAGCACCCACCCAGCTGTATAGAAACTCCGTCATGCTAGCTAGCACGCAGTACGGAAAAAGTCAGAATAACGAAAATAAACTCCACCTAAACTTGGTTTATATCTGACCCAGAGAGACTGCAGGTCATAACTTCTTACCTGAAGTTCAGTTCACACTTGGACCGGCGGCCGCCTCGGGTCTCTTTTCCTTCTGCGTCCCTTTTCCTTCATCCACCTGCTGGCTTCCACCACTTGCTAATGTTACTGAATCTGTGGAAGCTCCGCGATAGCCACCACACGAAGTAACGAGTAACGACCCTATCTAAATCCCAGTAACGAGTAACGCGTTCCTGATTTTGGCATAACTAGTTACCGTGCTCGTTACCACAATAATAACGTAGTTACTGTAACGCGTTAGTCCCAACACTGGTCCTGTCACAATATTGCGTTTCGCTTCTGTTATTGTGGTACATTGACAAAAACATATACTTTTATTCACAGGATAAAACAGTTGTTTTGTATCACTAATTGCCCATTACGATTACAGCATACAATATTATTGTCACTGCTACATTTCTGTGATGCTACCAGAAATAATTTCCACTACTAATTAATTACCATTGAGCTCAAAGGTCCTATTAATAAACGGTTAACGAATGTGTATTTATGAAGACGATTTGTGAGACTGGTAAATATGTACGATGGTCTTTACTTTCTACACGGTGCATTTCAAGGTCCTGTACCCATCCGTCGGTAAACTGTACCTGGGCTTGTTGCAGTGACCTGAAGTTACTAAACTTCATGAGTGTATGCACTCACTCCAAGAACCGTATAATTATAAATATAAGCGTGGTGAAAGTTGGGCAGCACGCTAATGTATTTTGTCCCTCTGTGTGCTCGTAAGGGTCTGACCCTTTCACTGGTTTGATTTTTTTTCCTCGTATCTTTTCTTTGTCTTTTCATCAAGTCTGTCTTTGTACGGACCGGCATTGTTCTCCTTCGTTTTGTACATACCTTTTTGGGGGGCAAAGAAAAAGCAAGAATTCATTGGAACCGAAGAATGAACGTTTTGCGGTGCTGCAAATGCTTGCATTTGATGCAGGTACTTGGATTGTTTTGCCACGAGTTCCCGGCATGCAATGCACGAAAGTCACGTGGTCTGTCAATCTCTATACTTGCAAGTAGATATTTCTTTTAAGGGAGGAAACACTACGAATATGCAAAAGCATTTGCTCACAAAACACGCAATGACCTTAAATGAATGTCGTGTTTTTAATTCCGCTCCGGACTCATGAATCTCAACCCAGCAGCAGCGGTAACGTTTGTATGTCCTCTCCCGTTAATGCGGCAGGTAAATAATCAACTAACAGCGCATATTATGTTAGCGCGATCTGCCTTATTACAAAACCTGCCATTAGTGTGCATTTAGGCGACCATGATGAGAGAGACAGACAGAAGCTGTGTTCCAAAACGTCGGCTGCATCCTTCGGAGGACCCGGCCTTCGCGGTCTACGTGGGCTGGGTCCTTCGAAGACCGAGAAGGCCGGAAGTGCGAGGCTGTGAAACGGAACGGTCTAGCCTTCAGATTTGCGTCACCGCTGTCTCGGTGGAGTTTAATAAACTTGGCCGTCTGCTCCTTGCTATCTAAAATATAACAGGACACTGGCGTAAATTCTCGACAGTCTCACACTTCTGTTTAATCAGTTTTCTGTTTGACGTTTATTCAGCTGTGTGAAAATCCCGGAGGAACCCACCAGATAGATTAATAACGTTTTATTTAATCTAATAATCTAATAACTTTGATCTCAGCCAAACCGATTTACTCCGGAACCAATAAAACACCGAAAAAAGGCAAACAATTACATTTTTAAGTTATCCGAGTGACTTATATGTCATGTTTAACCTGAGTAGCGAAAGAGCGGCGGTCTGAAAACGACGAAGCCGTGATTCCGCTGCTCTCGCCGGCTCGAGTGACCACTGAACCCCCCGGCTTGCTATCCAGCAGGTGGCTAACAGACGTCTCCAAAAACGTCGGCGCACTTTTGCAAATATGCGATGTCTTGATAAACCAAGCAGATATTTGAAATTTACACAGCTTCTTTCTTGCCTGAAAATATGTTAGAAGTTTATTTTGTGACCCAGAAAGATTAATAAGAGTAATTTTAAAACTTAGCAGCGGCCGCAATTGTTGGCAGCTGAAATTTGGCTGCGCCGCGCTATGAATTCTGGGATATGGTTGGCCACGAAGGACACACCCGACCCATCCTTCAAATTCGGGGAAATGAAGGACGCATTTGTCGGCCGCATTTGAAGGAGTCGACGAATTGGTTGGCTCAGATGCTGGCAGTTCTCGCTGCAGTCTACCGTTAGCGTCTCCTTTCAGGCCAGGATATACGAATGCCACCGAGCAGTGTCTAAGTTTGTGGTAAAAGGCTTGCACCCATTTGCACCCAGAAGTGTGAGACGGTCGATTTTCGGTAAGTGAATGTGTTTAATTGTAGGCAGGGACATTACTGGATATTCTTGTGTAATTGCTACAGAAGAATATTTATTTTATTATTTTACATTTACAATTTTTTTTCCTGGGGACCCCGTGACACCCCATTGAAGAGCCATAGGCTGGATCTCTTAAGGATCTCTTAAGATCTCACTGTTGGGTTTGTAAGGACATGTTACTCCTAAATTTCTATCTTGTTCAAAGAGAAGATATAAAACAAAGTTCTAAGCTAATCGACCTTAGTGTTCTCCTTTTAAAAAAAAAAAAAAAAAAAAAAAAGAATCGATAAAGAATCGAATTGTTAAACAGAATCGAAAATGGAATCGGAATCGTGAAAATCTTATCAATACCCATCCCTAGCTCTGACTACAATAATGTGAATCCTGAATCAGCCTCAGGTACAAATGTGAACTCTACACACACTGAATCATTAGTAATCAGATTACATGTGCAGTAAAATGTGTGACATCACTCTTAAAGTTTCAGAGTTTTGTAAAACTGATGAGCTGAATCACGACTTTCTTTAGTTATGTTGTGTTTCTGTTGTGGTGTCTGAATAAAATAATGAGCCTCCTTAAATTTCAAACACACATGCAGCTAAAATGTGGGAAAGTGTAAGTTTCCCTGATGAGATCAGTTCTGTGTGATTAAAGGATGAAAGTGTAAAAGGTCAGAAAGCATCATCACATCTTTGGCACCATTATTTCTTTGTTTTTCATTTTTGAAGTCGTATTTGTTCTGATTTTGTTTCAGGTCCATAAAAAGATTATTTCAACAAAACTCAAGACTCACGAACAACATCAGCAACAAAATCCAACTCAGCACATTTTGACAACGTTTAGAGAACTGCCAGCATCCAGATCAACAGCAGTTATATTAAACAATGACATGCTGTTGGTTTAATGTCAGAAGACTGATAATATGGTTCATCTTTGTATTCAAATCTTATTGTGTTTATTTCTGTTGTAATAAGTGGAGGTTGGATGGTGTGGGACATTGTTTCCATCATGACACAATTTCATGATTTGGTTCTGTGAGTTTGTTTCAGTCTTATTAAAAAAAAAATCTTTATTTATCTTTCACTCACTTCCTCCTGGATTTTACCTGCGATCTTTAAAGCTTACTGTATTACATTTTTATTGCATATTTTTGCATATCAGTAACAACAACAAATAATAATAATAATAATACTAATAATAAGAATTAATAAGAATTAATAATTTTCATGTTAATTACATTACTTGTTGCCAAATTGTGATGCACAAAAACTGTATAGTCATTGTTCAGATTTTACAGTGTGATTCATGTCATCCCTGAGGCCATGAAAGAGAAAAAATTGTGTTTGATCAAAATGATTGTTTCTGTAGGTTGTGTCTTTTCTGCTGTGTACAGTTTGATGTGTGTAAAATAATTTTGGTGCTTTAAAAACTAATCAAAATAATATCACAACAACACTTCCTCTGAGTGACCTGTTATGCTTACATGTGTATAAAAATGTTGTTTCTTCTTTATCCATTTTATTAAACTGCTGAAAATGACTCATGATTTCTGGCTGAGCTCCCAGAAAAGAGGAAGTGCAGCCTGTGGATGAAGAGAAAAATGTTTTGTTTAGTAAATGACTTGTTTTAGCAAAGAGGCAACAAGAAATGCAGACAATAACAGCACAGTGGTGTTCTCTTGACAACTTCATGCTGACATTGTCAAATATAAATATAAAATATTTTCTCAGTTGAAGGGATAAAAAGTGTCAGGTGTGCCCCTGTAGCTCTGCACTTGTTCTCTGTGTGGACTGCACATTTTTATATGATCTACCTGTACTGGGAAAAATACCACACTGTGAGAACTGATGAAAACTCTCATTTAGAAAAAAAATCAGCATATAGTTGTCAAGTGAAACTGTAAAGAGCATGTTTCTCACACTGATAACCAGCTGTTTTTATGATTATTTATGATATGTTCAGTTAGTTATTCTGTTTTCACTTTATTGCTGCCCGACATGTTGCTAACAGAACAAAGAAGTAATCTGTTCTCCACATCAGAGAGACATCAGTGTTCAAGGTCCTAAAGGACCCTTTATTTACCAAGTAGCCGCCTGGACTTATTTGGTCATTTTGGCTTTAAGAATCTCAGAATCAAACTATAAGTGAATACTTTTGCCCTTTTTTCAGAATAACCTCAGCGTTCAATATCGGGCAGTCATTTCACATTATTGTATTGTCATGAGTGGAACCACAGTTTAAAGTGGGAAAGAAAAACAAACTCTGTTTTTTCAGATTTATAGTTATGTCGAAACTGATATTCAACAAAATGTAACACAACATAACTTTAAATATGAACTCTACTAAATTGGTACAAAAACGTTTTTGAACCTATTCCACTTTTTTATAAATCATCCCTTTTATATTACAAATCTCCAGGCATTTTGGGGCGTTGCCACCTCTCCGCACCCGCCTCTCTGTTCCATGTGTCATCAATTCTTCCCTGTGATTGGACCGTCTTTGCACGTGCATTCTAATGATGCACTGTAAAGTTTCGTAATGCTCATCTTCTCATCTTTGAGATTCCGTTTGAAATGTCTCTCTTAAACCAACTGCTCGAGGAGTTACAGTAGTGTGGGTCAGCCATGGTAAAACCCAGCGGGAGTTGATTTTTCTGTGTTCAGACAGCAGCAGCTTGTGAAAGTAATACACCAAGTATCCCCGAAAAGCTCAGCTTCTGTTCTTTTCTGAACCATTCACATTTTCCGCTGGAGGGCCCAGAGTAAATAGGTCTAAGTGTCAGTGTGGATATACAGATATACAGAAGTACAATCACTGGACTGTGTTTACAGCTGGTGGCCAATAGAGGGAGACATTAATCAATTTATAATTTATTGTAGCTGTCATGGTCTCCCAGTCCTCCTGGTCAACCAACACGTTGTCTCTCCTCACGAGTATAATGAACTCGATACTTTACTTTCTGTTTCTGTTCTGTGTCTCCTGTACGCACTGCAGCAGTTTCATCAAAGAGGCAACCTGGCTGCCTTAAAGGTCATGAAAATTCATTCAGAATTAGCAACAATGATGGTAAATGGACTGATTCTTATATAGCGCTTTTCTACTCTCCCGGAGTACTCAAAGCGCTCTATACAACATGCCTCATTCACCCAATCACACCCACTCGTACAAGCACTTCTAAACTCAAGTGCAACTAACAAGCATTCACACACATTCACACTCCGATGAATGCATCGGAGGGCAATTTGGGGTTAGTATCTTGCCCAAGGATATTTGGCATGCAGACTGGAGGAGGAATCAAACCACCAACCTTCCAATCAGTAGCTGATCTGCTCTACCACCTGAGCCACAGCCACCCAAATGATGTTAGTAATTATATGACATCATCAGTGTTATATATTAAAAAGTATTGGTACTAGTATCAGTATCATCGATACAGGCCCTATATTTACTTGGTATCAGATCGATACCAAATCTTGCAGTATTGCTAACAACAAACAAACAGTGAAATATTAAGTTCTTTAAACTGTTATTATTTCAGCACCATGGACAGCACACAAGGTTTTTACTGCATGAGCTGTGCTCTCTAACATGTGACTGTTTGTAGTGTATACATCTCTCTCCCTCTCTTAAGGTGACAGGTTAATCATTTTCATTAATCTTCATAATATCAAAACCCCGGAAACACAAGGAAGGTGCATCATGATGAGACCCAGAACCAAAACATTACAGCAAAGCTGAATACACTAGTGTAGATAACACCCAGCAGTGTGGTAAATTGTGCTGAGAGAGTATCTGCACCCCATAAGACCAAGAAGCCAAGAACACCAGCATGCTGTGTGAGAAACATGCATGAAAGTCAGAACACCTCTGTCAGTGCATTCACGTGGCTAGTGGGTCCTCTCTGTGGCTGACTGGCTGTTAACCCAGTGAGTGAGAGTTTCTCCCACTGCATTGGGCCGTATCCTTCTGCTGCACTAAAGGACAGTTTTGCAGCCATGTAGCTCTGCTCATGTCACGTGACACATGTCACAGTACGACAGTATTTTTTTTAAAAAAAATACTGTCGTACTGTTTCTAGGGTCCCTGTCCCTGGGTATATGCGTACTCTGAAGAGCACATCATGTCACTGTAAATGTTTATGTATATTTGAATTAAGAAATCATAAGAGAATCTGTCTCTCTCTGTACCCACAAACCACATATAAATTTATTTTTCTTTGTGTAACTTCAGGTTGCCAGATCATTGTCACTCTCCCCCTTTCCCATACAAAAACATATCTCAGATATAATCACCATCTAACATACAGAAAGACCTGTGACATATAAACACTGGGTTGTGTTTACAGCTGGTATTCAACATAGGGCGCAATTTAGTTATTCATCGCAATGGATTAAACTGCTTGGCTGAATGTTAAATATTTACAAGAGCTGTGATGATAAAGGAGACTTTGACTTCAGAGTCTATTACTTACATCACAGCATGTTGCAGAAGAATAAAAAAAACTCTGTGTGTTGTAAATGTAGCTGTAACTGTGTCTAAAGAACAACTTTAGATCAAAATCAATCTGCTGTCAGAGCAGGGCAGCTGTGGGTACAACTGTAGCCTCGACCAGTGTATGAATGTGAGAGTGAATGAATAGTGGAATTGTAAAGCGCTTTGAGGGCCCCAAAAAGCACTATATAAATGCAATCCATCATTATTATTATTATTATTAAAATAAAAGTTATTTTTTTAGAAAGGATGAAACATTTCTTATTGATTATTGGCTGAAAGTGATTAAATTTTTTAATGTTGTGACACAGTGCCCGACTCTCTGAAAGGGAGGGGAACATCTGAATGGAGGGAAACATTCAAAGAGGCATATGCCTGCTGAATGGCCTCCACAACCCTGTGGGACAATCGAGATTTAGACAAGGGTCTGTCCAGAAATCCAGAGTGGAAGCTGAAAAATGGCTGGTCTGACTTCCTTCTTTTTTTTTTTTTTTTTTTTTTTTGCCTGTCCCGTTTGGCTCTTTTGCCATCAGAATTGTTGTCTAAAGGCAGAGAAAGATGCCCAACGGATTTACTTTACCAAATTGACCATCCCAGCCTTGCTGTAATGGTCCATTTGATTCACCTTTTATTGTTTCTTTTATTTTCACTTACTGAATACGGGACAGACTTGACTGGGGGAAAGAAGGGGAGAAAGAAAGAGGGAAAGAGAAACAGCTGAGAAGAGGGACGGGGGAGAAGGGCAAAAGACAAAAACCAACAGAACGGGCAGAGAAGAAAAAAATGCATATATCAATCACCTGGATCACCTGCTGAGAAAGAAAAAAGAAAACAAGCAGAAGAGAACAAGAGCAACAGAACAAACAACATCACAATGATATATGGGAATATGACAGCAAATACCAAATATTAAACATCATTGTGCAGCACATAAGATCAACAGAACACAGTGTGCTTTGAGGTAGGAGCCAAAAAGGGTGTAGTTTGTGGGTGTGATCACCCGTGTGTACACCTGTGAGCATGGACGCGCTTGTTTTTTATTTTTTAAAAGGTTCCTTCTTGTAATAATCTGCTAGAGGGTGTGGGGGGGCCACAGCCCCGTCCTCCAGGGCATGAAGCAGGTATGGAGGAGAGCAAACTCCAGACATCCAGAGGCCCCCAGAACACAAGAGACCAAGGAAGACCAACAGAGGGGCAGCCGCGCCACTGTCCCGGAAAGAGCTGAGGAGAGTCCCAGATGAGGGCTCACTCAGCAGCTGCGGAGCAGAAGCCAGGGGGAGTTGAAGTGATGCGCCCGTGAGCTCCGCCGGCAGCCAGCCGCGCCTGAGTGACCGAGCCCCAGGCCGAGAGGCCGGGGGCACCCCACCTCCGAAGTGGCCCGACTTCCTAAACGGCCGGGTAAGCAAGACATGCTGTGCCAAAGCATGGAGATAGCACAGGGCAACCTGGCTCCCAGCTGTCTCCTTGTGCAGGTCCCCAGTGGGAGATATTCGTAACTCTGCATTTACTTGGACAGGTGAAATTCAAATAGGTCATCATCATCATCATCGTTTACTTATATAGCACTTTAAAAACACACAAGGCCGACCAAAGTGCTGAACAAAAGAAACACAACAGATACCATAAGAATAATAAATACGATAAAATAATAAACATAGCAAAAACAATAAGATACAAGTCAGTCAACCACTGAATCAAAAGCCAGTGAATAAAAATGCGTTTTCAATCTGGATTTAAAAACCATCACTGATGTCGATTGCCTAATTTGAAGAGGAAGATTATTCCAAAGCTTAGGAGCCACAATAGAGAACGCTCGGTCTCCTCTCAGTTTCAACCGTGATTTGGGGACTGAGAGCAACAGCTGCTCAGCTGACCGGAGCGAATGAGTGGAGACATAGGGCTTCAGCAAATCAGACAGATACGCAGGTGCCAGACCATTTAAAGATTTAAAAACCAATAAAAGAACTTTAAAATGAATTCTAAATTCAATTGGAAGCCAGTGCAGGGAGGCCAGAACCGGAGTAATGTGCTCAAATTTCCTTTTACCGGATAAAAACCGTGCCACAGCATTCTGTACTAGTTGCAGGCATGTCAGAGTGCCCGGTCCAACCCCTATTAAAAGGGAGTTACAATAATCCAAGCGTGAGGTTATAAAAGTGTGGATAACAGTCTCCAAGTCACGCCTTGAAAGAAAAGGTTCAACCTTCGACAGACGCCTGAGTTGATAGAATGACGATTTCACCACCCCATTCACGTGGCCATCAAAGGTAAGTGCAGAGTCAATTTTTAACCCAAGATTGGTAATCGAGGTCATCAGCAGCAACCCAGAGTTAGGCCAGAGGATAACCCCTGTGTCACCTTCATCATTGCCTTTGGACCAACAGAGCATGCAACACACAAAGGATCATGTCAACTGCAGCCTTGTGGAGGTCCAGCTGGTGGACCGCACACCAGGAGGCAAACAGCCCCCAAAGAAAGCAGTAGGCAGTCCTGGTGGATGGTGCACAAAACTCCTGCAGCATTCTCACTTTTAGATCAGGCCAGGCCTGGAGCCTCTCCCTCTCAAGGTACAGGCTGTCACCCTGAGTCCTACTGGGAAAAGATGGAACAGTGACCCCCTCACCTGGGACAGGAGGTCCCTCAGAACAGGGAGCTCCGAGGGTGTCCTGGCCATGACTGGCAGGAAAACTGAAAACTAGCATGTAGGGCCAAAGAGGGGCCACCAGGATCAACCTCAACTCCTCAGTCTGTACCCGGTTAAGGAATAACTGGAGGAGGAAGTATGGAGAGAGAGCTTGTGGCCAGGAGTGCAACAGGTTGTCTCCAGGGAGAAGAACAGATGGCAATGTGTCGATTCTCTGGGGGGAAAAAAAGGTCTACTTCTGCCCCTCTGAAGCAACTCCAGATCTGGTGGACCACATCTGGATGGAGTCTCCACTCCTGTTGGATTGGGCTACCCCACGAGTGAAGCCCAAATGGGTCTAGGCACACCCCAAAGGTCTGCTGTCAATTCAGGGTGAGGGACATGGAGGCTCTGTTGGACTCCACGGTCATGCCCAGAAATCATGTGATGTGGGAAGGCTGCACGTGACATGAACAGAGCTACATGGCTGCAAAACTGTCCTTTAGTGCAGCAGAAGGATACGGCCCAATGCAGTGGGAGAAACTCTCACTCACTGGGTTAACAGCCAGTCAGCCACAGAGAGGACCCACTAGCCACGTGAATGCACTGACAGAGGTGTTCTGACTTTCATGCATGTTTCTCACACAGCATGCTGGTGTTCTTGGCTTCTTGGTCTTATGGGGTGCAGATACTCTCTCAGCACAATTTACCACACTGCTGGGTGTTATATACACTAGTGTATTCAGCTTTGCTGTAATGTTTTGGTTCTGGGTCTCATCATGATGCACCTTCCTTGTGTTTCCGGGGTTTTGATATTATGAAGATTAAGGGCACAACTTCACAAATCTGAATACAAACACACACACAAAGAAAAGAAAGGGGGGTGATGATGTTTCAGATTAATATTAATTGACAGATGCCTCAGCGTGTAGACAAGAAGACATGTGACATGTGAGTCTAGTGGTTCAGGTCACCCTTTAATTCTTTTCTGACCCCCCTTTGTTCTTCTGAGCAGACTGTGATGACTTCATGTGTGTAAAAGACTGTTGTAGGTTTATTTTTATCTGCTGAAAATCTGATACCACAAAATTTCTGTCTGTGCCTCCAAGAAAAGAGGAAATGCAGCCTGTGGTTTCAGCCTGAAGTCTAACGTTCATCTTCTTTAAAGTCAACACAGCACAGTGGAAATGTGCAGGTATGACAATGTGTGAAAACAGGTTAAAAGTAGCTTTATTGTGGTGATGACACATGCTGGACTAAAGAATAAATAAAGCATGTGGGCATCAAGAGAAACAGTGAAAAGCTTGTTTCTCACGCTCATGTCTTTAAGAGTCTCTGCATGGACGTGCTGTAAATGTTCATTTATCTCTGAAATAAATAAAATCATCCATCACTCTCTCTGTCCACAACATCATATACAGACATGTTTTTCTTCTTACTGCAACTTCCAAACAGGCCAGTTCCTCACAGTATAACACAAAAATGTATAAGCTGCAAATAAGCTAAAAACATGAAATTATATGTTAATGTATTTTACCTTTCAAAGAGAAAAGTAATGGGAAGAAGAAACATACCTGCTGTTAAAGAATCTAAAACACCTGGATGTCAACATGTTTGTATGTGTAGATGATACTGCACCAAACCTTAATTATAACCTTTGTAAGAATGTGTTTGACAGGATTAAGGATGGAGGCTGTGTTTGCATACTTTAACTTAGATTGATATTATAGACTGTATATTGACAATGGCCACTGTCTTGTTTTTTGAGTGATAAACTGAGGTACACTGCATGCTCATATGGAGGGGACTAGCCAATCACAAAGTTACCACAACTTAAAACATTCACTGCTCTGTTGTTCTGTTGTCTTTTTGGACTAATTTGGGTCGAGCCTATAATAACCTTTATATTGTGAAAGATGAGTTCCACTTAGACAGGTTATGGAGAGACAGACAACCATTCATGTTCACATCTACACCTAGTTGCAATCACCTGAATCACCAGTTAACATAATAATATGTGACTTTTGACTGTGTGAGGAAGCCAGAGTACCTGGAGAGAACCCAGACAAGGAGAACATGCAAACGCCACACAAAAATCCTCAGCTGGTGGATTCAAACCTGCAACCTTCTTAATGTTTAATGTCTGTGTAGGTTCTCAGTCATCCATCTCATGGTAGTCTAAGGAGTTTGGAAAGAAAGTGACTAAACTTCTTTAAGTTTCTTTAAGACGTGTCACCTCTCATCTAAGAGGCTTCTTCACTTCTAGAGGCAAACAGTGGAGACTCCAGTGGGAGTTGTCTCTTAAAAAGGTTCGTATACCCAATACTAATCATGTGTGTCATCACATGAGCGAAGGTGTGAATAAAGGTTTGGGTCATTATGCTGCATTGAAGACACCTCTGAACTCGGATGTTGGAAATTGGGAGTGACGTCACTCCTGAGTTAGCATGTTGCAGAAAAAGCTAGGAAACAGGATTTGTTTTGGTTCTTGGTAAATTAGAGCCACGCAGGTATGAATAGCAGTGCAGCATAATACTTGTTTTTTTGACTAATTGGTGCTCAAACCTAATCACAGCTTTTTTAGTGAGTCAAAAATACACCACAGTGGCAGTACAGACTTTGTCGTGGCCAGATGACTGGAGAGTGGCGCGAGCGCAAAAGCGGACGGTTGAGACAGGAATGAACTTAACAAAAAACAAACCGTTTACTTTAGGCTGGATCAACAATATAAACAAAAGCAAACAGAAACTAGGACGATGTTAACAGTAAACTAAACTGGGGAAAACTAACACTAGACACAGTGAACATGAAACCTGAATGTGGCTAACATGGACATGAATACCTGAGACTTGACTGAACAGAAACATGGCACATGGTGAAAAGATGACCTGCCAACGAACGAATGAAAACTCACACCAAAAATACACAAGAGGCTGACGAGGGAAGTGGAACACACGGGAAACACAACTGCAATAAACATAATGACGCACGAGGAAGACAAACCAAACACAGGACGTGATACTGTCAAAATAAAACAGAAAAAACGGAAAAAGACACCTGAACCAGGGAAGAAACAGACATGGGGACATAGAAGCAGAAATGGGAGGCGAAAACAGTGACATGACTGGACACAACACACGTGGACATACAAGACTGACAGAGGCAACATGGAAGTACGAGGGGAACAAGGAGACGAGACACGGACATGACTAAGGAACAAACACAGAGGACATAACTCAGACAGGAAACAGGGAATGACACAGCGACAAGAAAACATCCATCAGAAATATGACTAAACTTGGAAGCAAAACCAGGTCGAAACTCAATACTAACTAATAGAAAACTAAAAGATCACAACACAAAGAAATCACAAAAACACAAAAAACTCAAACTGCTGGGTCAAACGACCTCGAACCATAACAGTTTTACTCCTGTTTATGTTCAGTGCCGCCATCTTGGATCGTTAACTCAGAGTACACTGGTCTGCTCAGACTTTCAGAGTGGGAGATCTGAGTTGAGGAAGCGTTCCACAAAAAAAAATTCTGACTGGCAACTTTTGACTTATTCAGGCATTATAACCAGAGATTTCAGGAGAGACCTTGCCTCACCCTCTCATGTGACCAATTCAAGTCACCTGTGGTAAAATTTCTTATATGAATAAGAATCTTTTAAAACAATGCTCTAAGTTTGTTTGTTTTGTTTGATTTTCTCTCAGTTTGATCCTGATGCTGTTTAATCTTTACCTCATTACTCAGTACTCTTTTCTACGTTAATGCTGATGGTGAGACATTGTTATTTTTCTCTTTACTCAATAAATAATTAGATTTTTATTTTTACTTTTTAATGTTAAGAAGAGTAAAGATCACTGCAGATGTTTGCATTTTAGAAACGCAAATATCTGCAGTGAAACTTCAGAGACAGAACATATCAGAGTAGTTTTATCATTGTACGTGTGTAGAGTAGGGTTGTCCAAAATTGACACTTCCTTAGTAATCATCACTAAAACAGAATGAAGATGCTCATTTGCATCAATGTTGATATCAGTAGTCTTGTCTTGGCTTCCTCCAGCTGAGGCATAATTTGACAGCACTGCTGCAGACAGACAGGGACCCAGCTCCTCCCCTCACTAACAGCTGAATGATCACAATGTTCAACACTTTAGTAGGAAAGGTCAGAGGTTAGCAAAGCTCCTGTTTCAGACGCTGACATCATCAACTTCAAACAGCGTGCAGTCAGGACCTTAGAGGATGCACGAAGCATGTATTGGGTGGGTGAAAGTCCCTCCCAATGAAAAGTCTACACAGTCGACACATTTGCAGGACTCTGCTCTCGAAGCTGAATCCTGCTTCTGTGAATCAGCTGAGCTTTGATAGTTTGGAGGGACACATAGTGCCACCTGCTTCAGAGATATTGTTAAATAGTGGTTAAAAATCTGTAAATGATATCAAACATAAGATATGAATGCTGTAGAAACTCATTAACCTGAAGATGTAGAGCACAGAGCGATGAATGAAACATTTTTATTCCCATTAATTGTTTTATTGTTGAGTGCGCTCTCAGTGCAGCTGTTGATTTCTGAGGCTCTGAAACTTTAAACTGGATCAATTTAAACTTTAAAGGTTACAGTCCCACAGCCTAAAAAAGGAAACATGGACATAACTTTATTTGCAGATGAAAGTGAAATAAATTTGATTTGCATGATCAGACACTCAGAATCAGAATCAGAATCAGAAAGGGGTTTATTGCCAAATGTTGAGCAGGTTTACAACATTAGGAAATTGCTGCGGTGCTTCAGTGCAAACATAGTGTCATAAATAGCACTTAAATAGACATGAAAAAATAAAAGTAGGGATAAGAATTAAAAGTGCTACGTAGAAAGATATGTGCATGAGCTATACATGAGATATATACATGAGAATAAGAATTAAGAGTGCTACGTAGAAAGATATATACATGAGTGCAGGTGGTGATCAGTGCCAAACATGGAATGATGCAGTGAACACAGCGTAGGGTCATGTGTTAGTGGTGGGAACAGTCATATGGTTATTGTTCATGTGTCCAACAGCAGAGGGGAAGAAACTGTTCTTATGGCGATGCATATCTCTTGCATCTGTTCTCTGTAAAAGACACTTAGTATCAGTCAGCCTAATTTCTGATACAATGGATCCATGCTTTCATGATGTTATGCCAAATTCTGACCCTACCATCTGAATGTTGCAGCAGAAACTGAGACTCATCAGATTAGACAATGTTTTTACAAACTCATGTTGTCAGGTTTTGGTTTTGAATTATAGCCTCAGTTTCCTGTTCTTAGCTGACAGGCATGGCAGCTGGTGTGGTCATCTGCTGCTATATGACATTTACTTCATGTTGTGCATTCATTGCAACCGAGATATGCGTTCTGCATATCTCGGTTGCAATGAGTGGTCTGGCCATTCTCCTCTAACATTGAGTTATTTTCACCCAGTGAACTGCTGCTCACTGGTTATTTTCTCTTGTGACTATTCTCTGTAAAACTTTGCTGCAGTGTTAAATCTAAAAACAGACATAGATCAGGAAACTAAACTAAACTAAACTAAACTAAACAAAACTAAACATGGTTTAAAGCACAAATGTTAAAACTACATTCTTCCTGTTTCACCACTTACAACATTCATATAACTGCTGTGTTTGTGGCTGTGCTGTATCCAAATATTTAACCTTCCAAATGAGTTATTATCATCTGTTTTTACTGCAGCTGTTCTCACTGAAAATATTTTATGAGAATTATTTGTGTTATTATTTTATGTTAACAATATTTAAATAAAATAATTGTTTTTCACACTTAAAACAAGTCTTGGACTTTTGTTCTCCTCATTTCCTCTTTAACCCTCAGTCAGCTCACATATGTGTAATGAAACTTACTGTCTGTCTGTTATTGGTCAGTTTAGTCTGTGTGTTAAAGGCCTTTTCATAAAAATCTGGTCAGACCTTGTTAAGTTGTTATTTCTGTGTAAAAGGAAGGAAGCAGAGAGAAGTTTTAAAACCTCTTTGTTTCCTTCACAGCTCTTTGGTATCTGCTGTGCTGCTGCTTCACTCTCTCTCTTTAAAGAAAGTTGTAGAAGTTTTAAACTCTTTGTTTCCTTCACAGCTCTTTGGTATCTGCTGTGCTGCTGCTTCACTCTCTCTCTTTACAGAAAGTTGTAGAAGTTTTCAGACGTGTCACTGCTGGATGTGAGGATGGGAGCCACTTTGCTCTGTGAGCTGGGCCTATTCTGTGAGTACATCACTGACTTCTATTGTTTGATTCATACTGATCCATAAACATGTTTTAGTAAGAAGAACAGAGCATCAGTCATTTGACCATTTCAGGTCATGTGATCAGAGGACTCTCATGTTTGTTACCAACATGGTTGTTTGTAGACTGGATTAGATTTTAAGATAAGATAAGATAAGATAAGATAACCTTTATTAGTCCCACACGTGGGAAATTTGTTTTGTCACAGCAGGAAGTGGACAGTGCAAAAGTTATGAGGCAAAAATTAGAATACAATAAGAATAAATACAGTACACAACTGTACAGAATAGAATAAAATAAAATACTATATACAGTAGAATAAAATAAAATAAATATACAATAAGATAAAAATAGAATACAAATACAAATACTATAAACAACTGAGTAAAAATACAACGATGACAGAAAGGATTATTGCACTTAGTATTATTGCATATGTATGGATGTGTGTGCTTGATCAGTTAAAGTCTTTGTTGTGGAGTCTGACAGCAGTGGGGAGGAAAGACCTGCGAAATCTCTCCGTCCCACACCGTGGGTGCCGCAGTCTCCCACTGAAGGAGCTGCTCAGTGCTGTCACAGTCTGCTGCATGGGGTGGGAGATGTTGTCCATCAGGGATGACAGCTTAGCCGCCGTTCTCCTGTCACTCACCACCTCCACTGGGTCCAGAGGGCATCCTAGAACAGAGCTGGCCCTTCGGATCACCCTGTTTAGTCTCTTCCTGTCCCCAGCAGAGATGCTGCCGCCCCAGCTGACCACACCATAAAAGATAGCAGAAGCCACAACAGAGTCATAGAAGGTCTTCAGGAGTGGGCCCTCCACCCCAAACGACCTGAGTCTCCGCAGCAGGTACAGCCTGCTCTGCCCTTTCCTGTAGAGGGCGTCTGAGTTATGAGTCCAGTCCAGTCTATTGTTGAGATGAACACCAAGGTACCTGTAGCTGTCCACAGCCTCAATGTCCATACCTTGGATGTTCAGTGGTTGCAGTGGAGAATGCTTGTGCCTGCGGAAGTCTACCACCAGTTCCTTGGTTTTACTGGCGTTGATCTGGAGGTAGTTCAGCTGGCACCAGTCCACAAAGTCTTGGGTCAGACCTCTGTACTCCTTGTCGTCCCCATCAGTGATGAGGCCGACTATTGCAGAGTCATCAGAGAACTTCTGCAGGAAGCACTGGGTGGAATTGTGGGAGAAGTCTGCAGTGTAGATGGTGAAGAGGAACGGAGCCAGAACCGTTCCCTGTGGGGCCCCCGTACTGCAGACGACCCTGTCCGACACACAGCCCTGAGTCCTCACATACTGTGGTCGGTCGGTGAGGTAGTCCAGGATCCAGGTAGTGAGGTGATGGTCCACTCCAGAGTTCACCAGCTTGTCCTTTAGAACCGAGGGAAGAATGGTGTTGAAGGCACTGGAGAAATCAAAGAACATGATTCTCACAGTGCTTCCAGCGGTCTCCAGGTGAGCGAGGGAACGATGTAGGAGGTGAATGACGGCATCATCCGCTCCAATGCCAGGCTGGTAGGCAAACTGAAGTGGGTCCAGTGATGAGCTTATTAGGCGCCGAAGCTGAGCCAGGACCAACCGCTCCAGGGTCTTCATCAGGTGCACTGACTCAGATCAGAGTGGAGCTGGTTTAGTTTATCTAAGAAAGGTTTGTTTCTCCATCAGTGATAATTTGATGCTTATTACATCCTAATATAAAATGTAACCAATCATAGAAGACACTGATTAAATATTTAACAGCAGTGATTAAAGCCAGTGCTAGATTTAAACAATTTTTAATGCAGACTAACAGTAAACTGCTTCCTTAGTCAAGGTATAAAAGAGTACTACACTGATCCTACTCCTTATTAAATGAAACTTGCTTCCTAAAGGAAGATTAGAGCTCGTCCAGCCATAAATAGAGATTTTTTTTAAACTCCCAGTAGGCAGGTTTAACTTCAGCTTAATGGTGTTTGCTGTTGAAGACACGTGAATTATTTCCACCTTATATTATATACCACCTTCTAGAGAAATTCTTGTTGAGAGAAGTGACCCATTGCAATTTGTCAATGACATCACTTTTTGAGATTGTCAAATACATAAAGGAAATACTGGGGAGATCATTTCCCTGTTGGAAGCCAGTCGTTCATCTGTTGCCCAAAGAGGATGGACTGTACCGTTTTTAGGACACTAATGTTTTGTTATCACCATGTTTTGTTATCACCATGTAGACTGGATTCTATTTTAGTGCACTGACTCAGATCATAGTAGATGTAAATCTCCAAGTGTTTTAAGGCGCTTGGTAAGAAAGCGACTGCACTTTAAACCCTAGTGGGATTGTTCCTTAAGAAGGTCATTAACTCACCAAAAACAACTTTGGGAGCAATCATCAGAAAATGGAAGACATACAAGACCACTGATAATCTCCCTCGATCTGGGGCTCCACGCAAGATCTCATCCCGTGGGGTCAAAATGATCATGAGAACGGTGAGCAAAGATCCCAGAACCACACGGGGGGACCTGGTGAATGACCTGCAGAGAGCTGGGACCAAAGTAACAAAGGTCACTGTGACAAAGTGGCTAGGACAGAATTCATTTGCCATTTGTCACTTGCGTATATTGTTATTCTGTGTTCTGTTATTTTACAGTCAGCCATAATGCTTTAATTTAGACAGTGCTGGTGTAACTTCTCTTAACACACAATATCCCGGGTTTTGTTTGTGGTAGCAGTAGTTACATTCTTTACATCCATGCATGTGTTTTAAAGCAAACACTACTAACCATCAGATCATCTGAATTTTCTTTTGTTTACAGGCACATGTCTAGTAAATTATGTTTCTTTATGTTGCTTTGGTTATACTTACCATGGTGTCCATGTTGTGCATTCAGGTCCTGTATGTGAGACGGGTGTATGGGAAGGGCCGCCCACTACTTCCTGTTTATATAGGGTCATGAGGTCAATGATTGGATCACTGGGTGTAACCAAATGGAGGGTTTTTCATTTTGTATAGTATTGTTTGTTTTCTTTAAAGTAGCCTTTTGAGTTATATTGTATGCAGTGTTTTACTTTACAAACCATTTAGTTGAGTAAATGAGTTTGTCAGTTTCATGCATGACTTTATTCCTGTTCTTTGTTTAGAATTGTATTATTTGGTTTGACCTATTTTGTTCAATGGTAGGGACTAACGAGGTCAGGTGTGGGCAAAGTCTTGTATAAAGCCAGTGGGATTTTTGCATGCCTGATTGATTGTTTTATGGTAAAAGGGAGATGCTAGCAATAAAGTATGCTTAAAAAGAACTTCAATTGTCTGCTAATGCTATTTACTTATCACCTTCCTTGCTGCTTAAGTTATGCTACATCACATCACATCAGTAACACACCACAACGGCAGGGAATCAAATCCCGCAGTGCCAGACGTGTTCCGCTGCTGAAGCCAGTGCATGCCCAGGCCCGTCTGAAGTTTGCCAGAGAGCACATGGATGATACAGCAGAGGATTGGGAGAATGTCATGTGGTCAGATGAAACCAAAGTAGAACTTTTTGGTATAAACTCAACTCGTCGTGTTTGGAGGAAGAAGAATACTGAGTTGCATCCCAAGAACACCATACCTACTGTGAAGCATGGGGGTGGAAACATCATGCTATGGGGCTGTTTTTCTGCCAAGGGGACAGGACGACTGATCCGTGTTAAGGACAGAATGAATGGGGCCATGTATCGTGAGATTTTGAGCCAAAACCTCCTTCCATCAGTGAGAACTTTGAAGATGAAACGAGGCTGGGTCTTCCAACATGACAATGATCCAAAACACACCGCCCGGGCAACAAAGGAGTGGCTCCGTAAGAAGCATTTGAAAGTCCTGGAGTGGCCTAGCCAGTCTCCAGACCTCAACCCCATAGAAAATCTGTGGCGGGAGTTGAAAGTCCATGTTGCTCGGCGACAGCCCCAAAACATCACTGCTCTCGAGAAGATCTGCATGGAGGAATGGGCCAAAATACCAGCTACTGTGTGTGCAAACCTGGTAAAGACCTATAGTAAACGTTTGACCTCTGTTATTGCCAACAAAGGTTATGTTACAAAGTATTGAGTTGTATTTTTGTTATTGACCAAATACTTATTTTCCACCCTGATTTACGAATAAATTCTTTACAAATCCTACCATGTGGATTCATGGATTTTTTTTTTTTTCACATTCTGTCTCTCACAGTTGAAGTGTACCTCTGGTGCAAATTACTGACCTCTGTCATCATTTTAAGTGGGGGAACTTGCACAATCGGTGGCTGACTAAATACTTTTTTGCCCCACTGTATATAATGTTCTTCCTCTACACCCCCCCCCCCCCCCCCCCCCCCCCCCCCAATTTTTGCACATGTCGAGGAGCGTGTCAGGCTACATTTCACTGTGTGTTATACTTGTATAACTATGCATGTGACAAATAATAAAGAACCTTGACCTTGACCTTGATATATATATATATATATATATATACAGAGAGAGAGAGAGAGAGAGAGAGAGAGAGAGAGAGAGAGAGAGAGAGAGATTAGTATGCTTTGAGCATTTGCTTTTCTAATTATTTGCTTTGTTTTCATTTTCAGTTCAAACGCCAAATGACATTGTGCTGCGATACAAATCCCTCCTCAAGACATTTCCAAAGACGAAGACCATGACCAAAGCTTTTCAGAAGCATGGGCTAGACAGGAACACTGTTGTGTCCACTTCATCAGTTGGGGAGCTTGCTATTGCGGTCCCCAATGTGTACC
The DNA here is from genome assembly GCF_041146795.1 of Maylandia zebra. Taxonomy (NCBI): domain Eukaryota; kingdom Metazoa; phylum Chordata; class Actinopteri; order Cichliformes; family Cichlidae; genus Maylandia; species Maylandia zebra. The sequence continues at coordinate 12,574,051 of NC_135169.1, read as the reverse complement.
AGGAGCTACTGTCCAACAGGCCTAGTGGAGATACGGTACTAGCTTTTGCTAAGCGATGTGAGGCTGCAATTCAAGGCAGTGATGAAGTAAAAAACAAAATAGAAAGTATGAAGGCCGCTGGTACTTTGCTTCCAATTCGAAGAGGGAAATCTGTCTGAAACCCTAATTTGTTCTAAGTGGTTTTGTTTTTTTGAGCATATTGAACTGAAGAAAAGATGTGCAAAACCAAACATTTTTCAAAGATCTGTTCACATATGTGTTGAGTTTCCACACAACTAAGAGATTTACCTGTTAGTTTATTTTATTGTTTTTTTGTTTTTGTTTTTTGATTTGTATAAATGTGTGTAGAGTAAATAATACAGCTGTGCAGTTTCAGTTAAGGTATAATAATTTATTATATTATAATTATTATAATTTTCCTTTGTTTTATGCCAGTGGTGGATTTAGGGATGGGATTTGTTTCCTTAATATAGTTTTAGCTATCTTTAAAGGGCTTGTATATAAGTTTAGCAATGCCAAATAACTGTTGGTGCTTTATACTTTTTATAGTAATGCCTAGTAATACTTAGAAATGTTTGTTGATCATAAATAAATGTTGACATGTTTTAAACTTTACAACAAAACTCTCTTTTGTCATTTATAAATGTTTAGTAGTCATAAATAAATGGTGTCATGCTTTACACTTTACAATAAGGCTCCCATTTGGCATTTATAAATGTTTATTTGTCATTAATAAATGGTTTTATGCTTTACACTTTACAATAAGTCTCCCATTTGGCATTTATAAATGTTTATTTGTCATTAATAAATGGTTTTATGCTTTACACTTTACAATAAGGCTCCCATTTGGCATTTATAAATGTTTATTTGTCATTAATAAATGGTTTTATGCTTTACACTTTACAATAAGTCTCCAGTTTGGCATTTATAAATGTTTATTTGTCATTAATAAATGGTTTTATGCTTTACACTTTACAACAAAGCTCCAATTGATAGTTGTGGATATTTATAATGCATTTATGAAGTACAATTTTATATGATAAAAAATATGTTTACAAATGCTGATTGTGCTTACAGGATAGTAACTTAGTCTGAAATGTTTAATATAGCAACTCTAGATAAAATATATAGGTGAACACATTTGGCTCACTATTTGGCAACAAACCGGTCAGTTTTTTTTCTTTTTCTCACCCTTAACTAATGCATAATAAACCATTAATAATGGTTTATAAAGCATTTACAGATTAATTAATAATATAGCTATAAACTATTTATTAGCATCTATAAGGGGAGACTTATTGTAAAGTGGTACCATTTATTGTGATTTTGTCAGTTGTATAATGTCTGATGATGTTTCATTCATTATTTTAGTGCTCAGTACAGTCAGACATGGAAACACTGAAGGTGAGAAACTGTTTTCTTCTTCTTGTGTTGCTCTAAATGACGTCCTCTGTGTTATATTTTGTATCATGAACCAAACATTTCATTGATTTATTGGTTAAAATGTTAATATAACCATGTTAAGTGTGTGAGCACTCAAGCACACACCCACGATACAAACTGTACATTTACTGAAGAGCTGTGGCTTCATACATGTAGATTTTCTTTTCATGTTTATCTGATCTGAAAACATCAACAGTGTGTGTAGTGCAGATTATCTCACTGAGTTTTGCTGTTCTTCACATCACACTGACCTGTGATGTGAAGAACTCTGCTGACTTTGAATATGACTGGTTCAGAGAACCCAGTGTTTACTCTAACCAGAAGACCAAAGTAGCTGGTGAATCAAAGGGAGAACTTGTGACCTCTAAAGGCGGCATCTACGCCTGCAGAGGACGTATAAAAGGGACAAATTTACTCACAGTAGAAAGTGATCCAGTCATCATTCAGGAAACTGGTGAGTTTAAAATGTCATAAGAAATAAAACAACATGGATTCCCCAAAGTTTGGAGATCAGAGGGGGATAATATTATGACAAAAACTTATGTTACAAAGTGATTTACGGCCCCAACCTGCCAAGTTATTTCTGAATATATAAAGTGTTATAAAGTTAAAAAATAATAAACAATAATGGGGTTATAATATTTGATAATACTGTTTTTATTTTTAATGATAATATGTTAATCAGTCAGAAATTAAATGTGTGGCTCAGTCATTCATAAACGTGTTTTGTGATTTGGCCCCTGATGCTCCAGTTGTCACGGTTCAGCATTTTGAGTCTCGTGTGTTTTGGTATTTTATAATATGTTTTATGTTCTGAGTCCTTTGCTGTTTTGATTATTGTAGTTATTATTATTATTATTATTACCCCAGGATCAGTTATGGCTGTTACGGTTTTAGTTCTTAGGTTTTGTTTTATGTGTTCATGTTGTGTTTACTCTGTGCATTTCTGTCCCACGTTTCAGGTCTCTATGTTCTGTCTCAGTCTCTGTTAAGTTTACATGTCTAGAGTTCAGTCGGTGTGTTTCCTGTTTTACTTTGAAGGTCTGCGTCTCATGTCAGTGTTTCTAGTTTTGTTTCCCTTGTCTCGTCCCCCTAATAGACCCTGTGCACGAGAAAATGATAACTTCCTGGTTTGAGACAGGATCTGGGGTTGTACATTTCTGGTAGCTTTACTTTGTGGTCAATCGCTACTGTGAAGACATCCTCCAAAATCATGTCCAAAACACAAAAACTGAAAGATCGCGTTAAGTTACAAAGAGCAGAAGGTGGGAACACTCACCACTGTGTGTCATAAAAAAATCTAATGATCAATTTTGACGTTTAAAGAGTTTAGATCAATCAGTTGTTTACATCACTCAACACAAGCAGAACTGCATCACTGCAGCAGAAGACACATCGTCCACATTCAGAAGCACATCTCTGTATAGTGACTGGTCTTATGATTTAAACAGGCAAATGTTCAGCATTCAAACTACAGGTGAAGAATAGTCAAACCAGATGTTTCCCTGTTATGTCGATATCAGCTAGTCAAGCACACACCTACACAGCATGTTAACAAACCGTGAAAAAAGCCACACAAAAAATGAATGATTGCTGGTAAGGGTTTCTATACATTAGTATTTATGAAGGGTATGTTGTGACTTACCTTCAAAATTACAGTGGTCCTTCGCTATGACGCGGTTCACCTTTCAACTCGCTGTTTAGCAGATTTGTTAGTGCAAGTTTGCACGTTTTTTTTTTTACATCACATTGTGTCCTGCGTCCTGATCGCTGCAGACGATCTCCTCTGTGCCGTCTCTGCTGCACAGTACACAATCGCTGCATCGATGGCTAGCAGTGTGACTCTGAAGTGCAGTCAAACTGCTTTTTCCCCAACAAACACAACAATGTCGACGAAACGTTTACCACCATCAAAAAAATAAAATTGGCTACTTGATTTCACCTATCGCTGGTTATTTTTAGAACATAACACCCGCGATAAACGAGGGACCGCTGTTTACAAATACTGAGAAATATAGAATTTAAATCCTTTCTCTGTTCTGCTCTGAGGCGCGGGGGAAAAATATCGACAGGTCTATGAACAGCATCTACATATATATTCCGTAAATGCCCAAGACATCTCGAGAAATGTAAATCTCACCTCGATTCATCAATTTGGTTGACTTGTTTTGGAAAAAGCGGCAGTAAACAAGGAGCGAATATAACACCGGAAACGAAGCGCCCTACAGGAGTTTCCCCACCGGAAGTAGCATATGCTAATGTGCACATAGTCTATTACTCCCAGCTGTGCTCTCCTTCTGTGTCTCATTCCCTTCATTATACTGCAGCTCTGTTACCATGTTGAGACAGAAATCAGAGAAAATTTGAAATGTCTTAAACTGAGAGGAAAGAAAAAACAATATAAAGAAAATATTTGTGTAGATTTTGTTTTGTTGGAATTTGAGTCACTTGAAGAAATCTTTTAAAATTTAGGATATTTTACATTTACATTGTATCAGGTGTATATTTTCTTACCTGCTTTTTCATAACAGCATATAGACCCAGGGCCATATCCATTTACCCAGAGTCACTAACTGAAAATCTTCAGATCTGTTTTAGGTATGATTGATTGTTTTTATGCAATTTTAATGAATCATCTGCATATTTATATAATTTTCCTCCTTTTTCATAACATCAGATAAACCCAGGGCCACACTGACAGCAGGAACTACAATCATACCAGTAGGGGGCAGTGTGACACTGACCTGCTCTGTGCAGAGCTCTGATGGATGGAAATATGAGTGGTTCAGACGAACCCAAACAACCTCTGAAGGTAAAATCAGAGATCAACAAAACAGAGATATCAGAGTATCTCAAGGAGGAATCTACAGCTGCAGAGGAACAAGAGGAAACCCAGTTTACTACACTTATATAAGTGATGATGTCACCATTGAGATAACCTGTGAGTTCAGTCATTTAGTTTGAAATATACATTCACTCATGATTATCAAACATACAATGTGAAGTTTTCTGTGTTGATTTCATGTTTCTGTTTGTATCTCAACTGTTAATATGTGTAAACAGTTTCCAATAAAGTTGTTGTAAAACAACAACCCAACTGGCCTCAGATATTCAGAGGTGAGACGATCACTCTGACATGTGAGGTGCAGGAAGGAGGTGAAACCACTGAGTGGTGGTATGAATGGAGAGGACCCAGCACACCCACACAGTGGACACACAATAATGATGTGACATTCAGAGTTTCTGAGTCCAGCAGTGGAGACTACATGTGTAAGAGTCGACGCAGAGATGACTCATATTCTTCAACAGAGTGGAGTGAAGCCTTCACATTGTCAGCATCAAGTAAGTCATGTTTGTTGTGTGATCTCCATTTGACAAATGTCATAATGGTCAGCACAGGATGAATTCAATGGTCTACAAAGCATGTTACATTGTTGGTCAGACAAAGAGCTGCAGCTACTAGTAGCCTCATTGTAGACAGTTTGTCACCACTTTGTGTCACGAACTGGTATAGAGCTGGTATAGAGACGCCAATGCTGACCTGCTGCTCCATCACCTGAGGACAATACTGACAGAAATAAACAGAGATAATAATAATAATAATAATAATAATAATAATAATAATAATAATAATAATAATAGTAGTAGTAGTAGTTTACAACAAATAACAATAAATCTACAGTTTGTATTTTTTTTTAAGTCATTCTGGCCTGTCCTCTCATAAAACACTGCCATTTGTTAAAATAAAACACACACATGACTGTGTTTAATACAAAAAGCAATGATGACCAATTAGATTTAGAGCTCAATTGAAAACATTTATGGTTGGAGCCACACCAGCTTCACTCCAAAAAAGACACCAGAGCAAAGCAGCAGATGGAGGAGAATCGAGGGAGGGAAGTTAAAAATATAACATAAACATAAAAATATTGTTACTGTTACTATGACTACCATAATCTCCACCACTAGTCACCTCCAGCAGGAGGATACTGAGATTGAGCCCTTTAAAGTCACTCACAGAACCTGAAGATGGTCCAGTTCAGTGTGTGTGTGTGTGTGAATGTAGAACCACATAAGTGATGGATATGTTTGATTTACTGATATTATTAATGATGTGATTTTTGATATTTGATGTTAGTTACTGTCTCTGACTGTATCAGTGAAGACCTCCCTGCTTTATCACTGTAACCAGTAGCATTTATTCATAATGTGTGTTCAAATATTCAGAAATAGTATAAAATACAGAGTATCTTTAATTAATTTTGTTATGGAAACTTTTTTCATGCTGTGAAATTTGAAACTTTAACCAGGACTGCTGTATTTTACCTGTTACTTTGCTCACAAATGCTGTAATCGATCATTACTACATGTATGTGTTTTAATGTATAATAACAGCAACAGCAGATAAAAATATAGTTTTAAAAAGGAAAAGAAACATTTAAACCTTCACAAAAGGTGACTTCTTTCTATTATACAGTATAAAACAAACACCAAACATTTCCCTCTTAACACATCATTGTGTTTCCTTCAGCAGTGAACTCCATTAGTTTACATTCAGTGTAACTTCTTCAGGCCAGAAAATGGACAAATAGTTTTACTATTCTTACTTTGTGATGTAAGAGTTACTGCAGCTCTGGCATCATGTTGACATAGACACAATTCAGCAACAGAAAATCAAACTGTCTTAAAGTGCAGAGAAAAAAGTTTGTTCTTTCATCTGGGGAGTTTTTAAAGTTTAAATGTATTTTCTTGTATTTTTAGTCAAGAGGATGAAAAATGTATATGTTTCCTTTTTCATAACATCAGATAAACCCAGGGCCACACTGACAGCAGGAACAACAATCATACCAGTAGGGGGCAGTGTGACACTGACCTGCTCTGTGCAGAGCTCTGATGGATGGAAATATGAGTGGTTCAGACGAACCCAAACAACCTCTGAAGGTCAAATCAGAGATCAACAAAACAGAGATATCAGAGTATCTCAAGGAGGAATCTACAGGTGCAGAGGAGGAAGAGGAAACCCAGGTTACTACACAGAGGACAGCCAAGAAGTTCACATTAACACAACTGGTGAGTTTGGATTCAGCAACAATGTTGAATAGATTGATGATTGAGGATTACTATGAAGGCCAAACAGCATTATATCTCATGGTAACCTCTTTGGCATTGTAAAAATGTTCTTATTGGAAATGGTTGAACATGAATAGTCATGTAAAATGTGGAGTCTAGAGAATCAGTGTCAGGAATGTGATCCAAGGAGGGGAGACTAGGTGGGATTGTGAATGTGAAACAATCATTTTCAGCAAATCTCCAAATCAACATAAATTCACAATTAGTTCTGTAACAATTCTACAAGTAACACTGCAAGTAGTGTAGAACAGGAGTCACAACATGAAACCACAGAGCAGAGTCATGCTGACAGTTTCTGACAGGAAACAGAAAATCTCAATGTAAACATCAGTTTTTGTTTCTTTATATTAAGATTTCAGATCCAAAATCTGACATTTTCTAGTTTCAGGTTTTGGATGTGAAAGAAGTTCATTTATCGTTCCGTTCATCATCGGACTTGTTAGTGGAATTATTGTCGTGCTGCTGCTGATGTGTTGCTATAAACAGATAAAGGGTGAGAGATTTTCTGTTTGAAAATTTACAAGAAAAATAATTTATTTTGATGCTGTGACACTTTTAAACAAACTGATGTAATAATCTTTGTGCTTTTTACAGAACCCTGTTGTAAGAGGTTGGTGCAGCAGTTTAGTTTCATTTATATAACTTCAAATGAAGCTAACTTTGAATTATTCCTCATTAAATTTTCATTATTTGTTTCAGTCTCACTCAGTCTCAGAGCACCAATCAAAGCTCTGCTTCACAACAAACATCCAACCAGAATGAAACTCAGGTTTACTCCTCTCTTCTTCATGGTGAGACCAGAAATTATTACTTTTCTCTTTAATACAGTTTTCAACACTCAGTTTTCCAGCAAACAGTGACAAAAACAAAAATAAATAATATTTTTCTTCCTTCTTTCTTATTTTCAATGACTTGTAGGTGATCTTTCAGTCTATGAATCAATCAGAGGCTCTGGAAACACTGGAAGTGGTACAAACAGTATAAACTTTGATAATAGCAGAGCTGTAAGAAATGTAAATATTTATTCTGACTGATCAAACTTCATTATTTCAGCAGATGAATACAACAACGTCACATCTGGATTTCAGCTTGAAGGTCTTGATAAAAGGAGTGAGTACAAGAAACATGAAATGTAATAATTGGTCGAATGTTTTTGTAACTTGTGTAATTTTAGAGGAAGACAATCTCCATGTTATTAAACACAATAATCCATCATCACTACAGGCAGACATGATGGCACAGAGGAGAGCTCTGACTACAATAATGTGAATCCTGAATCAGCCTCAGGTACAAATGTGAACTCTACAGACACTGAATCATTAGTAATCAGATTACATGTGCAGTTAAATGTGTGACATCATTGCTAAAGTTTGTGGAGCTGATGAGCTGAATCACTTTTTATACGATTGGCTTTAGTTGTGTTCTGCTGCTGTTGTGATGTCTGAATAAAATAGATGAGATCAGTTCTGTGTGATTAAAGCATGAACGTGTCAGAAAGCATCATCACATCTTTGGCAACATTATTTCTTTGTTTTTCACTTTCAAACTCGTATTTGTTCTGATTTTGTTTCAGGTCCATAAAAGGATTATTTCAACAAAACTCAAGACTCACGAACAACGTCAACAACGTCAGTGTAAACAATGACATGCTCTTGGTTTAATATCAACACTGGAAGACTGATTATATGGTTCATCTTTGTATTAAAATCCTATTGTGTTTATTTCTGTTGTAATAAGTGGAGGGTGGATGGTGTGGGACATTGTTTCTGTCAAGACACAATTTCATGATTTGGTTCTGTGAGTTTGTTTCAGTCTCTTTGTTTTATTTCTATAAGATGTTCACTCACTTCCTGCTGAATTTTACATGTTATCTTTAAAGTGTAAGAATAGATTATTTTAGTATTAGGGATTTAGTTGTATTAACGATAGTAAAGCATTATATTCGTTATTCATTTAAGTAGGCCATAGGTCAAGCTGCTAAACACTCACACATAGAGCAGACACACAGAATTGGGAGAATAAGTCAGAGGTGTATGTGAGAAGCAGAGGTGGCAGAAAGGAGAACACAGTGTGCGAAGAAATGGGCAGCAAGGACACGAGAAAGGGAGACAGCAGATAGAGAGACATTAGCAGGCGCCTAGTTTTGAGAAGACAAAGGTTGTTGACCTCTGTGTGCTGTTGGGACTGCCCCAGCAGATTTTGATGATTGATGCTGAACTGTGAAAATCCCCATGTACATGTAATAAAATTAGTTGATTATTTGTTCTGAGAAAAAACAGGAATGAAATATTACACTGTCTTATGATGCATTATACTGCTGATTTATAAGAAATGCTGTTTGCAGAGAATCATAGCCTTATTTGTCTGATTAGAAAGAACAAAACATACTGCACAGGAAGCCAAGGTCATAACTTACACTTACTGAGAGAGAGAAAAAATGTAAATGCTTAGTTTAGAGGGAGGCTGAAGCTACAAGAGTGTGAGAAACGGTCAGACACTTCGAGATTTTGCCAGATACCCTCCTGTCCACATCTCCGTCTGGCCGTTTGTAATGCTCAAAGTGTTGTATGGAATAAAGAGAATTGTATCGATTAAAGAGATTGTTGATTGAGCATTTATACACCGAGTGTTGTTCTTCCTTCAGCGCAAAGATCAAAGAATTGGGGAATTTAACAAAAGCTTGCTGTATGGAGATGTTTATTGCATATATTTCATATAAGTAACAATAAATAATAAGAATTATGTTAATATACATGTTTCCAAATTGTGATGCACAAAAACTTATTGTCAATGTTCAGATTTTCAGAATCAGAATCAGAATCAGAATACTTTATTGATCCCTGGGGGAAATTATTTTTTGTTACAGTGCTCCATTTTAAACCAACATTAAGACAAGACAGACAATACGCTAACTAAGAATAGTACAATATATACATATATATACATACATACATACATACATAAGTCACTTATAAATAAATATTTGGAAAAGAAACATGTGTAGTTGTAGCAGCAAACAGTGTGTTAAGTGGATGCGTTGTACAGGGAGATGGCCACAGGCAGGAATGATTTCCTGTGTCGTTCAGTAGTGCTTTTCGGTAATCTCAGTCTCTCACTGAACGAGCTCCTGTGACTGACCAACATGTCATGGAGTGGGTGGGAGGTGTTATCCAACATTGTCTTTATCTTGGACAGCATCCGCCTCTCCGACACCACCTTGAGGGAGTCCAGCTCCATCCCCACAACATTGCTGGCCTTACGGATCAGTTTATTAAGTCTGTTGGCATCTGCGACCCTCAGCCTGCTCCCCCAGCATGCAACAGCATAGAGGATCGCACTGGCCACCACAGACTCATAGAAAATCCTCAGCATTTTCTGGCAGATGTTGAAGGACCTCAGTCGCCTCAAAAAATAGAGACGACTCTGGCCCTTCCTGTAAAGTGCTGTGGTGTTTTTAGCCCAGTCCAGTTTATTGTCAATGTGTACTCCAAGGTATTTATAGTCCTCCACAATGTCAACACTGACCCCCTGGATTGAAACAGGGGTCAAGTGTTTCCTGGTCTTCCTGAAGTCCACGATCAGTTCCTTGGTCTTTGCCACGTTGAGCTGCAGATGATTCTGCTCACACCACGTGACAAAGGAGTCGACCACAGCCCGGTACTCTGTCTCATCATCCCTGCTGATGCATCCAACCACCGCAGAGTCATCAGAAAACTTCTGAAGATGGCAGGTCTCTGTGCAGTGGCTGAAGTCTGTGGTGTAGAGGGTGAAGAGGAAGGGGGAGAGGACAGTCCCCTGTGGTGCCCCTGTGTTGCTAATCACCTTGTCAGACACACACTGTGGGAGACGTACATATTGTGGTCTTCCTGTCAGGTAATCAACAATCCAGGACACCAGAGAAGCATCCACCTGCATCGCTGCTAACTTATCACCCAGGAGGGTCGGCCTGATGGTGTTGAAAGCACTGGAAAAGTCAAAAAACATGACCCTCACAGTGCTCGCCGGCTGGTCCAGATGGGTGTAGACACGATTGAGCAGGTAGATGATGGCGTCCTCTGTTCCGAGACGAGGCTGATAAGCGAACTGAAGGGGATCCAGATGTGGTCTTACTATGGGTCGCAGCTGGTCCAGGATGAGCCTTTCCAGGGTCTTCATGATGTGGGAGGTCAGTGCCACGGGCCTATAATCCTGGGGGCCACTGGGACGAGGCGTCTTTGGTACAGGGACGAGGCATGATGTCTTCCACATCACCGGGACCCTCTGCAGACTCAGACTCAGCATAAACAGTTTATGAAAGACTCCACACAGCTGGGGGGCACAGGCCTTGAGGACAAGGGGACTCACTCCGTCTGGTCCAGCAGACTTGCCTGAGTGAAGTCTCCTCATTTGCATCTCAACCTGGTATTGAGTGAAGGTGATGGGTGGGGGAGGGGTGTCAGGAATCTCACAGGAGGCAACATGTGAAGAGAGAGGCTGGCACAGTGGTGTGGCTCTGGATTCCAGGCTGACTGCAGGTGAGGTTGTGGGGGTGGGAGCAGACACTGTGGTGTCGAATCTATTGAAAAACAGATTCAACTCCTCGGCTCTATTCTCACCTCCCTCAGCTCCCCTGCTGTTGGTTGGCCTGAATCCAGTGATGGTCTTCATGCCCCTCCACACCTCTCTCATGCTGTTCTGCTGGAGTTTCCACTCCAGCTTCCTCCTGTAATTGTCCTTAGCCTCTCTGATCTTGCCCTTTAGTAACACCTGGACCTTCCTCACCTCCTCTTTGTTGCCCCCTCTGAAAGCCCTCTTCTTGTTGTTGAGGAGGGCTTTGATGTCCTTAGTCACCCACGGCTTGTCATTTGGGTAACAATGAACAGTCTGAGCTGGAACAATGGAGTCGGTGCAGAAAGTTATGTAGTCTGTGATACACTCAGTAAGCCCATTGATGTCCTCGGCGTGAGGCTCACAGAGTGTTTCCCAGTCGGTCACCTCAAAACAGCCCTGTAGTTCCGCTATTGCCTCCTCTGACCACCTCCTAACAGTCCTGGTGGTCACAGGTTCCCTCCTCACAATTGGCACATAGCGGGGGGTGAGGTGAATCAGGTTATGATCTGACCTACCAAGTGGGGGGAGGGAGGAGGAGCTGTATGCATCCTTGACGTTAGCATACAGTAAGTCTAAAGTTTTCTCTCCCCTGGTGGGACAGTCCACATATTGTTTGAATGTTGGTAGTGTATTGTCCAGTGATACATGGTTGAAGTCACCCGAGATCACAATAAAGGCACTCGGGTGCTGAGTCTGTAGCCGAGCTATGGCAGAGTGGATAGTGTCACATGCAGCTGTGGGGTTAGCAGAGGGGGGAACATAAACAGCCACCAAGATGACGTGAGAGAATTCCCTGGGTAAATAATACGGCCTGAGTCCAACAGCACACAGTTCAGTGTCCGGGCAACAAATCCTTTCTTTGATTGTTATGTTGTAAAATGAATAACATTTTACAATGTTATTCATGTCATCACTGAGGCCATGACAGAGAACATTTTGTGTGTGATCAAATTGTTTTCTGTAGGTGATGTTTGTGTCTTTTATGCTGTGTACAGTTTGATGTGTGTAAAATATTTTTGGTGCTTTTAAAAATAATCAAATAATATCACGACAAAACGTCTTTGTTCTTCTGAGTGACCCGTGATGCTTATATGTGGATAAAAATGTCTTTTCTAACTGTCTGCTATATCCTATTTATTTATCTGCTGAAAATGACTCATGATTTCCGCCTGAGCCCCCAGAAAAGAGGAAAAGCAGCCTGTGGTTGAAGAGAAAAAGTAAATGACTTTTTTTAGCAAAGAGGCAACAAGAAATGCAGACAATAACAGCACAGTGGTGTTGTCTTGACAGCTACATGCTGATATTGTCAGATATAAATATAAAGTATTTCCTTAGTTGAAGGGATACAAAAGTGTCAGGTGTGCCCCTGTAGCACTGCACTTGTTCTCTGTGTGGACTGCACATTTTATATGATCTACCTGTACTAGGAAAAATACCACACTGTGAGAACTGATGAAAACTCTTATTTAGAAAAATATCAGACAAAAATACAGTGCCGAACGGTACAGACAGAAAACAGCAGATATCATTGTTCAAAGGTAGGTCCTTTAAAAGACCCTTTACCAGGTATCATAATCTTGGCTGTAAAAGTGTCAGAAATCATACTGTAAGGGACAGCTTTTGCCCTTTTTTCCCCCAGAAAATCCTCAGCTTTCAATACCTGGCAGTCGTTATACTTTATTGTATTCGTATGACAGTGGAACAACAGTGGGGAAAAAACAGACTCTGTTTTTTCAGATTTATAGTGAAGTGGAAACAGATTTAACATAAATGAAATGTAATACAACATCAACTTTAAATATGAACTATACTAGTACAAAAAAGTATTTGAGCCTAGCCCACTCAATTTTTTGTATATCCTTCTTTTTATATTGCAAATCTCTCTCTATTGTGGAGAGCCAAGTGCTCCACGTGTCATCATTACTTACCTGTGATTGGACCGTGCATTCTAATGATGCACCGTTAAGTTTCGTAATGTTTTTCTTCTCATCTTTCAGTAACCGTTTCTCTCTAGCCCAACTGGTCGAGAGATACAGTAGTGCGAGTCACCCTGGTAAAACCAGCCGGAGTTGACTTTTCTGTGTTAAGACAGCGATAGCGTGTGATCTAGGGTAACCAACCGTCCTCTTTTCCCCGGACATGTCCTCTTTTCACGTTCTGTCCAAGGGGATTTTCGAGACTGATGAAAATGTCCGGGTTTTTCTATAGGCCTGCAGGTGTGACATCACACATATGGGTCATATGTGTGATGTCACATGCCGAGCTTCTGCTTTGTGAGTGGTTGTTCTGCCTCACAGATGGAACAGATGATCTTTAAAAGATGCCAAAGCGCAAGTGCAGCTTTTCAGACGAACTGCAAAAGAAATTTCCCTCGTACCATCACGGTACAGGTAATTTTTCTTATACAGACAAGGCCTTCTTTCTGTACCATTTTCTTTTAATTCCAGAGGTTTTTAAGTTATTTTTTGTTTTGCACTTCTTGCCTAAAAGCCTATATCACATTTTTTATTTCACCATTCATTAATCGCACAGAGAAGGCATCGTTTAAATATGTTAAATTTTTCTTTAAACAAACAGTATTAAGAAAATTCTTCATGACTGGGCGAAGTGTTATCATTTTTGGAAATCAAACTATGCTTACACTATTGTGATTGTACCGTAATACACCAAATATCCCTGTAAATCTCAGCTTCTCTTCTTTTCTAAACCGCATTCTCCGCTGGTGGGCCCATGGTAAATAACGGTAAGTGTCAGTGTGGACATACAGATATAGTTCCTCTCCCATATTTCTCATGTCAGACTCTGAACACAGCTTCCAAGTACAATCACAGGACTGTGTTTACAGCTGGTGGCCAATAGAGGGAGACATAATCCATTTATAATTTATTGTATCTGTCATAGTCTCCCAGTCCTCCTGGTCAACCAACACGTTCTTTTTCCTTACGAGTGTAATGAACTCGATACTTTACTTTCTGTTTCTTTCCTGTACGCACTGCTGCAGTTTCATCTAAGAAGCAACCTGGCTGTCTTAAAGGTCATGAACATTCATTCAGAATTAGCAACACTGATGATGGTAATTATTAAAAAGTATTGGTACTGGTATCAGTATCAGCGATATAGGCCTGGTCTTTACTTGGTATTAGATTGATACCAAATCTTGCAGTATTGCACACGACTAATAAGGAGTGATATTAAATTCATTAAACTGATATAATTTCAGCACCATGGACAGCACACAAGGTTTTCTTTTTTTTTTTTTTTTTTTTTTTTTTTTTCTAAATGACATCAGAAACAGCAGTATGCGACATTATGTGATGGCAGAGCTTCAGTTCATCCTTTGTCATTTTTTTTTTTTTTTTTTTTTTTTTTTTTAATAAATAGGACAGGGGGAATGAATGAGAGAGAGAGGGGGAGAGAAAGGAAGAAAACCAAAGGGGAGAAGAGACGGTGAGAAGGGGGGGGAAGAGAGAGAGAGAAAAAAAAAAAAGAACTCCTGGGTCACCTGTATGGAGAAAAAACAAACAAACAAACAAACAAAAACAAACAGAGGAGACAGCAAACAACAAAGAGCAACATAATAATAGAGAAAACAAAGCACCATCACAATAAACTAGCTAGTCATAGATATCAGTATTTACTAAGTAATAAACGATATTGTGCAGCACGCAAGATAGACAGCGCACAGTGTGCTTTGAGGCAGCAGCCAAGAAAGCTTTAGTCCGCGTCTGTGAATACCCATGTGTGCATACCTGTGTGGATCAGCATGCTTGCATTCCAAAGGTTTCTCCATTTAATGATCTGCTAGGGAGTGTGGGGGGGCCACAGCCCCGTCCTCCAGGGTGTGAAGCGGGTATGGAGGAGATCAAAACTCCAGACATCCAGAGGCCCCCAGAACACAAGAGACCATGGAAGACCAACAGAGGGGCAGCCGCGCCACTGTCCCAGTAAGAGCTGAGGAGAGTCCCAGATGAGGGCTCGCCCAGCAGCCGCGGAGCAGAAGTCAGGGGGAGTTGCAGTGACGCGCCCGTGAGCTCCGCCGGCCCCCAGCTGCGCCTGAGTGACCGAGCCCTAGGCCGAGAGGCCGGGGGCACCCCACCTCCAAAGGGGCCCGAGCGAGCCCCAGGCCCCAGGCCCCGACAAGCGGCCGCCAAGGAGTGAGCCGGCAGGGGAAGTGGTGGTGGGTGGAGATAGGCCTCCAAACCTTGGAGGGCCTGAGGTGTCCCCAGAGAGGTGGCGTCTGATACCCAACCTGACATATAGACACAGACATACAGGCACACACAGACACAAACATCCATTCCCACCCTCATGCTCTCATATGCACTCACTCCACACTCAACCAACGTGGAGACAGACATAAAGAGACGCTGTACACACAATCACACTCCCCAAGCGTACTCTACAAACCGGGTCTAGGTACCCTTGCCCCTGGAGGGGGGAATTGCACCCAGACCCAGGTGGTGTTACCCTTTTCCCTGCGGTGGGGAGAGGCAGACCACCCCGACTCCGCAGCAGCAGGGAGGCCCCACACCCCAGACCGCAGTCGGACGGCCAACTCCTCCTACTAGCCCTCCCGCTCCAGCAGGCCGCAGAGAATGGGGGTGGGAGAAGACTCCAAACCTCCCTCCACCCGCTCATTGTAATGTTGATGCATATGTGTTCTAAGGTGCAATTAAAACCCAGGAGGGCATGGAGCTACCTGCCAAGGAGCAGCAGGTAAGCGCATAGTCCCTCCTGCTAACCCTCAATGACTAAGTGTATTTAAAATTGAGAGGTGGGCAACGACGTCAGGGGTGAGGTATACACCCTGATGGTGATTTGGACTCCGTGATTGTGCCCACCCCCAAGATCCTATATGTATGTGTAATGAGAGTGTGAATAATGTGAATGTCTAAGTTGTGGGATAAAATTGAGGCAGAGGCAGCCAGAAGGGGACAGGGGGGGGGGGGGGGGGGGGGGGGGGGGTAGCCTCCTCTGCACCCTGGTGACATACCCCCACTCCAAGGCCCTGCATGTGTGGGTGGTTGTGGAGGAGCGGGAAGAGGGAGGCAGCTGGAGATGGGGAGGGAAGGAAGGGAGGGGCAGGTAACCCCTCCCTGGGGCCAGCTCCCCCGCTGACCCCAGTAGGCACTCCCACCCTCCGCGACCCGCCAGGGAAGGGGGGCCCAGGCCCATCAGACCGGGGCCCAGTGCAGTAGCGCCCCCCGGCTCCACAGAGCCCTGGACAGTCCACCCAACCCCACCACAGAGAAAACTGCACCCACCCCACCAACCACACATCTTCCAGACTACATAAGACGGTAAACGCCCAGGCTGAGATCTTCCTCCACCTCTCAGTCAGACCAGCTCACAAACGGCTGGTCTGACTTCCTGAACGGCCGGATAAGCAAGAAGTTCTGTGCCAAAGCACAGAGATGGCACAGGGCAACCTGGCTCCCAGCTGCCTCCTTGTGCAGGTCCCCTGTGAGGAATATTCATAACTCCACTGACTTGGACAGGTGAAATTCAGATGGGGTCGTCAGCAGCAACCCAGGGTTAGGCCGGAGGATAACCCCTGTGTCACCTTCATCATTGCCTTTGGACCGACAGAGTGTGCAGCTCACAAAGAATCATGTTAACTGTGGTCTGGTGGGGGTCCAGCTGGTGGGCCGCACACCAGGAGGCAAACAGCCCCCAAAGGAAGCAGTAGGCAGTCCTGGTGGATAGCACACAAAACTCCTGCAGCATTCTCACTTTTAGATCAGGCCAGGCATGGAGCCTCTCCCTCTCAGGGTACAGGCTGTCACCCTGAGCCCTACTGGGAAAAGATGGAACAGTGACCCCCTCACCTGGAACAGGAGGTCCCTCAGAACAGGGAGCTCCGGGGGTGTCCTGGCCATGAGTGGCCGGATAGCTGAAAACTAGCATGTAGGGCCAAAGAGGGGTCACCAGGATCAACTCCTCGGTCTGGACCTGGTGAAGGAATAACTGGAGGAGGGATATGGAGGGAAGGCACAGAGAAGAGCCTGTGGTGAGGAGTGCACCAAGTTGTCTGCAGGTAGAAGAACAGATGACAATGTGTTGATTCTCTGGGGGAAAAAAACTTCTGCCCCTCTGAAGCGACTCCAGATCTGGTGGACCACCATGCAGTGGGAGAAACTCTCACTCACTGGGTTAACAGCCAGTCAGCCACAGAGAGGACCCACTAGCCACGTGAATGCACTGACAGAGGTGTTCTGACTTTCATGCATGTTTCTCACACAGCATGCTGGTGTTCTTGGCTTCTTCGTCTTATGGGGTGCAGATGCTCTCTCAGCACAGTTTACCACACTGCTGGGTGTTATATACACTAGTGTATTCAGCTTTGCTGTAATGTTTTGATTCTGGGTCTCATCATGATGCACTTTGCTGGTGTTTTTGATTATTGATTTTGATGTTATGAAGATTAAGGGCACAACTTCACAAATCTAAATACAAACACACACACAAAGAAGAAAAAAGGAGGGTGATGATGTTTCAGATTAATATTAATTGACAGATGCCTCAGCGTGTAGACAAGAGTACATATGACATGTGAACCTAGTGGTTCGGGTCACCCTTTAATTCTTTTCTGACCCCCCTTTGTTTCTCTGAGCAGACTGTGATGACTGCATGTGTGTAAAAGACTGTTACTGGTTTATTTTTATCTGCTGAAAATCTGATACCACAAAATTTCTGTCTGGGCCTCCAAGAAAAGAGGAAATGCAGCCTGTGGTTTCAGCCTGAAGTCTAACGTTTGTCTTCTTTAAAGTCAACACAGCAGAGTGGAAATGTGCAGGTATGACAATGTGTGAAAACAGGTTAAAAGTAGCTTTATTGTGGTGATGACACATGCTGGACTAAAGGATAAATAAAGCATGTGGGCATCAAGAGAAACGGTGAAAAGCTTGTTTCTCACGCTCATGTCTTTAAGAGTCTCTGCGTGGACGTGCTGTAAATGTTCATTTATCTCTGAAATAAATAAAATCATCCATCACTCTCTCTGTCCACAACATCATATACAGACATGTTTTTCTTCTTACTGCAACTTCCAAACAGGCCAGTTCCTCACAGTATAACACAAAACTCCAAAGTATAATCACTGCTTTGTAACCAGCAGAGGAGCCAGTAAATCATCTAAACCTACTGATACTAATGTGTCTGTTTGGCTGCTGTTACAGAAATGGTTCCTACACCTGTGATGATGACGTCAGTGTTTGACTCCAAACTGTCTGCTGGACTCTGCAGTATCACAGAGACTTCCTGTCTTCAAGCCTCATGACATATTGATATGTACTGAAACTTTTGCACTTATGTTTACATATAAATTGCAAATAACATAAAAACATGAAGTAACATCTTAATGTATTTTACCTTACCCACAGAAAAGTGGAGGGAAGGAAAAACACACCTGCTGTTAAACAATCTAAAACACTTCGATATCAACATGTTTGTGAGTGTGTGTAGATGATACTGCAACAAACCTTAATCAAAGGTTATCTTTGTAAGAAAGTGTTTGACAGAATAAGGATAGATGCTGTGTTTGCAGGCTTTAACTATTACTAATATTATAGGCTGTATATTGAGAATGAGAAGTGAGAAACTGAGGTACACCTTATGCTCATATGGAGGGGACTACCCAATTGCAAAGTTACCACACCTTAAAGCTTTCACTGCTGTGTTGTCCTTTTGGAGTCTAATGTGGGCGGAGCCTATAGTAGCTTTCATAGTGTGACAGATGAGGTCCAACTAGACAGGTTATGGAGAGACAGACAACCATTCATGTTCACATTCACACCTGCAGGCAATCACCTGAATCACCAGTTAACATAATAATATATGACTTTGGAGAGAACCCAGACAGGTGGAGGGAGAACATGCAAACTTCACACAAACAGCCCAGCTGGTGGATTCTAACCAACAACTTTCTTCCTGTGAGGCAACAGTATGAACCACAGTCATCCAGCTCATGGTGGTCTAAGAAGTTTGGAAGGAAAGTGACTAAACTTCTTTAGCTTTCTTGAAGACGTGTCACCTCTCATCTAAGAGGCTTTTTCATTTCTAAAAGCAAACAGTAGAGAGTCTCAGGTATTTTAACCTCAGTGAGGGTCAAAGGTAGGGATGGGTATTGATAAGATTTTAATGATTCCGATTCCATTTTCGATTCTGTTTAACGATTCAATTCTCTTATCGATTCTTTTTTTTTTTAAAAGGAGAACACTAAAGTCGATTAGCTTAGAACTTTGTTTTATATCTTCTCTTTGAACAAGATAGAAATTTAGGAGTAACATGGCCTTACAAACCCAACAGTGAGATCTTAAGAGATCCACAGCCTACAGCTCTTCAATGGGGTGTCACAGGGTCCCCAGGAAAAAAAATGTATATGTAAAATAATAAAATAAATATTCTCCTGTAGCAATAACAAAGTTTAACATAAATTATTCTGTAGCAATTACACAAGAATATCCAGTAATGTCCTGCCTACAATTAAACACATTCACTTACCAAAGTGAAATCGGGGGCATCTGCTGTGGCAAATGGGTGCAAACCTTTGACCACAAACTTAGTCACTGCTTGGTGACATTCGTCCATCCAGGCCTGAAAGGAGACGCTAACGGCAGACTGCAGCGAGAACTGCCAGCATCTGAGCCAGCCAGCCTCTGTCTCTCTCATCATGGTTATCTAAATGCAACGCACAGTAATAGCAGGTTTTGTAATAAGGTAAATCGCGCTAACATAATATGCAATGCTAATTGATTAGTTACCTGCAGTATTAACGGGAGAGGACGTGGAAACGCTACCGCTGCTACTGGGTTGAGCTTCGCTAGTCCGGAGCGGATCAAAAACACGACATTCGTTGAAAGCAATCGCGTGTTTTTTGAGCAAATGTTTTTGCATATTCGTAGTGTTTCCTCCCTTTGATGAAATCTCTACTTTGCAAGTATTGCACGTTGCCCTGTTGTCATCCTTTATCATAAAGTGTAACCAAACTTTTGAGCGTTTGTGCCGCTCAGGCGCCGTGTTTCCTACTGGGTAAAAGACGCTACTCAACGTGATGACGTCATTCGGGGCGTCTGGAATCGATAAGGGAATCGTTTTTAAAAGTGGCAAACGATTCCAAGGAATTGAAACAGTGGGAACCGGTTCTCAACAAGAACCGGTTTTCGATACCCATCCCTAGTCAAAGGAGCTTGCAGAGAAAAGCGTCTGGACTTCTTTAAGTTGCTTGAAGACATTTCACCTCTCATCCGAGAAGCTTCTTCAGTTCTAAGGTCAAATGGTGGAGAGTCCCAGATATAAACCTAGTGGGAGTAACCCTTGGCTCAGGCGATTAGAGGATCATCAGGGGGTCCTTTTGTCCCTCTGTGGGGGGATACTCCCACTAGGTTTATATCTGGGACTCTCCACCATTTGACCTTAGAACTGAAGAAGCTTCTCGGATGAGAGGTGAAACGTCTTCAAGCAACTTAAAGAAGTCCAGACGCTTTTCTCTGCAAGCTCCTTTGACTACGATGACCTGGATGACTGAGAACCTTCACAGTGAGGGTTTTACTTTAAGTTGGTCAAAGACTCACAATTAATGATGTGAGTCATCACATGAGCCAAGCTGTGAAAAAAGGTGTGGGTCATTATAGACCTATAAGTTTTTGGACTTAAAAAACACATTCATGAATCAAAGCTAATCAGTGCTCTGTGTTTGGCTTATTTAGTGATTCAAAAATACAAAAGAGTGGCAGTACAAATAAAAGTTTACAGTTTGACTGTCGTTTTAGGTTCAGTGCTGCCATCTTGGATTGTTAACTCACAGTATGTGTGTCTGCTCAGACTTTCCAAGCGGTAAATGTGAGTTTAGTTCCACTAAAAAAACAAAAAAACTTCTGGCTTATTCAGAAATTATCACCGGAGATTTTGGGTGAGAATGCTGTGAGAGGTTGCCTCACCCCATCATGTGATGTATTGAGGTCACTTGAAGAAAGATACTAGTGGGGGTTGATGTGCCTGGGAAGAGATCTCAAAACAGGATTGTAGTTGGCTGACAGCTGACGCCATAAGGCACCACCTCTGGTTAATGATGGTCATTCACAGTAGAGACGGCCTCTTTCACTCCTCTTTCAAACCATCATACTAGTCTGTTCAAAATGTGAACACTGGCACCTTCGTATGAGTGATATTTGATATGATATTGGAAGCAGATGAAACCAAATAAATATTTGGAGATCATTGTCTGTGCATAATCCTGGAGAGTGAGTGAGTGTGGTGGCCAGAAACTGAGAACAACACATTTTGGGAAGACAGCATTCATGTATCGCACAATAAATGTCTGTGGATGTTCAGAAACATTTGCTGATAAGATGACTCGAGATAAAATATCGCAGCTTTATGATGTCCACACAGGACACTGCACAAATCACATAAAAGAATAAAAATAAATAATAATAAAACATGACTATGGCCTGGTAAATATGTCACCTGACCTGAAACAACAGGAGGTAAGAAGCAAACACAAGAAGCAAGCCTGCATGTTTGCAGTGGACAGGAAATGTGAACACGTCACACAACTGCTGTGGTCAAAGCTACAGGAGCTGTTTGAGGTTTGTATAAAAGGAAAGGAAGCACAGAGAGGCCACAGTCAGAAGAAACACTCTGGTCTTATCTGTATTAAATGCAGCTTCTCTTTTTATTATTGATGTAAAGTCAAAGTGTTTGAGATCAGCTGAGGATCAGAGTGCAGCAGGGCTGGATGTGAGGATGGGGCACTCTTTGCTCTGCATGACGGGGTTATTGTGTAAGTACATTTGTGACATTGTTTGAATGGCACTGATTAATGAAAGTGTTTCTCATGTGTGAGAATTAGAGTGTATCACTGGTTTGAAGTGTTTATGTGAGAGTTTGAACAAAGCATATTTGTGATGTTTATGAAAGTTACAGACAAATGTTGGCTGGTTCCTTGGTTCAGTTTAGTCTGAGTATCGTGTTGGATACATCGCTGCTTGTTGCACTTGACTCACTGTTGTGTACAAGTTCATATATTCATAGTGTTTTATGCACAGAAATATTTTGATGAGCAGTAACTGCGTCATGTGAAAACTTATCTTTAAAAAACACTTTTGTTCATTTTGAGTTTGATTTTCTGTCAGTTTGATCCTGATGATGTTTAATCTTTACTTTAGTGCTCGGTTCTCTCTTCTACGTTAATGCTGAAGGTGAGAAATGTTTCTTTCATTTCTTCACATTGATATAATATGTATAATATTAATCTGATATTTTATATTTCATGCACCATTTTAAATCACATCCTGTCTCTCTGTTTGTGCATCGTTTTATTTAAGATACTAAATGGGTTTATAAACAGTGAGTGAGTTAAATCCTGCAGGTCTGTGCAGTCACTCTGTGGTTTTACTCAGAATATTAATTAACTGCTTTAATTTGTTTCATAAAAACACATCTTATTATTTTCAAGTCCAAATGTCACCAGGATGCAGTAAATCTTTTGACTCTTAACAGCAGCAATAAAAATCAGTTCAGCTTCAAAATGACTTGATGCTTCCATCAATCTCTAACTTGATGTGTTTATGTGAACAGTTCCCAATAAGCCCACCGTGATCCTCGAACCATCCTGGCCTCAGATATACAGCAGTGAGACAGTCACTGTCAGATGTGAAGGAAGGCAGTCGCTGTTTGTATGGAGAGATGGCACATTAATCAGACGTCCAACATCTGAATACAGAATCAGCAGAGCTACTGAGTCTGACAGTGGAGGATACAGCTGCTGCACCATGAGTCTTTCAGTCTGCAGTGACATCATCACACTGACTGTATCATGTAAGTTGGACACATTTCATTGAGTCATATTGTTCTTTGTTTTAGTTTAGTAACAAAATCAGAGAAAATCGTAACAAACATTAAACACAGATGTGATGATCTCAGTTTCTTCAGTACCTGCACATGTGTAGTTTCCACCACTGCAGCTCAGAATTATGACACAATTATTTTGTTTTTATAATTTATTTGAAGTTGTTGAACAAACATGATCAATAAATACAGAATGAGCAGAGCTGCTGTCTGACGATGGAAATACACATGCTGAAAAAAGAAAAGGCTGATCATCAACAGAGAAGAGTTCTGTTATCACATCACAGCCCTGGTTGGGGTCGGGGATAGCATATAGGGGTGGCTGTAGCTCAGGTGGCAGAGCAGGTCAGCCACTAATCAGAAGGTCGGTGGTTCGATCCCAGGCTGCATCCTGGCTGCATGCCAAATATCCTTGGGCAAGATACTAACCCCGTGTTTGCCTACTGGTGGTGGTCAGAGGGCCCGGTGGCGCCTGTGTCCGGCAGCCTCTCCTCTGTCAGTGCGCCCCAGGGCAGCTGTGGCTACAATGTAGCTTGCTATCGCCAGTGTGTGAATGTGTGTGTGCATGGGTGAATGACTGAATGTAGTGTAAAGCGCTTTGGGGTCCTATGGACTAGAAAAGCGCTATACAAATGCAGGCCATTTACAGTATGAAAAACATCTGTGTAAATTATGACTGATAAATGCTGCTGACTGTGCACTGGTTATGCATCTTTATGCATATATATTTAGGTGATCATGATCCTTAAAACAAACATTTAAATAAAAAACAGATTAAAAAATCTGATAATAAGAGCGACCACAATCAACTGGCCTCAGATCAGCTAACAGTGTATAGTTCACCTGTCTCTGCATTTAGGAGTACAGTTTGGTGACAGAGCATAAAAACAGTCTCACCTGATTCTTGATTCACTCTGATAAAGTTTTCATCATGTTATATACATCCAGTGTTAGCTCCTGGCTCTCTGGCTGGCTAACAGTTAGCTGAGATACCTGTGCTGTCCTCATGTGTGCTGCTGCCAGTTGTTGATTCTCATCAAATTTGCTTTGAAGACACTTTTTTGTTCTTGTGCTGTTGGTGCCTGTTTGCATCAAGTGTGATGATCACACTGAGATCAGGGACCAACCTACCTGAGAAACCTGAGATCTATTATTGAACTCCATCCATCTTCTTAACCCATCATCCAGGGTCGTGACCTATTAAGCACTTACTGAATTAAAAAAATACATAAATTGTAAATTAATTAAAAAAAATTGGATTTTTTTAAATTACTATTGAGTTTTTATGTTGAAATCTTTATTTGTTATATAACAAAGTTTTTCCTGAAGCAACTGACAGTTTGATGTTTGTCTTTCCTGTAACATCAACAGCAAGTAAACCCAGAGCCACACTGACAGCACAAAGTTCAGTCATACCAGCAGGGGGCAGTGTGACACTGAGCTGCTCTGTGGAGGGCTCTGCTGGCTGGAAGTTTGACTGGTTCAGACGTGATTCAGAGTTTTCTGGAGCTCAGAAAATAGGAGCTGGAAGATCAGAGCACACGATCAGTATTTCAGAAGGAGGCATCTATTACTGCAGAGGAGGGAGAGGAGATCCAGTTTTCTCCACAGAGGACAGTGCTGCAGTTACAATTCAGAAACAAGGTGAGGGCTAAGTTTTGTGGTGAGATAACACAAATTAATGATTAAATGAAAGTAACACATTATAAATATGATTTTTTTCTTATTCCTTGTTGATTTTTTTTTTCAGTTTAATATTTGTGTTTATTTGTTTGTTAGGGAAAGTTATGGCTGCTGTGAAACTGCAGCACAGCTGGTCTCAGATATTCACTGGTGAGACAATCACTCTCAGATGTGAGAT
This sequence comes from Maylandia zebra, assembly GCF_041146795.1. NCBI lineage: Eukaryota > Metazoa > Chordata > Actinopteri > Cichliformes > Cichlidae > Maylandia > Maylandia zebra. The sequence goes on along the minus strand of NC_135169.1, from coordinate 12,549,177 downwards.
TCAGGGAGGTGAAGGAAAGGTGTGGAAATATGAATGGACAGCACCCAACACAAACAGCCCTCCAACATCCAGTGAATACAGGATCAGCAGAGTTTCAGTGTCCCACAGTGGAGACTACAGATGTCGGGGTAGCAGTGACTATCTCTTAACAGGATGGAGTGATGCCTTCAGACTGACAGTTTCATGTGAGTTGGACCATGATTCATGCTGACATTTAATGTTTTCATGTTTACATCTGTCTTAACAGGAAAACTCCAACAATGATCCAGCTGTCTGCAGGCAGCTCAGGACAACAGTTTTTCTCACTGTGCAAACAGAAAAGAGAGACACCATGGAGGCTCTTAAAATATCAGCAATTTAAAGAGGAATGTACAGAGATGACAGTTTGATAAGAGAATGATAAATCAGTGAAATCTTTAGTTTGTTAAACAGTCTAATGTGTCACATGCAGGGAAACTAATTAATTTTTGTGTTTGTAGATAAATTACTCTGTGAATGTTTAAAGTGTGATTAGTGCTGTAAGAAATGTATTCTTGATGATGATTAAATTTTTTCAATGGTTTTGTTTCTTCAACAGCAAGTAAACCCAGAGCCACACTGACAGCACAAAGTTCAGTCATACCAGCAGGGGGCAGTGTGACACTGAGCTGCTCTGTGGAGGGCTCTGCTGGCTGGAAGTTTGACTGGTTCAGACGTGATTCAGTCTCTTCTGAAGCTCAGCTCATGAGAGGAAATGAAGCAAACAGAGTTATTAGTGTCTCACAAGGAGGTCTGTACCACTGCAGAGGAGGGAGAGGAGATCCAGTTTACTACACAGAGGACAGCAGTGACGTCACAGTTGTGGAGACTTGTGAGTTTTAAACTTTCTGTCATTTAAGTTTCTCATGTGTTTCATAATAATAATAATAGATTGCATTTATATAGCGCTTTTCAAGGAACCCAAAGCGCTTTAAAATTCCAATATTCATTCACTCTCACACACTGGTGGAGGAAAGCTACAGTCGTAGCCACAGCTGCCCTGGGGCAGACTGACAGAAGTGAGGCTGTCATATCTTGCCATCGGCCCCTATGCGGTAGGGTAAAGTGTCTTGCCCAGGGACACAACAACCAGGACAGAGAGCCCAGGGATCGAACCGGCAACCTTCCAGTTAGAGATGCGCCACTCAACTCCCTGAGCCACGTTCATAGAAATGTAGAAATAAAATTTGTGGCATCAACTCCAGAAAAGACTAGAAAAACTGCATATTTATTGCTCATTAGCTGCTGTTAGTCTTTAAATTGTGTTTAATATTTGTGTTAAATATTTTTGGCCTCTCTCTTTCTAAATGCTTCCTCACATTAAACTGACTTTAAGTGGACATGAAAGACTGTGTATTAAGCCACAGAGCCATAAAAACAAACAAACAAACAAACAAACAAACAAAAATAAAGGTTAATCCTGAACATGTTTTCATCCGAGGTCATCAACAGCTCAGCTAACATCAGGTCAGATCAGGGTCGGTAACCCGCGGCTCTTCCGCCCCTCAGCTGTGGCTCCCGCAAGCTTTGGGTGAAAAAATTAAAAATAAAAGTCCCACACAACATCCCCAACATCTGCAGGAGGAAGTTTACAGAGTGAGAAAAAGAAAAGTGTGTTTATAGCAGCAGCTACTGCAGCCAGAGAGAGTCTGACAGGCCCAGCTGTGAGCCACATGTTAGTATCCAGCTGTTCACTGTGTTCACCGCCTCCAGAGGAAGAAAGTGTGCTGCTGTAACCTTCCCACGCCTCTCTCCATCTCTGCACTTTGCCATAAGTTGACCCAGAGCAGAAAGCTAGTTAGCAGCTACGAGCCAAACTCAGAACACTGAGCATCAGCCAGAGGTCTCCGTGGGTCAGAGCCGTGGATCTGGAGATAAACCTGCCGTTCTGACACTGATGTCAACACGACAAAGTCTGCTTTCCACAAGGAGACAAATTTGTGTTGAAAGTGTTACAAATGTGCACAATATTATGATCAAGCAATGATTTGTACGCATTTGTTTCACACTGTGACTTGAAAGCAGCTCACATTTGTGGATCTGTGTGAAGCTGGCAGTTAAATTAGACTCAAAACCCCACGTGGGCACGAGACGTGATCTGTGCGTGTCAGGTGATTCGTCCACATGTATTTAAGGTGTTGTGAGCTGTGTATTATCACCAGATATGCTGTTATTGTGCAATAAATATCTTTATGTTTTCGACCCTGAGCTGATGTATTTTATACTCAGGGCTGCCCGTGGCTGCATGAAAACAACAGAAGATGATCGCTCATTGAAACGGACTGAAGACATAATTATATACAAATAGTTTTCATGATTATTCTTCTTATTTTACAATTATTGGACCACAGCTACATTTTATTTACTTATTCTGAACTCAAACAGACCTGCAGAATGATGCTTTATTTAAAGTAGGCCTGCACAGGCCTGTGCTGTTTTTCTCCTCTTTAAAGTTTTTGTTAAAAAGTTCTTAAAAAAGTAAAAAAGCTCTTCTTCTTATTAAGACATCTTGTATTGTATTAAGTATATTTATTATCATCTCTGAATTATGGACGATGAATTTTAAAGAAAGAAATCTGAAAAACAAACTGGACGTTAAAATTTGTGCCTCAATGATCAGCAGTTACTCAGGTTTGTGTCGACACATTTGTACAATAGTTTGTGTGAACTGGAGACCTGAAAAGTTGCACACAAATCACTGCACACATCTGTAAATCTTACTTTCTGCTTGTGAATCATATTATACACAGTTGTACCACTTTCAAGGTAAATTTGTTGCCATAAAAACAAGGATATACTGTCCACCTTCACTCCCTGTCTCTGTAGCTGTAAGTGGTTCTTCAAAGGGAAAATGCAGCTGTTAGCTGTAATGTTAGGATTTGTAGATCACTTTATAAATGTGGAGTGTGTGGAAAACAGGCTGTGTGAGTCAGATACACCGGTGGGCCACCACACACGTGTACCACACGGTAAATAAATGTAAACACTGATTTTTAAATCCAACTTCATTTACAATCAAAATGTCACCAGGATGCAGTAAATCTTTCTCCTCTGAACAACAGCAAAAAGAAAATCAGGCTTCAAAATGACTTCATGTTTCTATTTGTCTCTAACTGGATATTTTTCTGTGAACAGTTCCCAGTAAGCCCACTGTGACCCTGCAGCCATCCTGGACTCAAATATACAGCGGTGAGACAGTCACTGTCAGATGTGAGATTCAGGGAGGTGAAGGAGCTCAGTGGACGTATGAATGGAGAGCAGCCAAGTTAAACACACCTCCAACATCCAATGAATACAGAATCATCAGAGCTACTGAGTCTGACAGTGGAGGATACAGCTGCCGGGGCAGAAGGGACTATTTCTTCTCAGAGTGGAGTGATATCATCACACTGACTGTATCATGTAAGATCTTTCATCCAAATTATTTCAAATTACTTGTTAATCTAACCTTTAATTGGGAAAATCAGTTGTCTGCTTAATAAATAAAATCACAAATCAGATGTTAATTATTTTTTTTATTCTAGTAAACTTTCAAACATGATAACAGACAGTTTTTGTTTATATTTCAAAACTGATCATTTAACCATTTGTGGACAGGCTGCAGTCTTCAGTGTCCACGAACAGCATGTTTAACTGTCTGACTGGATACTTTGTAGCATCGTGAGCTCAGAACATTCCTTCCGCTAACAATTAGCAAAGCTAGCTGGCCAGCAACAGCAAGCAAAGCATCAACACTGATCATTTTATTAAGGATGAAAGAATTTAGACCATTTTTAACTCTCAGTGATGCCACATATGTTCTTTTGACTTTGGGACCTGAAGCTGAGTTTTAATCCAGATTACTGAGGATTCTGACTGTGGTAGCCGTGATGCTCCGACAATCCATCAAGCGGTGTAGCTTTTACCAAAGTTGTACTAAAACATTTTTGGACTGATTTTTGAGCACCACGTACCACATAAAATCGGTTCGAGGTCAGTAAGCACAACTACAATTCATAAATAAAGCGCACCGGATTATAAGGTGCACTGTCGATTTTTGAGAAAATTAAAGGATTTTAAGTGTGCCTTACAGTCCAAAAAATTCCATACTTGGAGACAGAAAAACAAGGTATTTTAAAACTTTACTTACAGTGTAGAGCACTAACATTGCTGCTTGTGAGTTGAAATTCATGCTGGGATACCTGGCTGCCCCACGTCCACAGTACCATCAGTTCATAGCAGCGATTTTCTAATATCGATCTGTCCTGACTTACTGTGCACGGTAACCAATCAGATGTTAGACAAGAGGCAGCGCTAAACGAGATCCTCCAAAACTGACATTTGGACTCCATCTTTTTTTTTAGTTGAATAAAACTCAACAGACTCCCATGTGGTCTCATTTTATTGGAGGCTTTATTGGAGTCTGTCAGCCTCTCTAATTTTTTAGTTTTTCTATGTCGATCAGTTGTTTACATCATTGGAAATTAAATTATAGGATTATAGAAAACTACCTAAACTTGAACCATGTCAGTGATGACTGATGGTCACGGTGCTCTCACAATAACAGACACCATTCAGTTTAGTGTCACTTTTGACTGTTATTAAAGGAAAATGCAGAGAGCACACAAAACATCTAAAAGTAATTTGTTTGTGCAGCATTCGTCTTTGAATAGTGAAGCTGTAGTGCAGTTTTGTATGAAGACACTCAGTCTAATGCAGGGTCAGCAACCTTTTACACCCAAAGAGCCATTTGGACGCAATTTCCACGCAAAAGAAAACACTGGGAGCCGCAAATACTTTTTGACATCTAAAATGAAGATAACACTGTATATATTGATTTTTTACCTTTATGCTTTGTGTGAACAACTAAGGTGTGTTGCTTATGAAATCCATGAAGTGCTACAGAGAAAATGACATTTTATTTATGTAATTAACACATTTTGAACTCTTAAAGAAATATAACAAAAGGAAAGACACCCAGCTGAACTAAAATGATCCGTGTAGCAAACAAAAACTGTTTTGAGCCGCCACTTTTATATCGCCTTTGGGCTTTTGGAGCCATGACCTGACTTTTAAAAAATGATTGGAAACAAAGCACTATGCTGCTAAAAGATGAAAAATAGGTATTTGCAAAATTCTGCCTAAATATGTATTTTACCTGGTCAATGTGTGTGGTCTGGCGGGGCGTGGTCTGAAGCGCTGCTGCAGGGGAGGCGGACGCACCTGAGCGACACCCGCAATCACGCCTCGCCGTCTTAACGTCTGTGCTCTCTATGCTGTTGTTGGTGTGTGTCGGGCTGTGAGCTGAAAAGCTACAGCCGGCTGTATGCGTACAGCAACCGTGTGTGAAAAGTGGTTAATAAAGAGATGCTGAAAAGCGTGTTCATGGAAACATCGTCGGGTCTGCCGTGGTATGTTTACAATGGGACTTCTGCTCCTGAACCTCTGTGCACAGCATCTGCAAATCAGGGCTTTCATCTTTACGCAGGACAAAGCTGTCGTCTGTGAGGCGTGAGCGGTGTTTGTTTTTAACATAGTTCACGGAGGAGAACAGCTGCTGACATAATGTGGATCTGAAGATCCATAATTGGCCTACCTGGGGTTGAAAGTCTCGATAAATGCATGTCGTTTCGGCGGGTATGACGCTTATTTTGAGCGATGAAAAAAATAATAGAATAGAATTGTATTTTTATATTTCAAGATCACAATAATCTTCCAATTTAGAACTACAAGTTAAAAAAGAGCTAACATAAATAAAATACACTTCAGCTAAATACTTCTAATTTATTTTCCCAAACCACGCGGAGCCGCACTACAAGGACTAAAGAGGCGCATGCTGCCGACCCTGGTCTAATGTGTCACATGCAGGCAAATATTTTTTGTTTGGTGCTAGAAGCTAAATGACTGAGTGAATGTGTAAAGTGTGATCATTTCTATAACAAAGTTCTTCCTGAAGCAAGTGACAATCTGATAAACTTTTCCCTGTAAACACAACAGCAAGTAAACCCAGAGCCACACTGACAGCACAAAGTTCAGTCATACCAGCAGGGGGCAGTGTGACACTGAGCTGCTCTGTGGAGGGCTCTGCTGGCTGGAAGTTTGACTGGTTCAGACGTGATTCAGAGTTTTCTGGAGCTCAGAAAATAGGAGCTGGAAGATCAGAGCACACGATCAGTATTTCAGAAGGAGGCATCTATTACTGCAGAGGAGGGAGAGGAGATCCAGTTTTCTCCACAGAGGACAGTGCTGCAGTTACAATTCAGAAACAAGGTGAGGGTGAAATTTTGTTGTGAGATAACACAAATTAATGACTAAATGAAAGTAACACATTATAAATATGATTTTTTTTTTTATTCCTTGTTGATTTTTTTTCAGTTTAATATTTGTGTTTATTTGTTTGTTAGGGAAAGTTATGGCTGCTGTGAAACTGCAGCACAGCTGGTCTCAGATATTCACTGGTGAGACAATCACTCTCAGATGTGAGATTCAGGGAGGTGAAGGAAAGGTGTGGAAATATGAATGGACAGCACCCAACACAAACAGCCCTCCAACATCCAGTGAATACAGGATCAGCAGAGTTTCAGTGTCCCACAGTGGAGACTACAGATGTCGGGGTAGCAGTGACTATCTCTTAACAGGATGGAGTGATGCCTTCAGACTGACAGTTTCATGTGAGTTGGACCATGATTCATGCTGACATTTAATGTTTTCATGTTTACATCTGTCTTAACAGGAAAACTCCAACAATGATCCAGCTGTCTGCAGGCAGCTCAGGACAACAGTTTTTCTCACTGTGCAAACAGAAAGGAGAGACACCATGGAGGCTCTTAAAATATCAGCAGTTTAAAGAGGAATGTACAGAGATGACAGTTTGATAAGAGAATGATAAATCAGTGAAATCTTTAGTTTGTTAAACAGTCTAATGTGTCACATGCAGGTAGGGATGGGAATTGATAAGAATTGATTGATTCTCATTGGCTCCACTTTGAGAGTCGCCACCATCTCTAAGCAGAATATCAAAGACATTCATGCAGATTAGAGGCTGTGAGGTCAAATGTTTGCATGTTGGAGGTATTTCCCCTCTTTGTTGGAATCAGTGTTGGGATCATTTCTCAAAAATGTAAAGCAAAAAAGTTCTTACGCAAAACCAGCACAAAGAGACTTTAAATTGGTCGTCATGGTGATTCTACAGTAGAAACATGAACAGGTAGAAACGGAGCTGCAGCCTGACTGCTCATCAGTTTCTTACCTGTTGAAATTCATCACTCTGGGTTATTGGCTAGCTTAGTGTTAGCGTACTGTCTGTGCAGGTACTTTGAAGAGCTGAAGTTGTGTTAACAGTTGATCACGTTAATGCAGTTGTTTCTGTCCTGCAGCAGTCTCCACTTTACCATCGTTCCCATCCTTTGTGCAGTAACAATAAAAGTAATTTCTGCACCACCATTTTCCTCCTTTGATACAAACTGGAATCAGCTGATCGTAGCGAGAGTGCAAGAACCAATGAACAGGATTAATAAGCAAGTGGACTAACACTTCCCAGGACTGGGACTACTGTGATCCAGTTCTCTACTCCCATGACTACATGAAGGATTACCAATTTCTTTTTATGTTTTTAGATTAATTACTCAGCGAATGTTTAAAGTTTGATCAGTACTGTGACAAGAGTATTCTTGGTAATGATTTAATGTTTTACTTATTTTGTTTCTTCAACAGCAAGTAAACCCAGAGCCACACTGACAGCACAAAGTTCAGTCATACCAGCAGGGGGCAGTGTGACACTGAGCTGCTCTGTGGAGGGCTCTGCTGGCTGGAAGTTTGACTGGTTCAGACGTGATTCAGTCTCTTCTAAAGCTCAGCTCATGAGAGGAAATGAAGCAAACAGAGTTATTAGTGTCTCACAAGGAGGTCTGTACCACTGCAGAGGAGGGAGAGGAGATCCAGTTTACTACACAGAGGACAGCAGTGACGTCACTGTTACAGAAACTCGTGAGTTTAATTATTTTATTTCTACCAGACTAAGAGGTCATTATGTAATGTGTGCTAACAACTTTATCTAATAGCTGTGAGTTTATTAACCCTCAGATAAGTTTTCTGCTCATTAAGATTACTTGGAGAGGTGGGAAAATAGAAACATTTATTCAACTTTGTTTTAGATTTAAGTCCAAAATTGTGAGACTAAGGACTCACCCTCACAGAGAATGTGCTCTCCAAAAAACATCAACAAAACAATTCAGACCTTTAAAAAATGTGTTTTAGCTACAAAACCTCAAATTGAGGAGAAAAATGAGATCTTGCAGTGAAAAGTTTCAGATTTTGTTTTAATAACAAACAACAAAACAAATGTTTCTGTGTTACAGTGTTGATGTAAACACCAGCCGTACCTGCAGGTGTAAACATGAGACTGTGCTATAACAATGTAAACACTGTATATGAGAGTTGTGTTGGATCTGATTGTTCAGCGTTCAGCATGGTGATGGCTGAGGGATCAAAGCTGTTCCTTAGTTTGTTAGTTTTTGTCTTTATGGCTCTGAAATGTCTGCCTGAAGGTAGACGTTCAAACAGTGCATGACCTGGGTGAGATGGATCCTGAAGGGTTTTCTTCGTGTTCCTGAGACTGCGGGAGCTGTGCAGGTCTTCAAGTGAGGGCAAAGGATGGCCGACTATCCTCTGGGTGACCTGTATAACCCTGTGGAGCTATTTCCTCTGTGCTACTGTGCAGCTGTGCTATACAGTTCTTCATGTAGCACAGTATGCTATCAAAAACCAGCTACAGGTCAGGGTGTTTGAGAATATCTCAGTGCATCCTGATGAAACAGTCCTGCCTGTGGACAGGTTTTGACTGTCTTTGTGCTGATTGTAGCAATTTTAGTAAGTGGGATGTGGCCGTGATCAAAAACAGTTATCAGTGGTCAGACTGGCCCGAGGTGTGGTTTAACCCTGTAGCCTGTTTGAGGTTGATTTTTTTTTTCACTCACGTTACTCTCATGTTTTAAACATCAGAATTTTTATGTTTCTATTTGTCTCTAACTGGATATTTGTCTGTGAACAGTTCCCAGTAAGCCCACTGTGACCCTGCAGCCATCCTGGACTCAGATATACAGCGGTGAGACAGTCACTGTCAGATGTGAGATTCAGGGAGGTGAAGGAGCTCAGTGGACGTATGAATGGAGAGCAGCCAAGTTAAACACACCTCCAACATCCAATGAATACAGAATCATCAGAGCTACTGAGTCTGACAGTGGAGGATACAGCTGCCGGGGCAGAAGGGACTATTTCTTCTCAGAGTGGAGTGATATCATCACACTGACTGTATCATGTAAGATCTTTCATCCAGAGTATCTAAATAAGGAAAAAGCACTTCTTCTTTCTTACAGCTTTATAACTGTCTTTCATGTTGGTCAGTAAAATGTTTAGTTTTTATTCCAACAACAAAAACCTGAACAGCAGCTTTTTATTCACAGTGAAGAGAACAAAACATATGAGAGTAACTTCTCTGCTGTGCAGCTCTAATACATGAAAGATGAAATGCAGAACAAATGCTGAATCTGTCTCAGCTGCTCCACCACATCCACTAAGAAACATTAAATCCACTGATTGTTCCTCATGTGTGTTTTTAACTTAGAAATGCAGCCAGTTAAATATGAAAGATTAGTGTTGTGTTTGTGTGATAGTTGTACAGTTTGTTGCAGCTTCACCATTAAAGTTATGTGATATTTATTATTGACATATTTCCACCAAGTTATTTCAACTGGTTTGATTCAGTCATTGACTTTTGTTCTTTTTCTAAACTGAACTGCAGATAAACCAAAGGCCAAACTGAGAGCTGATAACACAGCTGTTCCAGTAGGGGGCAGTGTGACCCTGACCTGCTCTGTGAGCCCATCATCATCATCTGGATGGAAATACTACTGGTACAGAGATGAGAAATCCTCTGAAGCCCTGAACACACAAGATGCAGTTTTCCACTCAAATGGACAAATCAGTGTCTCACAGGAAGGACTCTACAGGTGCAGAGGAGGAAGAGGAAACCCAGTTTACTACACAGAGGACAGCCAGTCAGTCAGGATTGGGAAAACTGGTGAGTTTAACATGAAGTCAGATAAATTCCTGATTAAGGAGGAAGATGAAGAACAAAAGGCATTAACATTTTTGACATTCATGTGTTTTTATTGTACTTTCTTGAACAGTAACAGCCTCAAACAGGCCTGTTGTGACTCTGTATCCAAACTGGTCTGAGATACACAGAGGAGAGACGATCACTGTCAGATGTGAGATCCATGGAGGAGACACTGAGTGGGATTATGAGTGGGAAACAAACAGCAGGATAAAAGCTCCAAATCAAAATGAATACAGGATTAGATCTGCTTCATCATCCAACAGTGGAAACTATCGCTGTAAGGGCAGAATGAAAAGTTCACAGCATGAAACAACAGAGTGGAGTGATTCAGTCACACTGACAGTTTCTGACAGTAAGTAGAGTCATAGTTCATTTAACCTGGAAATAGAAACAGTTTGTAAAAATGTGTTTTTATTAGTACATGTTGAGATGTTTGACATGTTTAGATAGTCTCACTCTTAAAGTTCATCATAAATATTTGTGAGTCAACATTTTAGTGACATTGAATTCAGAGTTAAGAGACGAAACATTGAGAGCAAATCTTTGTTGAACAGATGAACCCCGTCCTGTCCTCACTGTGTCTCCATCATGGCTGAGTCCTGGAGCCTCAGTAACTCTGAACTGTGAGGTTGAACATCCGTCTGCAGGATGGAGCTTCTACTGGTATAAAGCTGTTCCTGATCTATCAGAGAAATCCTCCAGTTATGAGCTGCTACCTGATGGCAGTGGGACTGCACAGGACTCCTACATCATTCATGGACAGACACACACAGCAGGATATGTGTGCAGAGCTGGAAGAGGAGACCCAGAGTATCACACTGATCACAGTCGACCAAAGTTTGTCTGGTCTGCAGGTCAGTTTGATTCTCTCTATCTTTTTTCAAGTAATGCAACAGCAAAAAAATGTAAATTGATGGGGGTTTTTTGGGGGCGGGGTGTTTAGCATTGAAGGTGAAAATTATACGAACATTGCTTCTAACACTGACCTTTAAACATTAAAGCAAAATAATATTTTCACTGTGATATTTTGAATCCTAACATCTGTGAGCTTTGTCTCTTCACTGCATGTTGTTTCCAGATGTTCATTCAGCAGCGTCTCTCACAGTGAGTCCTGACAGAGTGCAACACTTCACCTCTGACTCTGTCTCACTGACCTGTGAGGGAAACTTCCCTGAGTGGAGAGTGAGGAAGTTCTCTGAGGACGGCCGACTGTACTCTGACTGTAGGAGAATGACTGGATCCACATGTGACATCAACACATCAAAGTCAGATACTGCAGTGTACTGGTGTGAGTCTGGATCAGGAGAGTTCAGCAGTGCAGTCAACATCACTGTACAGAGTATGTTATTATACATTTACTACTTGGATTTGGATGATTTAAACGTCACATGAACATTTGTCCCAGCTTTGCTGTATGTGAAGTCATTTCATGTGGGAAAAATAAAACACATACAGCAGTTTTTAAACATAGAAGATCAGATCTTCATGATGAACATTTGTACAATCTGTTCTTATTATTGTTTGTCAGCTTTTTCTAAAAGTGTGCACCAGCTGATGTGACTGAAACAATTGTGTGTGATTGTGTCACAGATGATGGTAATGTTTCTATCCTGGTGAGTCCTGTTCATCCTGTGACTGAGGGAGCTTCTGTTAGTCTGAGCTGCAGTTTGAGAACACAAAAAATACTTTCCAATGTGTTTTTCTATCACAATGACAAACTTATTCAAAATGATCCCCGAGGGGAGCTGAAGATCTCTGCAGTGTCAAAGTCTGATGAAGGTTTCTACAAGTGTCAGTACTCAGGAAGAGAGTCAGCACAGAGCTGGATGTCAGTTAAAGGTGAGCAGGATCAAAACATTTGATGGATTTTTATAAATGAATTTTGGTTTAAGGCTTGAAGTCACCTCAATTTATTTTCTGAGAAGTTTCCTAAAATGATTTTATGAATTATAAAGTATAGTTAAACTTTATTGTTTGTTGTCACAGTAACTGTGTCAGGAGCTGACAGCTCTTCGTCTCCTGTGTGGTTGATTGTTCGACTGGTTTGTGGAGTCTCTCTCATTATTATTCTCCTGCTCTTGTTGTATCGCTGCACAACAACCAACAGTGAGACCTTTTCCTTTACTTAACACAAACTCTTTATCCTTCAAAGACACAAATGCATCATGAGGTTCATTTAAAAGCAAAAGTCTTATTCTACATTTTTAATAAAGGTGCTGTTAATGAGCAGACGTTTAATCAACACCATCAGCAGCAAGTGTACTCTTCTCTTCTTGCTGGTTAGTTTTTCATCCAGTTATAATATTTTGCTGCTGTTTGCAACAAGACTGTACTTATTAAATCTGCTGCAGCTTTTAATATAAATAATATTTTCAATAATATTTGTTTTTTAAAATAGCATCACAGACATGAGGTGACTGATTTTCTCTGACCTGCAGGTGATCGTTGTGGCTATGAGATAATCAGAAGGTCTGAAAACTCTGAAAATGGTAAAGTATAAACTTTCATTAATATTGAGCTTGTGGACGCTGGATGATTATATAATAACTGTGTTTAACATTGAAGTCCATGCGTCCAACTATTTTCTTACACTTGGGACCAGGTCGTGGGGGCAGCATCCTAAACAGAGAGGCCACATCCTCCAGCTTGTCTGGGGGAACACCAAGGCTTCCCACACCAGCCGAGAGATATAATCTCTTCAGCATTTCCTTGTTTTGCCCCAGGGTCTCCTCACAGTGGGACATGCCTGAAAAAATCACACATGAGGCATCCTTGTCAGATGCCTGAACCACCTCAAATGTGGTTCTACTCTGAGCCCCTCCCACATGGCCAAACACCTAACGCTATCTCTAAAGGAGAAGCAAGCCAAACTTTGAAGTAAGCTGATTTCCACTGCTTATATCCACGATCTCGTTCTTTGGGGTCACTAACCCAGAGCTTGTGACCATAAGTGAGGGTAGAGATGTAAACTGAGCGCTTCACATTTACGGTCAGTTCTCTCTTCATCTTGACGTACCGGTACAGTGGACGTAGCACCAATCTACTCCCCTCTCCTCCTGCGAGTGGTGGGCCTATAGGAGGGTGGACCCATGTCCTTTTTTTGGGCTATGCCCAGCTGGGCCCCATGGACCAATGCCTGGCCACCAGGTGCTTGCTCTTAGGCACCCTCCCCAGACGTTGCTTCATGGCGGGACCCCATTAACCCTTTCAAGGGCAGAGTGAACTTTTCCTTTCATTCAGGTTTTTTTTTATTATTCTTTGTCTGGTCCTGGGTGAGGGACCGGATAAAATTTGCCATGGGAGACCCTACCAGGAGCCCCCCCCCCCTCCCCCCTCCTCCAACAACAACACAGCCCCTGGGATCCATGGGACACACAAACCCCTCCAAGATAATAATTTAGAGATTCACGGAAGGGAACATTAACATCAGTAAGATTATTATTTCATTGCTGCCAATGTCGCATCTGTGATTCAGCTCAAAGTCATTAACAAGACAAGTGAGTGCACAAAATGTGAGATTTTAAATGCAAAATGTACATTGGTAATTATTCTCACTGATAATAAATGTATTTAAGCAGAGAACAGAAGGTGTTTGTTTTGAAATGCTTTCATTTGATCACCTCAACAGGGCAACGTGGTGACGCAGAGGAGAGCTCTGACTACAATAATGTCAATCTGTCAGGGTGCTGGGTCGTTGACCAAAGATTCTGAGGTTATTTTGCTTTTGTGAGTCTCTGTGAAAGTGTGAAGATGGTCTAAGTTTAAGTTTATACAGTTTAAGCAGGAGTTTAGTTCTTTCTGTGTTTCTGAGTTTTCTTGTATTTCCAGTTTATGGTTTGTTGTCTGTGAGGTTCCACTTGTGTGTTTGTCTCATCCCTGTGTCGCTTGTGAGAGTCTGTTGTGTCATCCATGTCTCTGCTCACTCGCCCTCCGTGTGTCTTAGTTGTGTCAATGTGTTTTGTCTTCTCCTTGTGTTTCGTCTTTTGTCTCCCTGTTTGTTTATCCCCGTTTCTGCATCAAGCTCGTGCGTTCGTGTACTTCCTGTTTTAGTTTGACAGCATTTCATCCCGTGTTCAGTGTGTTTGGTTTGGCTTCCCTGTCTCGTTATATTCAATTCATCAGAGCTGTTTTCCAATGTGTTTCCACTTCACTGATCATCTCTCAATCCTTCCAAGGTGTTTCAAGGTATTCCCAGTGTTCCACATTTTCTGTTAGTTTAAGTTTTAGCTTTCCCAGCTTAGTTTTTTTTTCTTTATTTATTTTTGGTTAACCTGATTTGGTTCATGTTTGTTGGCCATGAAAAACGTTTTTTTGTTAAAATTTTGATTTTGTCTCTCATTGTCTGCATTTGGATCCTTACAAAGAGCCACAGAGTCTGCAGCCACAGATTGTGACAAAATCCAAATTCAGCCACAGCTCTAAAGTCTTAACAGCAGCTCTTTAGCTGTTTTTTCTCTTTAAAGTCTCTTAAATACTTTAAGTCACTTTGAGTGAAAAGGAGAAGGTTTTGAATTCAAAGCAATGATCCTGATTCCTGAGTTTATATTTCCTTCAGAAAGAATCGTTTAGTGTGTTTCACTTGTTTCTCTCCCCTTAGATAATAATTTTTATTTACTTTAATGTACTGTAGATCTTTTTTTTAATCTTTTTAATTGTTTATTTTATTTGTAATATATTATAAATGTCTTTCTGTGAAGCACTTTGCAACTTTGTTAATAAAAGTGTGATATAAATAAAGTGTGTTGTTGTTGTGTGTCAGACTGAGAGTACATGTTACAGCTGTTCAGTGTTGTGCATGAATCCACTGAAAGAGAGCTTTTATTTAAAGGCACTCATTGTCATTTAAAACAGCTTCAAACCCTCCAAAATGAACTAAAGCTATCAACGTGATGGGAAGTAACAACTGCTCTGATGATGCTCAGCAGCCTTTTTACTGTGTAGCAGTTTTTCCAGTTTTCTCGAGGTGGTCCGGCCTGTACTTTCATGTAATACCGATTCATTTTGACAGTGTCAATCACATGTTCAGCAAGACCATGATAACTCTGTGTGTGACACATAAATCAAAATCAAATCGCTTTTAAACTACTTAAAATATAGTTTCTAACTTTCTCTTTTGCTTCATGACTTTTTTATGCACTGAAATTAAAGGAGCTCATGATTTCTGACTGAGCCACATAGAGAAGAGGAAACACAGCCTGTGGTTTGAGCCACAAGTCTTCCTTTCAGCAGATTTATGATTGATTCATGTTCTCATCAAGCTTCACACAGCAGAGAGGAAACAAGGAGTTCAGACAAGGAGCACAGCGGGAATTTCATGAGCAGCTGTTTTCCTGATTGTTGATTTATGATCTGCTCATTTAGTGCTTCTGTGTTCACTTTACTGCTACATGTGTTACTCGAACATTTGAAGCTATTTATTTATTATCAAAGAACCATCAAGTCGTTTAATGTAAGTTCTCATATTTTACTTTTTAGATGCACATTCATTTTAGTTTGTATCTGTGTGGGTTTCCTCCATGAACTCCAGCTTCCTAACAGCTGTTCTTATCATTATTTATGATATGTTCATTTAGTTATTCTGTTTTCACTTCATTGCTCCCCGAAATCTTGCGAACAGAACATTTGAAGTCATCTATTCTCCACATCAGAGAGACATCAGTGTTCAAGGTCGGTCCTGTGACGGGCTTTAAGTGTCAGTGTGGATATAAAGTTATAGCTCCTTGTCCCATATTTCCCATGTCAAACTCTGAACACAGCTTCCAAGTCCAATCACTGGACTGTGCTTACAGCTGGTGGCCAATAGAGGGAGACATTAATCCATTTATAATTTATTGTAAGGAGTGAGAAGAGTTGATATGACTGAAGAACAGACAGAACAGAGGAATGATATTGACTTTGGACCCTATCATGAAAATAATCAGGCCCTGGATGGATGTCATAGTGATCAAAGCATTTACATTAATAAACTTTAAAAATACAGTTTTATTTTAAAAAGTTTTATTGGACTCAAATAAATAGTAATCATGGGCGGATCGATCCAAATATTGATAATTTTGATACCAGCATTTGTATCGATGTTGATCAATACGAGTGTAATGAGCTTGATACTTCAGTTTCTGTTCTCCTGTGTGCACCGCTGCAGTTTCATCAAAGAGGCAACCTGGCTGTCTGTGTAAATGCTGCTGCTTTCAGGTGTCACAGAGCAGCCTCAGTTTGCTTCTCCTCTCTTGTGTTTTATGTTTTACTGTCACTGACTCAGCAGTGCCAGTAAAACAAGTAACCGAGTGTGCTCAGCTAACCAGGACCATCCAGCAACGCAGTAAGCAGAGAATATCTATGTAGATAACTGTGGTAATAGTAATATTTCAGTTATATTACTTTAATTTTCAAAGTGGAACTGACTGATTCTTACTCATAAAGTGTCATTTATGCTAAAACATTGATATAATACATTTATCTGACTGAAACATTTAAATGAAAACAATTACAGGAATTGAAACAAATATAACAAACATAGTATGACTCAGATTTAATTCAATATAATTACCCTGTTGTGCTAAATGTGAAAAGGATACTGTATGATTACTGTAGTTAAAATACTATTAGATGTGCTAGATTATTGTTTTTATTTCGGTCCCAGGTTTTAACTAATTAATAATCCAAAGGACAAAAGAAAAAACTTAATGGTCATGAAAACTCCTTCATTCAGAATTAGCAATCTGATGATGTAGTTAATAATTAAAAAGTATTGGTACTGGTATCAGTATCAGTGATACAGGCCTTGTATTTTACTTGGTATCAGATTAATATCAAATCTTGCACACACATCTTATTGCACACGTCCAGAAATAGTGAAATATTAAATTTATTAAACTGTTACAATTTCAGCACCATGGACAGCGCACAAGGTTCTCACTGCATGAGCTGTGCTCTCTAACACGTGACTGTTTGTCGTGGTGGACCTGCACAAATTTAGCTGCATGCACATATAGATCTCTCTTTCACATTTATGGGCATAGGTTAATAATTTTCATTAAAAAGAAAAATGAAATAATTTACTGTTGTACTGTTTCTAAGGTCCCTGTCCCTGAGTTACATCATGTCACTGCAACAGTGTAATTATATTTGAAATAAGAAATCTGTCACTCTCTCTGCCCACAAAACCAGATCTTTGTGTAACTTCAGACAGTCAGAGCCTTGTCATTCTCCACCTTTCTCATGCAAAAACACCTCTCCAATATAAACACTGGGTTGTGTTTAGAGCTGGTATTCAACAGAGGGCGCAATTTAGTTATTTATTGCAATGAATTAGTCTGCTTGGCTGACTGTTAAATATTCCAGTCCTTCTACTTGTAAGTCACTGGGTGTCCATCTGAAACTGGGAAATTAAGGAGGAGTCGGCCTCATTAAGTGCTAAATGACCCAAGAGAACAGCCTTGATTGCTGCCACCATGCCTCGCAGGGTAACTGCACATTTATCACCTCCAGCTGGGACTGCAGAAACTGCAGGATCATGTCAACTGTGGGGGTCCAGCTGGTGGACCACACCAGGAGGCCAACAGCCACCAGCAGAAGGATTAGTAGTCCTGGTAGACTCCTGTAGTGTTCTCACTTCTGGATCAGGCTGGATCAGGGATTACAGAAACTGCAGGATAATGTCAACTGTGGAGCTGGATTATTGTTGTGTTTTTTGTTTTGTTTTTTTTGTCTCCTTTTTTATGGCACAGGTAGGCAGGGCACCAATTCACTGAGCCTCTGGCACACCTGCTACTCGTCAGACGCTTTCATCAGAAGCGTTCCTAAGGAGCTGCACGATGGTCGTCTAGTGTCGGAGTATTGTCCTTTTCAGGGGTGTCTGTGTAACTGTTCGCCCGCCTACCGGAGCTTGTGGAGATCATCTTCTCCGAGTCTATACGGAGATTCAGTTCATGTCCCAGCACCTCACCTCTCAGTCTCCCTCCGTGCCTCTTAAGTCTGGCTTCTAATAACTTCCCCAGTGTCTATATGTCAGACTGTATCAAGTAAGCTCTCCAGTTCTCGTTTATTTTCCCGTTTGTGTTCTTTTCGGTTTACGGTAAAACACCACTAACACTATTATCCCTCCCCCTGAGATCATAAGCGCCACCAGTGCATGTTCACCCTGCACGTCCTGGCTCTGTGTTTCCATACATGTCCTGTCTTGTAAATACGTTCCTTCCCTGTATATAGCCTTTCACTGTAAATAAACTTTCCCCGAACTTCCGTGTTTTCTGCTCTTGAGTCCACCCATAGGTACACCTAACAACAGGCTGCCAGCCTGAGCCCTACTGGGAAAAGGTGGAACAGTGACCCCCTTCACCTGGGACAGGAGGACCTTCAGAAAAGGGTGTCCCTTTCTGAGTGGTGGGACAGTTGGAAACCAGGCCATGTGGGGCCAAAGCAGGGCCACCAGGATCAACCCCACCTCTTTGGTCTGGACCTGGCAAAGGAATGACTGGAGGAGGGAGTATGGAGGGAAGGAAAAAGGGTTTGCCAGGTTGTCACACACAAGGGGAGGGACATCGTTCTGCAGGGAGACAAACAGATGGAAAAATGTTGACTCCCTGGAAAAAAAGAAAAAGGTTGTCTTCTGCCCTGTCTGTTATGACAATGACATGGTGCCCCTGCAGACACAACAGAACTTACTTGAGTGCCAGGACGACAGCTTGCAGCTCCAGCATTTACAGTGAGGTCAGTAAGTATTTGATCACCCTGTGATTTTTTTTCTCTTACTTAGAAATCATGAAGGGGTCTACAATTTTCAGCATAGGTGCATTTACACAGTGAGAGACAGAATCTAAAAAGAAAAATCCAGAAATCACATTGTATGATTTTCGAACAATTTATTTGTGAATTACTGTGTCAAATAAGTATTTGATCACTTGAGTCAAAACATGTTTGGTACAGACGCCTTTGTTAACAATTACAGAGGTCAAACGGTTCCTGTAGTTCTTCACCAGGTTTGCACACACTGCAGGAGGGATTTTGGCCCACTCCTCCATACAGATCTTCTCTACATCTGTCAGGTTTCGGGGTTGTCGCTGAGCAACACAGTTTCAGCTCCCTCCAAAGATTTTCTATTGGATTTAGGTCTGGAGACTGGCTAGGCCACTCCAGAACCTTAATATGCTCCTTACGGAGCCACTCCTTGGTTTTCCTGGCTGTGGGCTTTGGGTCATTGTCATGTTGGAAGACACAGCCACGACCCGTCTTTAATGCTCTAACTGAGGGAAGGAGGTTTTTGCCCAATATGTCACAATACATGGCCCGTTCATCCTCTCATTAATACAGTGCAGTCGTCCCCTATGCAGAAAAACACCCCCAGAGCATGATGCTTCCAGCCCCATGCTTCACTGTACGTATGGTATTATTGGGATGATACTCATCATTCTTCTCCCTCCAAACACGGTGAATGGAGTTAAGACCAAAAAGTTCTACTTTGGGCTCATCTGACCACAGGACGTCCTCCCATGACTCCTCTGGATCATCCAGATGATCCCTGGCAAACTTCAGACAGGCCTGGACATGGGCTGACTTAAGCAGGGGAATCTTCTGTGCGATGCAAGATTTTAAACCATGATGTCTTAGTGTATTACTGATAGTAGCCTTGGAAACGACCAGCTCCTCCCGTGTAGTTCTGGGCTGATTCTTCACCATTCTTGGCATCACTGAAACCCCACGAGGAGAGATCTTCCGTGGGGCCGACGGACATTGACAGTCATCGTTAGCCTCTTCCATTTCCTGACAATTGCTCCAACAGTTGTTCTTTTTTCACCAAGCTGCTTAGCAATTGCCCCGTAGCCCTTTCCTTTTTTTTTTTTTTTTTTTTTTTTTGTGTCCCGTTTGGATCTATAGCCATCAGAATTGTTGTCTTAAGGCCAAGAAAGATGCCAAGCGGATTTATTTTACCAAGTGGATCATCATGGCCTTGCCATATTGGTCCATTTGATTGACCTTTATTATAATTATGAATTTATTTTATTTTCAGTTGCTACAAACGGGACAGACATGACTTGGGGATAGGGCAGGGAGAAAGAATGAAAGAAAGAGAGGGAGAGAAAGTAATGATCCATGTAATGATCTGCTAGGGAGTGTGGGGAGCCACAGCCCCGTCCTCCAGGGTATGAAGCAGGTATGGAGGAGATCAAAACTCCAGACATCCAGATGCCCCCAGAACACAAGAGACCAAGGAAGACCAACAGAGGGGCAGCCGCGCCACTGTCCCAGTAAGAGCTAAGGAGAGTCCCAGATGAGGGCTCATTCAGCAGCCGCGGAGCAGAAGCCAGGGGGAGTTGCAGTGACGCGCCCGTGAGCTCCGCCGGCAGCCAGCTGTGCCTGAGTGACCGAGCCCCAGGCCGAGAGGCCGGGGGGACCCCACCTCCGAAGTGGCCCGAGCGAGCCCCAGGCTCCAGGCCCCGATAAGCGGCCGCCAAGGAGTGAGCCGGTGTGTACCCGGACGCCCACCCCCAGACACAAAGAACCACCAACGCACCGACACCTGAGGGAGTCCGCCACTGGCAGGGGAAGTGGTGGTGGGTGGAGATAGGCCTCCAAACCTTGGAGGGCCTGAGATGTCCCCAGAGAGGTGGCACCCGTAGCCCTTTCCAGCGAGGTCTACAGTTTTGTCTCTTGCGTCTTTTGACAGCTCTTTGGTTTTGCCTATGTTGCTACTTAGACTTGGTTGATTGTGGGGTGCACAGGTGTCTTTATGACAGCTAACGACCTCAAACAGGTGCTACTTATTTAGAATCATGAGCAGAGTGTAGCTGGACTATTTGAAAGCAAAATAACAGGTCTTTGAGGGTCAGAAATCTGGCTGATAAGCAAGTGATCAAATACTTATTTGACACAGTAATTCACAAATAAATTGTTCGAAAATCATACAATGTGATTACCGGATTTTTCTTTTTAGATTCTGTCTCTCACAGTGTAAATGCACCTATGCTGAAAATTATAGACCCCTCCATCACTTCTAAGTAAGAGAAGTTGCAAAATCACAGGATGATCAAATATTTATTGACCTCTCTGTAAATGTCTGAGACAACCAATGACTGATCTAACAGCTGCTGAGCCGAGAGCCTTCATGGACTGTGCACCAACCTGTTGGGGAGTCATCTGTGAGGACCAACTAGTGGTAAGTCACATGACCCATCCCTTGGCCCTCCTCCAGGCTGGTTGAGTACCCTCCACCGATGGAGAGCTCGATGTAGCCCCTGTGAGACCACCACTGTTGGGACTGTGTTAAAACATGCTTCAGTTTCTCACATTTTTATGCAATCCTTGTTCATCCTACAGAGTTATCAGTTTCATAAAAAAAAAAAATCAGGGGTTTGGGGTGGGATTAAGGAAGTTTCAGAGTACTGCAGATTCCTCAACCTGTAGATGATAGTACATATGAGTCTAGTGGTGCACGTCACCCCCTCCCTGTTTGTTCTTTGTTCTTCTGAGCAGACTGTGATGACTGCATGTGTGGAAAAGACTGTTGTAGGTTTGGTTTATTTTTATCTGCTGAAAATCAGATACCACAAAATTTCTGTCTGGGCCTCCAAGAAAAGAGGAAATGCAGCCTGTGGTTTCAGCCTGAAGTCTAACGTTTGTCTTCTTTAATCTCAACACAGCACAGTGGAAATGTGCAGGTATGACAATGTGTGAAAACAGGTTAAAAGTAGCTTTATTGTGGTGATGACACATGCTGGACTAAAGGATAAATAAAGCATGTGGGCATCAAGAGAAACGGTGAAAAGCTTGTTTCTCACGCTCATGTCTTTAAGAGTCTCTGCATGGACGTGCTGTAAATGTTCATTTATCTCTGAAATAAATAAAATCATCCATCACTCTCTCTGTCCACAACATCATATACAGATACAGTGATACAAATAAATTATTTAAAAATCATGCAATGTGATTTCCTGAATTGTTTTCAAAATCCTGTCTCTCACAGTGGGAATGCAGCTACATTGTGAATTTCAGATCCCTCCATGATTTCTAAGTGGGAGAACTTGCAAAGTCGCAGGGTGTTCAAATACTTCTGTTCCTCCCTGCATGCTTTTCTTCTTACTGCAACTTCCAAACAGGCCAGTTCCTCACAGTATAACACAAAACTCCAAAGTATAATCACTGCTTTGTAACCAGCAGAGGAGCCAGTAAATCATCTATACCTACTGATACTAATGTGTCTGTTTGGCTGCTGTTACAGAAATGGTTCCTACACCTGTGATGATGACGTCAGTGTTTGACTCCAAACTGTCTGCTGGACTCTGCAGCATCACAAAGTCCACAAGTTTTTAGGTCTTTTCAGACTTCATGTCTGGAGGCATTACAACCTCATGACATATTGATATGTACTGAAATTTTTGCACTTACTTAACATAAGCTATAAATAACATAAAAACATGAAGTAACATCTTAATGTATTTTACCTTTGCCACAGAAAAGTGGAGGGAAGGAAAAACACACCTGCTGTTCAACAATCTAAAACACTTCGATATCAACATGTTTGTCAGCTCACTCTGCAGGTGGGGGAGAGATATAGGAGAGGTAGAGAATGAACTCAACCTGGGTGTCTATTGTCTTGTGTCGTTTGGGAGATGATTGGATGATGGGGTGGGTGCAGTTTTCTCTGCGGTGGGGTCGGGTGGGCTGCCCCGGACTCTGTGGGGCTGGGCGGTGCTGCTGCTGTGGGCCCCCGTCCGGATGGGCCTGGGCCCCCTTGCCCTGGTGGGTTCCAGAGTGTGGGGGTGGCTACTGGGGTCAGCGGGGGAGCTGACCCCAGGGAGGGGCCGCTTTCCCCTCCCTTTCCTCCCTCCCCATCCTCAGCTGCCTCCCTCTCATCTCAGGCCCTCCAAAGTATGGAGGCCTATCTCCCCTCACCACACTCCCTGCCTTTGGCTCAGACATTGGTGTGTTGGTGGTTCTTGTCGACTGGGGCTGGGCGCTCATGTATGTACCGGCTCACTCCTGGTGGCCGATTGGCGGGGCCTGGCGCCTGTGGCCCGGCTGAGCCCCTTCCGGGGGGTGGGGTGCCCTCAGGCCTCTGGCCTCTGGGCCTGAGGCTCGGTCCTCTGGCTGCTGGCAGAGCCCACGGGCACGCCACTGCAACCCCCTCTGGCCTCTGCTCCGTAGCTGCTGGGTGACCTCTTGTTTGGGGCTCTACTCTACTCAGCTCTTCCCCGGAGGGTGGGACGGTTGCCCCCCTTTGGTGGTCCTCCTTGGGTCCTCGTACTCTGGGGCCTCTGGATGTCTGGGGCCTGGATCTCCTCCATACCTGCTTCATGCCCTGGGGGACGGGGCTGTGGCTCCCCACACTCCCTAGCAGATTGTTACATGGAGAAACCTTTGGAATACAAGTGTGCTGATCCACACAGGTGTGCACAGACACAAACTACAGGGAGTGCAGAATTATTAGGCAAGTTGTATTTTTGAGGAATAATTTTATTATTGAACAACAACCATGTTCTCAATGAACCCAAAAAACTCATTAATATCAAAGCTGAATGTTTTTGGAAGTAGTTTTTAGTTTGTTTTTAGTTTTAGCTATTTTAGGGGGATATCTGTGTGTGTAGGTGACTATTACTGTGCATAATTATTAGGCAACTTAACAAAAAACAAATATATACCCATTTCAATTATATATTTTTTTTACCAGTGAAACCAATATAACATCTCCACATTCACAAATATACATTTCTGACATTCAAAAACAAAACAAAAACAAATCAGCGACCAATATAGCCACCTTTCTTTGCAAGGACACTCAAAAGCCTGCCATCCATGGATTCTGTCAGTGTTTTGATCTGTTCACCATCAACATTGCGTGCAGCAGCAACCACAGCCTCCCAGACACTGTTCAGAGAGGTGTACTGTTTTCCCTCCTTGTAAATCTCACATTTGATGATGGACCACAGGTTCTCAATGGGGTCCAGATCAGGTGAACAAGGAGGCCATGTCATTAGTTTTTCTTCTTTTATACCTTTTCTTGCCAGCCACGCTGTGGAGTACTTGGACGCGTGTGAAGGAGCATTGTCCTGCATGAAAATCATGTTTTTCTTGAAGGATGCAGACTTCTTCCTGTACCACTGCTTGAAGAAGGTGTCTTCCAGAAACTGGCAGTAGGACTGGGAGTTGAGCTTGACTCCATCCTCAACCCGAAAAGGCCCCACAAGCTCATCTTTGATGATACCAGCCCAAACCAGTACTCCACCTCCACCTTGCTGGCGTCTGAGTGGGACTGGAGCTCTCTGCCCTTTACCAATCCAGCCACGGGCCCATCCATCTGGCCCATCAAGACTCACTCTCATTTCATCAGTCCATAAAACCTTAGAAAAACCAGTCTTGAGATATTTCTTGGCCCAGTCTTGACATTTCAGCTTGTGTGTCTTGTTCAGTGGTGGTTGTCTTTCAGCCTTTCTTACCTTGGCCATGTCTCTGAGTATTGCACACCTTGTGCTTTTGGGCACTCCAGTGATGTTGCAGCTCTGAAATATGGCCAAACTGGTGGCAAGTGGCATCTTGGCAGCTGCACGCTTGACTTTTCTCAGTTCATGGGCAGTTATTTTGCGCCTTGGTTTTTCCACACGCTTCTTGCGACCCTGTTGACTATTTTGAATGAAACGCTTGATTGTTCGATGATCACGCTTCAGAAGCTTTGCAATTTTGAGACTGCTGCATCCCTCTGCAAGATATCTCACTATTGTTGACTTTTCTGAGCCTGTCAAGTCCTTCTTTTGACCCATTTTGCCAAAGGAAAGGACGTTGCCTAATAATTATGCACACCTGATATAGGGTGTTGATGTCATTAGACCACACCCCTTCTCATTACAGAGATGCACATCACCTAATATGCTTAATTGGTAGTAGGCTTTCGAGCCTATACAGCTTGGAGTAAGACAACATGCATGAAGAGGATGATGTGGACAAAATACTCATTTGCCTAATAATTCTGCACTCCCTGTACACCTTTCTTGGCTGCTACCTCAAAGCACATTGTGCGCTGTCGATCTTGCGTGCTGCACAATAACATTTAATATTTATTATCTACTGTTATCTACTGCTACCTACTTCATTGTGATGGTGTTGTATTTATTATGTTGCTCTTTTTTGTTTGTTTTCTCTTCTGTTTTTTTTTCTCCACATAGTTGATCCAGGTGTTTTGTTTGTTTTTCTTTCTCCCCCCTTTCTCACCGTCTCTTCTCCCCTCTATTTTTCTTTCTCTCCCTCTTTCTTTCATTCTTTCTCCCTGTCCTATCCCCTAATCATGTCTGTCCCGTCTGTAACAACAGGAAATAAAATAAAATAAATACATAATTATAATAAAGGTCAATCAAAAGGACCAATATGGCAAGGCCACGATGATCCACTTGGTAAAGTAAACCTTTCTTGGCCTTAAGACAACAATTCTGATGGCTAAAGATCCAAATGGGACAGGCAAAAAAAAAAAAAGAAAGTGCGAGCCATTATGGAGCTTTTTGTACTTAAAAAACACATTCATGAATCAAAGCTAATCAGTGCTCTGTGTATGACTTATTTAGTGAGTCAAAAATACAAAAGAGTGGCAGTACAGATGAAAGTTTACAGTTTTACCATTGTTTTAAGTCACAGTATGTGTGTCTGCTCAGACTTTCCAAGCAGTAAATGTGAGTTGAGTTCCACAAAAAAAAGTTTTTTTTCCAACTTCTGGCTTATTCAGAAATTATCACCAGAGATTTTGGGTGAGAATGCTGTGAGAGGTTGCCTCACCCCATCATGTGATGTATTGAGGTCACCTGAAGAAAGATACTAGTGGGGGTTGATGTGCCTGGGAAGAGATCTCAAAACAGGATTGTAGTTGGCTGACAGCTGACGCCATAAGGCACCACCTCTGGTTAATGATGGTCATTCACAGTAGAGACGGCCTCTTTCACTCCTCTTTCAAACCATCATACTTGTCTGTTCAAAATGTGAACACTGGCACCTTTAAATGAGTGATATTTGATATGATATTGGAAGCAGATGAAACCAAATAAATATTTTAAGATCATTGTCTGTGCATAATCCTGGAGAGTGAGTGAGTGTGGTGGCCAGAAACTGAGAACAACACATTTTGGGAAGACAGCATTCATGTATCGCACAATAAATGTCTGTGGATCTACACAAACATTGACTGATAAGATGACTCAAGATAAAATATTCCAACATTATGATGATCCACAGCACACTGCACAAATCACATAAAAGTCTCTGAGAATAAAACATAATTATGAGCTGGTAAAATATGTCACCTGACCTGAAACAACAGGAGGTAAGAAGCAAACACAAGAAGCAAGCCTGCATGTTTGCAGTGGACAGGAAATGTGAACATGTCACACAACTGCTGTGGTCAAAGCTACAGGAGCTGTTTGAGGTTTGTATAAAAGGAAAGGAAGCACAGAGAGGCCACAGTCAGAAGAAACACTCTGGTCTTATCTGTATTAAATGCAGCTTCTCTTTTTATTATTGATGTAAAGTCAAAGTGTTTGAGATCAGCTGAGGATCAGAGTGCAGCAGGGCTGGATGTGAGGATGGGGCACTCTTTGCTCTGCATGACGGGGTTATTGTGTAAGTACATTTGTGACATTGTTTGAATGGCACTGATTAATGAAAGTGTTTCTCATGTGTGAGAATTAGAGTGTATCACTGGTTTGAAGTGTTTATGTGAGAGTTTGAACAAAGCATATTTGTGATGTTTATGAAAGTTACAGACAAATGTTGGCTGGTTCCTTGGTTCAGTTTAGTCTGAGTATCGTGTTGGATACATCGCTGCTTGTTGCACTTGACTCATTGTTGTGTACAAGTTCATATATTAATAGTGTTTTATGCACAGAAATATTTTGATGAGCAGTAACTGTGTCATGTGAAAATTAATCTTTAAAAAACACTTTTGTTCATTTTGAGTTTGATTTTCTGTCAGTTTGATCCTGATGATGTTTAATCTTTACTTTAGTGCTCGGTTCTCTCTTCTACGTTAATGCTGAAGGTGAGAAATGTTTCTTTCTTTTCTTCACATTTATATAATATGTATAATTTTATCTGATATTTTATATTTCATGCACCATTTTAAATCACATCCTGTTCCTCTGTTTGTGCATCGTTTTATTTAAGATACTAAATGGGTTTATAAACAGTGAGTGAGTTAAAACCTGCAGCTCTGTGCAGTCACTCTGTGGTTTTACTCAGAATATTAATTAACTGCTTTAATTTGTTTCATAAAAACACATCTTATTATTTTCAAGTCCAAATGTCACCAGGATGCAGTAAATATTTTGACTCTTAACAGCAGCAATAAAAATCAGGACAGCTTCAAAATGACTTTATGCTTCCATCAATCTCTAACTTGATGTGTTTATGTGAACAGTTCCCAATAAGCCCACCGTGATCCTCGAACCATCCTGGCCTCAGATATACAGCAGTGAGACAGTCACTGTCAGATGTGAAGGAAGTCAGTCGATGTTTGTATGGAGAGACGCCACATTAATCAGACCTCGAACATCTGAATACAGAATCAGCAGAGCTACTGAGTCTGACAGTGGAGGATACATCTGCTGCACCATGAGTCTTTCAGTCTGCAGTGACATCATCACACTGACTGTATCATGTAAGTTGGACACATTTCATTGAGTCATATTGTTCTTTGTTTTAGTTTAGTAACAAAATCAGAGAAAATCGTAACAAACATTAAACACAGATGTGATGATCTCAGTTTCTTCAGTACCTGCACATGTGTAGTTTCCACCACTGCAGCTCAGAATTATGACACAATTATTTTGTTTTTATAATTTATTTGAAGTTGTTGAACAAACATGATCAATAAATACAGAATGAGCAGAGCTGCTGTCTGACGATGGAAATACACATGCTGAAAAAAGAAAAGGCTGATCATCAACAGAGAAGAGTTCTGTTATCACATCACAGCCCTGGTTGGGGTCGGGGATAGCATACAGTATGAAAAACATCTGTGTGAATTATGACTGATAAATGCTGCTGACTGTGCACTGGTTATGCATCTTTATGCATAAATATTTGTGTGATCATGATCCTTAAAACAAACATTTAAATAAAAAACAGATTAAAAAATCTGATAATAAGAGCGACCACAATCAACTGGCCTCAGATCAGCTAACAGTGTATAGTTCACCTGTTTCTGCATTTAGGAGTACAGTTTGGTGGAAGAGCATAAAAACAGTCTCACCTGATTCTTGATTCACTCTGATAAAGTTTTCATCATGTTATATACATCCAGTGTTAGCTCCTGGCTCTCTAGCTGGCTAACAGTTAGCTGAGATACCTGTGCTGTCCTCATGTGTGCTGCTGCCAGTTGTTGATTCTCATCAAATTTGCTTTGAAGACACTTTTTTGTTCTTGTGCTGTTGGTGCCTGTTTGTAACAAGTGTGATGATCACACTGAGCTCAGGGACCGACCTACCTGAGAAACCTGAGATCTATTATTGAATTCCATCCATCTTCTCAACCCATCATCCAGGGTCGTGACCTATTAAGCACTTACTGAATTAAAAAAAAAATATATATTATTATGAATTAATAAAAATAAATTGGATTTTTTTTAAATTACTATTGAGTTTTTATGTTGAAATCTTTATTTGTTATATAACAAAGTTTTTCCTGAAGCAACTGACAGTCTGATGTTTGTCTTTCCTGTAACATCAACAGCAAGTAAACCCAGAGCCACACTGAGAGCACAAAGTTCAGTCATACCAGCAGGGGGCAGTGTGACACTGAGCTGCTCTGTGGAGGGCTCTGCTGGCTGGAAGTTTGACTGGTTCAGACGTGATTCAGAGTTTTCTGGAGCTCAGAAAATTGGAGCTGGACCATCAGAGCACACGATCAGTATTTCAGAAGGAGGCATCTATTACTGCAGAGGAGGGAGAGGAGATCCAGTTTTCTCCACAGAGGACAGTGCTGCAGTTACAATTCAGAAACAATGTGAGGGAGAAATTTTGCTGTGAAATAAAAAAAAAAAACAATGACTACATTAAAGTAACCATTTATAAATATAATTTTTTCAGTTTAATATTTGTTTTTATTTGTTTGTTGAACAGTTTTGGCTGCTGTGACGCTGAAGCACAGCTGGTCTCAGATATTCACTGGTGAGACAATCACTCTCAGATGTGAGATTCAGGGAGGTGAAGGAAAGGTGTGGAAATATGAATGGACAGCACCCAACACAAACAGCCCTCCAACATCCAGTGAATACAGGATCAGCAGAGTTTCAGTGTCCCACAGTGGAGACTACAGATGTCGGGGTAGCAGTGACTATCTCTTAACAGGATGGAGTGATGCCTTCAGACTGACAGTTTCATGTGAGTTGGACCATGATTCATGTTGACATTTAATGTTGTCATGTTTTCATCTGTCTACTACTCATTGGTGTTCATTCGAAACTGAACTGGTATTTGAAGTTTGAATATTTATTTTATTAATGAATTCATTTTGTTATTGTTATTTTCCCCGAAGTAAATGATAACATGATGTATTTTTTCCTGTTTCTTCAACAGTAAGTAAACCCAGAGCCACACTGACAGCACAAAGTTCAGTCATACCAGCAGGGGGCAGTGTGACACTGAGCTGCTCTGTGGAGGGCTCTGCTGGCTGGAAGTTTGACTGGTTCAGACATGATTCAGTCTCTTCTAAAGCTCAGCTCATGAGAGGAAATGAAGCAAACAGAGTTATTAGTGTCTCACAAGGAGGTCTGTACCACTGCAGAGGAGGGAGAGGAGATCCAGTTTACTACACAGAGGACAGCAGTGACGTCACAGTTGTGGAGACTTGTGAGTTTTAAACTTTCTATTAAGTTTCTCATGTGTTTCATACAAATGTAGAAATAAACATTGTGGCATCAACTCCAAAAAAACCTGCATATTTATCGCTCATTAGCTGCTGTTAGTCTTTAAATTGTGTTTTATTAAATATTTTTGGCCTCTCTTTCTAAATGCTTCTTTATCCTAAACTGACTTTAAGTGGACATGAAAGACTACATGTATTAAGCCACAGAGCCATAAAAACAAACAAACAAACAAACAAACAAAAATAAAGGTTAATCCTGAACATGTTGTCATCCGAGGTCATCAACAGCTCAGCTAACATCAGGTCAGATCAGGGTCGGTAACCCGCGGCTCTTCCGCCCCTCAGCTGTGGCTCCCGCAAACTTTGGGTGAAAAAATGAAAAATAAAAGTCCCACACAACATCCCCAACATCTGCAGGAGGAAGTTTACAGAGTGAGAAAAAGAAAAGTGTGTTTATAGCAGCAGCTACTGCAGCCAGAGAGAGTCTGACAGGCCCAGCTGTGAGCCACATGTTAGTATCCAGCTGTTCACTGTGTTCACCGCCTCCAGAGGAAGAAAGTGTGCTGCTGTGACCTTCCCACGCCTCTCTCCATCTCTGCACTTTGCCATAAGTTGACCCAGAGCAGAAAGCTAGTTAGCAGCTACGAGCCAAACTCAGAACACGGAGCATCAGCCAGAGGTCTCCGTGGGTCAGAGCCGTGGATCTGGAGATAAACCTGCCGTTCTGACACTGATGTCAACACGACAAAGTCTGCTTTCCACAAGGAGACAAATTTGTGTTGAAAGTGTTACAAATGTGCACAATATTATGATCAAGCAATGATTTGTACGCATTTGTTTCACACTGTGACTTGAAAGCAGCTCACATTTGTGGATCTGTGTGAAGCTGGCAGTTAAATTAGACTCAAAACCCCACGTGGGCACGAGACGTGATCTGTGCGTGTCAGGTGATTCGTCCACATGTATTTAAGGTGTTGTGAGCTGTGTATTATCACCAGATATGCTGTTATTGTGCAATAAATATCTTTATGTTTTCGACCCTGAGCTGATGTATTTTATACTCAGGGCTGCCCGTGGCTGCATGAAAACAACAGAAGATGACCGCTCATTGAAATGGACTGAAGACATAATTATATACAAATAGTTTTCATGATTATTCTTCTTATTTTACAATTATTGGACCACAGCTACATTTTATTTACTTATTCTGAACTCAAACAGACCTGCAGAATGATGCTTTATTTAAAGTAGGCCTGCACAGGCCTGTGCTGTTTTTCTCCTCTTTAAAGTTTTTGTTAAAAAGTTCTTAAAAGGTAAAAAAGCTCTTCTTATTATTAAGACATCTTGTATTGTATTAAGTATATTTATTATCATCTCTGAATTATGGACGATGAATTTTAAAGAAAGAAATCTGAAAAACAAACTGGACGTTAAAATTTGTGCCTCAATGATCAGCAGTTACTCAGGTTTGTGTCGACACATTTGTACAATAGTTTGTGTGAACTGGAGACCTGAAAAGTTGCACACAAATCACTGCACACATCTGTAAATCTTACTTTCTGCTTGTGAATCATATTATACACAGTTGTACCACTTTCAAGGTAAATTTGTTGCCATAAAAACAAGGATATACTGTCCACCTTCACTCCCTGTCTCTGTAGCTGTAAGTGGTTCTTTAAAGGGAAAATGCAGCTGTTAGCTGTAATGTTAGGATTTGTAGATCACTTTATAAATGTGGAGTGTGTGGAGAACAGGCTGTGTGAGTCAGATACACCAGTGGGCCACCACACACGTGTACCACACGGTAAATAAATGTAAACACTGATTTTTAAATCCAACTTCATTTAAAGTCAAAGTGTCACCAGGATGCAGTAAATCTTTCTCCTCTGAACAACAGAAAAAAGAAAATCAGGCTTCAAAATGACTTCATGTTTGTATTTGTGTCTAACTGGATATTTTTCTGTGAACAGTTCCCACTAAGCCCACTGTGACCCTGCAGCCATCCTGGACTCAGATATACAGCGGTGAGACGGTCACTGTCAGATGTGAGATTCAGGGAGGTGAAGGAGCTCAGTGGACGTATGAATGGAGAGCAGCCAAGTTAAACACACCTCCAACATCCAGTGAATACAGAATCATCAGAGCTACTGAGTCTGACAGTGGAGGATACAGCTGCCGGGGCAGGAGGGACTATTTCTTCTCAGAGTGGAGTGATATCATCACACTGACTGTATCATGTAAGATCTTTCATCCAGATTATTTCAAATTACTTATTGTGTTAATCTAACCTTTAACTGGGAAAATGAGTCATCTGCCTATTAAATAAAATCACAAATAAGATGTTAATTTATTTATTTTTTTTATTCCAGTAACTTTCAAACGTGATAACAGACAGTTTGTGTTTATATTACAAAACATATCATTTAACCATTTGTGGACAGGCTGCAGTCTTCAGTGTCCATGAACAGCATCAACATGCTGGTTCAGACGTTTCTTCTCAGGGTAGAAATTATTTCTTTTCTTCTTGTATAAAAATATTTTTAATGTTAGTTTTAATTCAAAATTAACATGTAACACATATAAACATCAAAGAAAAAGCAAGTGAATGTTTCAGTTCAACAAGCGCTCCAGTCAGACATTAAACTTCAGCAACACTGTGCAGTTATGAAACTTTAATCTGAGTCAAACTGATTTAATCAGCATTAAATAAATCAATGAAATAAACATCACCCCACAGATACAACCTCAGTGAATTATGTCCAGTGTTCACTCAGTGTGGGTGTTAAACTGTGTGACTGGAGTCGTGCTTTGTGGCATCGAGAGCTAACAGCTAACAGTTAGCCAAGCTAACATTGAAGCACTTTTGCAAATAGGATCGAACAAAATGAGTATGGATTAAAAAAGTACACTTGGTGTAGCATCCCCGGTTGAAAAGATGGTCTCTCAAACTGATGGTTCGCAATCCTTTTATTAAACAGCCGTGTATGTGAACACACCGTAAGAGCTACAACATACAGAATAAAAGACTATTAGTAAATCAAACAGTGTGTTACCTTTAACCTTTTGACTTATTCATTAATCACAAATTAATTCTCCTTACCTTACATAACAAATAACACTAAAACTTGTAAATTATTGCATATAACAGGGAAATCGTTGCATCGCTGCCTAAACATGACGAGGTACGTTTGCGCCCTCTAGTGGGTGAAAACTTAGCCTTCATGCTTAGTAGCGGTCAGCAGCTATATGCTCCGTAAAACAACAAAATACATATCTACAGGACAAACTTTGGTACAAACCTTGTTCCCTCATCAACCAGGTGCTAAGAAACTGCTTTCCACTCAGTGTTGCACCTTAATAGCCGTTCTTTTTCCCATTCCCGTCCATTAACCATAGAGCACACCTTCTCTCTGTGCATTAAAACTCGCGCTTCTGCCATATGGTTTACGCTACTTGATTTACGGCACCTTGTCGCTCTGTAACTTTCACAATAAAAGCATTCACTCCAACAATATAATAGCCACTCATAAGTTTACAAAACACTTTACCAAATATTAATGAGGTCATTTACACTTGGTGACAGACAAACAGGGTATTTTAAAACTTTACTTATACTCTATACCACTATAATTACTGCTTGTGAATTGAAATGCATTCTGGGATACCTGGCTGCCCCACGTCCACAGTACCACCAGTTCATCGCATTCGATTGTCTAGTATTGATCTGTGCTGACTTACTCTACATGGTAACCAATCAGATGTTAGACGAGCTGCAGTGGCAGCGTTAAACAAGACCCTCCACAGGTTTTTCACATTTTGCCAAGTTTGGTCTCATGAGGAACACAAACTCCATCTTTAGCTGAATTAAACTCAAAGGACTCCTGTGTGGTTTGATTTTATTGGAGACTTCATTGGAGTCTGTCAGCCTCTCTGATTGTTCAGTTTTCCTCTGTAAATAAGGTGTTTACATTATTCAAAATTACATTTAAGATCATAGAAAACTACATGAACTTGATGTTGGAACCATGTCAGCGATGGTCACGGTGCTCGAACAATAACAGACACCATTCAGTGTAGTGTGATTTTAGACTATTATTAAAGGGAAATGTAGAGAGGACACAAACAAACTGACCATGGATTAAACATGGATAAAGTACTTTGTATTTGTGACATTTGTCTTTGAATAGATGAAGAATAAGTCAGAGGGAATCTGTAGTGTAGTTGTGCATGAAGACCGTCTAATGTGTCACATGCAGGTAAATGTTTTCTGTTTGGTGCTAGAAGCTAAATGACTGAGTGAATGTGTAAAGTTTGATCATTACTATTAAGCACTTACTGAAAAAAACAACAAATTGCATATTTCTAAAATGATTCTTGAATTTTTTACTTTCTCTTTAAAATCTTTATTTATTGTAACAAAGATTTTCCTGAATCAACTGACAGTCTGATGTTTGTCTTTCCTGTAACATCAACAGCAAGTAAACCCAGAGCCACACTGACAGCACACAGTTCAGTCATACCAGCAGGGGGCAGTGTGACACTGAGCTGCTCTGTGGAGGGCTCTGCTGGCTGGAAGTTTGACTGGTTCAGACGTGATTCACAGTTTTCTGGAGGTCAGAAAATAGGAGCTGGAAGATCAGAGCACACGATCAGTATTTCAGAAGGAGGCATCTATTACTGCAGAGGAGGGAGAGGAGATCCAGTTTTCTCCACAGAGGACAGTGCTGCAGTTACAATTCAGAAACAAGGTGAGGGTGAAATCTTGTTGTGAAATAAAACGAAACATCATGATTAAATGAAAGTAACAATTAATTTATGATTTTTTCAGTTTAATATTTGTATTTATTTGTTTGTTAGGGAAAGTTTGGGCTGCTGTGAATCTGCAGCACAGCTGGTCTCAGATATTCACTGGTGAGACAATCACTCTCAGATGTGAGATTCAGGGAGGTGAAGGAAAGGTGTGGAAATATGAATGGACAGCACCCAACACAAACAGCCCTCCAACATCCAGTGAATACAGGATCAGCAGAGTTTCAGTGTCCCACAGTGGAGACTACAGATGTCGGGGTAGCAGTGACTATCTCTTAACAGGATGGAGTGATGCCTTCAGACTGACAGTTTCATGTGAGTTGGACCATGATTCATGCTGACATTTCATGTTTTCATGTTTACATCTGTCTTAACAGGAGAACTCCAACAATGATCCAGCTGTCTGCAGGCAGCTCAGGACAACAGTTTTTCTCACTGTGCAAACAGAAAGGAGAGACACCATGGAGGCTCTTAAAATATCAGCAGTTTAAAGAGGAATGTACAGAGATGACAGTTTGATAAGAGGATGCTAAATCAGTGAAATCTTTAGTTTGTTAGACAGTCTAATGTGTCACATGCAGGTAGGGATGGGAATTGATAAGAATTTATTGATTCTCATTGGCTCCACTTTGAGAGTCGCCACCATCTCTAAGCACAATATCAAAGACATTCATGCAAATTAGAGGCTGTGAGGTCAAATGTTTGTGCATGTTGGAGGTATTTCTCCTCTTTGTTGGGATCATTACTAGAAAAAAGTAAAGCAAAAAAATTCTTACACAAAATCAGCACAAAGAGACCTTACATCGGTTGTCATGGTGATTCTACAGTAGAAACATGAACAGGTAGAAATGGAGCTGCAGCCTGACTGCTCATCAGTTTGTTAGGATGAAGTTCATCACTCTTGGTTATTGGCTAGCTTAGCATTAGCATGCTATCCTTGCAGGTGCTTTAAAGAGCTCCAACAAAAACTACTTTGTTCCTGTTTGTAGATAAATTAATCAGTGAAAGTTTAAAGTTTGATCAGTGCTGTAACAAGTTTATTCTTGAGGGTGATTTAATGTTTTACTTATTTTGTTTCTTCAACAGCAAGTAAACCCAGAGCCACACTGACAGCACAAAGTTCAGTCATACCAGCAGGGGGCAGTGTGACACTGAGCTGCTCTGTGGAGGGCTCTGCTGGCTGGAAGTTTGACTGGTTCAGACGTGATTCAGTCTCTTCTAAAGCTCAGCTCATGAAATGAAGCAAACAGAGTTATTAGTGTCTCACAAGGAGGTCTGTACCACTGCAGAGGAGGGAGAGGAGATCCAGTTTACTACACAGAGGACAGCAGTGACGTCACTGTTACAGAAACTCGTGAGTTTAATTATTTTATTTCTACAACACTAAGAGGTCATTATGTAATGTGTGCTAACAACTTTATCTAATAGCTGTGAGTTTATTAACCCTCAGATAAGTTTTCTGCTCATTAAGATTACTTGGAGAGGTGGGAAAATAGAAACATTTATTCAACTTTGTTTTTGATTTAAGTCAAAAATTGTGAGATTAAGGACTCACCCTCACAGAGAATGTGCTCTCCAAAAAACATCAACAAAACAATTCAGACCTTTAAAAAATGTGTTTTAGCTACAAAACCTCAAATTGAGGAGAAAAGTGAGATCTTGCAGTGAAAAGTTTCAGATTTTGTTTTAATAACAAACAACAAAACAAATGTTTCTGTGTTACAGTGTTGATGTAAACACCAGCCATACCTGCAGGTGTAAACATGAGACTGTGCTGTAACAATGTAAACACTGTATATGAGAGTTGTGTTGGATCTGATTGTTCAGTGTTCAGCATGGTGATGGCTGAGGGATCAAAGCTGTTCCTTAGTTTGTTAGTTAGTTTTTGTCTTTATGGCTCTGAAATGTCTGCCTGAAGGTAGACGTTCACACAGTGCATGACCTGGGTGAGATGGATCCTGAAGGATTTTCTTCGTGTTCCTGAGACTGCGGGAGCTGTGCAGGTCTTCAAGTGAGGGCAAAGGATGGCCGACTATCCTCTGGGTGACCTGTATAACCCTGTGGAGCTATTTCCTCTGTGCTACTGTGCAGCTGTGCTATACAGTTCTTCATGTAGCACAGTATGCTATCAAAAACCAGCTACAGGTCAGGGTGTTTGAAAATATCTCAGTGCATCCTGATGAAACAGTCCTGCCTCTGGCCTGGTTTTGACTGTCTTTGTGCTGATTGTAGCAATTTTACTAAGTGGGATGTGGCCGTGATGAAAACAGTTACCTGTGGTCAGACTGGCCCGAGGTGTGGTTTAAACCTGTAGCCTGTTTGAGGTTGATTTTTTTTCCACTCACGTTACTCTCATGTTTTAAACATCTGAATTTTTATGTTTCTATTTGTCTCTAACTGGATATTTTTCTGTGAACAGTTCCCAGTAAGCCCACTGTGACCCTGCAGCCATCCTGGACTCAGATATACAGCGGTGAGACAGTCACTGTCAGATGTGAGATTCAGGGAGGTGAAGGAGCTCAGTGGACGTATGAATGGAGAGCAGCCAAGTTAAACACACCTCCAACATCCAATGAATACAGAATCATCAGAGCTACTGAGTCTGACAGTGGAGGATACAGCTGCCGGGGCAGAAGGGACTATTTCTTCTCAGAGTGGAGTGATATCATCACACTGACTGTATCATGTAAGATCTTTCATCCAGAGTATCTAAATAAGGAAAAAGCACTTCTTCTTTCTTACAGCTTTATAACTGTCTTTCATGTTGGTCAGTAAAATGTTTAGTTTTTATTCCAACAACAAAAACCTGAACAGCAGCTTTTTATTCACAGTGAAGAGAACAAAACATATGAGAGTAACTTCTCTGCTGTGCAGCTCTAATACATGAAAGATGAAATGCAGAACAAATGCTGAATCTGTCTCAGCTGCTCCACCACATCCACTAAGAAACATTAAATCCACTGATTGTTCCTCGTGTGTGTTTTTAACTTAGAAATGCAGCAAATTAAATATGAAAGATTAGTGTTGTGTTTGTGTGACAGTTGTACAGTTTGTTGCAGCTTCACCATTAAAGTTATGTGATATTTATTATTTCCATATTTCCACCAAGTTATTTCAACTGGTTTGATTCAGTCATTGACTTTTGTTCTTTTTCTAAACTGAACTGCAGATAAACCAAAGGCCAAACTGAGAGCTGATAACACAGCTGTTCCAGTAGGGGGCAGTGTGACCCTGACCTGCTCTGTGAGCCCATCATCATCATCTGGATGGAAATACTACTGGTACAGAGATGAGAAATCCTCTGAAGCCCTGACCACACAAGATGCAGTTTTCCACTCAAATGGACAAATCAGTGTCTCACAGGAAGGACTCTACAGGTGCAGAGGAGGAAGAGGAAACCCAGTTTACTACACAGAGGACAGCCAGTCAGTCAGGATTGGGAAAACTGGTCAGTTTAACATGAAGTCAGATAAATTCCTGATTAAGGAGGAAGATGAAGAAAAAAAAAACTTCAACATTTTTGACATTCACGTGTTTTTATTGTACTTTCTTGAACAGTAACAGCCTCAAACAGGCCTGTTGTGACTCTGTATCCAAACTGGTCTGAGATATACAGAGGAGAGACGATCACTGTTAGATGTGAGATCCACGGAGGAGACACTGAGTGGGATTATGAGTGGGAAACAAACAGCATGATAAAAGCTCCAAATCAAAATGAATACAGGATTAGATCTGCTTCATCATCCAACAGTGGAAACTATCGCTGTAAGGGCAGAATGAAAAGTTCACAGCATGAAACAACAGAGTGGAGTGATTCAGTCACACTGACAGTTTCTGACAGTAAGTAGAGTCATAGTTCATTTAACCTGGAAATAGAAACAGTTTGTAAAAATGTGTTTTTATTAGTACATGTTGAGATATTTGACATGTTTAGATAGTCTCACTCTTAAAGTTCATCATAAATATTTGTGAGTCAACATTTTAGTGACATTGAATTCAGAGTTAAGAGATGAAAGATTGAGAGAAAATCTTTGTTGAACAGATGAACCCCGTCCTGTCCTCACTGTGTCTCCATCATGGCTGAGTCCTGGAGCCTCAGTAACTCTGAACTGTGAGGTTGAACATCCGTCTGCAGGATGGAGCTTCTACTGGTATAAAGCTGTTCCTGATCTATCAGAGAAATCCTCCAGTTATGAGCTGCTACCTGATGGCAGTGGGACTGCACAGGACTCCTACATCATTCATGGACAGACACACACAGCAGGATATGTGTGCAGAGCTGGAAGAGGAGACCCAGAGTATCACACTGATCACAGTCAACCAAAGTTTGTCTGGTCTGCAGGTCAGTTTGATTCTGTTTATCTTTTTTCAAGTAATGCAACAGCAAAAAAATGGAAATTGATGGGGGTTTTTTTTGGGGGGGGGGGGGGGGGGGGTAGCATTGAAGGTGAAAATTATACGAACACTGCGTCTTTTAGCACTGACCTTTAAACATTAAAGTAAAAGAATATTTCCACTGTGATATGCTGATCCTAACATCTGTGAGCTTTGTCTCTTCACTGCATGTTGTTTCCAGATGTTCATTCAGCAGCGTCTCTCACAGTGAGTCCTGACAGAGTGCAACACTTCACCTCTGACTCTGTCTCACTGACCTGTGAGGGAAACTTCACTGAGTGGAGAGTGAGGAAGTTCTCTGAGGATGGCCGACTCTGTCTGTAGGAGAATGACTGGATCCACATGTGACATCAACACATCAAAGTCAGATACTGCAGTGTACTGGTGTGAGTCTGGATCAGGAGAGTTCAGCAGTGCAGTCAACATCGCTGTACAGAGTATGTTATTATACATTTACTTCTTGGATTTGAATGATTTAGACGTGACATGAACATTTGTCCCAGCTTTGCTGTATGTGAAGTAATTTTATCTGGAGAAATAGCAGTTTTTAAACACACAAGATCAGATCTTCATGATGAGAATCTGTACAATCTGTTCTTATTATTGTTTGTTAGGTTTTTCTCAAAGTGTGCACCAGCTGATGTGACTGAAACAATTGTGTGTGATTGTGTCACAGATGATGGTAATGGTCCTATCCTGGTGAGTCCTGTTCATCCTGTGACTGAGGGAGCTTCTGTTAGTCTGAGCTGCAGTTTGAGAACACAAAAAATACTTTCCAATGTGTTTTTCTATCACAATGACAAACTTATTCAAAATGATCCCCGAGGGGAGCTGAAGATCTCTGCAGTGTCAAAGTCTGATGAAGGTTTCTACAAGTGTCAGTACTCAGGAAGAGAGTCAGCACAGAGCTGGATGTCAGTTAAAGGTGAGCAGGATCAAAACATCTGATGGAGTTTTATAAACCAATGACTGAGAAGGAACATTAGATTGTCTGATTTAAGTCTCAAAGTCACTTGGCTCTATTTTATAAATGCATTTGTTTATAAGATTATAATTTATTAATAATTAATTTCTGTTTTGTGTCACAGTAACTGTGTCAGGAGCTGACAGCTCTTCATCTCCTGTGTGGTTGATGGTTGGACTGGTTTGTGGAGTCTCTCTCATTATTATTCTCCTGCTCTTGTTGTGTCGCTGCAGACAGTCCAAGTGTAAGAGCCTCTTTTCTATTTTTATTATTATTCATATTACATTAGGAATCTTTCAGGGTTACTAAACTAAATGATGACTTTATTGTAGAAATTAAACTCAGTACAAATCCAAATTTAAATAAAAGTTGGAAACCACATTTCTACAATTCTTAGGAAAACAAACTATGAGGAAAGATGTGACAAAGCAAAGGAAAACTGAGGCAGTTTATAAAACACATGATAATGAGATGATGAGTAACAGGTGTTAACTAACTAACTAAAGCCTCTTTTCCATTAATAATTACTCAGATCGACTGGTTTTCCATCACGCTCAAGTACCACCTAATGTGTGTGGTCATCGTCATAGTGACGTGGTCGAGCACCCCATGACTTAATTAGTATTTGTCACAAATGATTCAACAAAGGTGAACATCACGGTAATGATATACCTGCTGCTCGGTCATCTTTCTATAGACTCGGGGGCCACGGTGTTGCTTGTGTAGCCATTTCTGGGTTGCCGGGTTTCAAAAATGGCTTTTTTATTTTATCAACAAGACGCTCTCATAACTCATCGAGTGATGCCACTGACCAGTCAATCGGCATGTACGCTATTGACGTAACATTTTGGGATCACCTCGGATCACTTGGAACTCCGGCTGAGTAAATACTAAAATGGTACTACTGGATCTGATGGAAAACCCTGAAAACTGTGTTTTAGTTACTAATGGAAAACATGTTAACAGAATGACACAAGATACAGGGGAAAATAAAACAGGAAATGACTGACACTGAGACCTCGAGTAAGTGGTCAGCACTTAAACCGATCTTTATTATCATTATTAATATTGACTCTTCATTCATCTCCATTGACAGGAACCTTTCTTAGGTTCAGTTTCATCCAAATAACCAACTGACTACATGCACAAAAGATCAGAAACAAACAGGATTTTACAACTTGATTGTATCTTTAACTCGACTGAAAGAATCCACAAATGTTGTTGTTTCATATCAGAACAACAGAAACAGTAACACCATGATGGGTTCATGCTCTGAAAATATCTGATAGTCCTGTTGTTGATTTAAACACAACTAATGAAACTCTGTAAAAGGTTTTTCTGTTTTTTCATTTATCTTTGAAAAATGTGTCATGTTGGTTTTCATGTGTGAGCCACTGAAACACTGGTGCAGGACATCATGTGAAAAGCACAGAGCAGCTAGAGATGAAACAGTCTTTTAATTTAAGGAAACTGGCACCATGTCATTGGTTTACAATTGTGTAACTAAAATATGAACATTTCAGGTGCAGATAAACCCCCAGATGTCATTTACTCTAATATTGAACTGGAAAACTTTGGAAATAAGTGTGAGTACACAAAACATACAATGTAGAAGAAAAGCCTGGAAAGTTTTTGAAACGTTTAAAAATGTATTAAATGTTTTTCTTTTGTGGATTCGATCATCTTAACAGGGAAGCATCATAAACCAGAGCAGAGTGCTGTTTACTCTGAGGTGAAGACGGGAGCTGCAGGTACAGTCACAACAGTCTCATTCAGTGTTTGTACTTGAACGTGTCATCACATCATTATATTGCAGGTAATTATAGGTCAACATGGAGTTTAGTTATTCACTTACTAATCAGTGTTTCAGCTTTACTGAATCACAGCATCCACAGATTCTGACCCAGACCTCAATCACAAAACACACACATGCAAAGCTGAAGTGTCACAGGCAACAAATGATTTTTACTTAGATTTCTTTCCCTGTAGTTGTAAAAAGTTTAAATTCATGTGTATCCAACATGTTTGTATCATATCTGTGCTGAACAAATGTGTGCTGAGCTCTGACGTCTCTTTTAGAGGACAGTCTGATGTATGCTGAGGTCAAACAGCCCAAAAAAGAAAAAGCCAAGAAAAACAAAGGTGAGCAAAGTCTGCCATCATCTCCACTGAATATTGTTCATCATGTTTATCTGCTCTTAAAATGTAAATCTGTTTATATTAATATTTGTATTTAGGGCTTCATGCGTACTAATTACTTGGTTAATAAAATCTAGTTCTATCTTTGCATTAGTGGACACATCCAGTTTCCTCCTGGTTAATGATATTATTGTTTTCAATGATCTTCTCTTCATTCACAGGAAAATCAAGTCCTGCAGCTGATGCAGCAGTTTATTCTGAAGTCACATCAGGAAGCTCTCTCAGTAATTCTGCTGCCATGCAGGCTGATTTATTCTTCACATTATTAAATGTCTTCAGCTCATAATATCTTTACATGTTGGAAATCACTTTGTCTCTTTGTGCTTGTCTTACAGGTCAGTGAGGAGAGCTGTAGCAGCGAAGCCAAGAAGAAGCTTTTTATGAAGCCACTCTTGCTCCTCTGCTGCCCAAATATCAGACATGCTCAGCTTTATGTACAGTTACAATATTACATCATAATATCAGACATATTGCTCTCTTATAGCATAAAACAAATGTAGGTGTATTCGTGCTCTTTATATTCAGTTATTTGTATAAAGATTTTGTAATAAACCTTGAATGTATCTAACATGTTCCAACAGCAGTGAGAACAAAGTGTGAAATATGTGATCTTTAGTATCTGACAGCACAACTTAAAGTCAGTGTTTGCAGTGTTTCACAAGTAAATACTGATATGGGCACCAACAAATACTTTAACTGTGTTTGTCTAAAGATCTCGTACATTATATAAATAAGAATTATTTCTTATTAAACGTGCATATATGTATATTATTGTTTCTGATCATTCTGTGCTTTTGTAGTTTGAAGGAGAAATAAAATCTTTTCACATTTGAACATTTTATCTTTGATTTTTGTTTCCTGTATGAGATTATTCACAAAGTAACAAAACAACCACTTAAACAGTTTGTAATGGTGTTGTCATGGAAACCTGAAATAAACAGATGTGAGTATTATTTGCAAAGCGGTCACTAACAGTTCAGAGCATGACAGCAGTCTGCATGTATCTGACACAGAGGACTGAAGTAGAACATTTACAGAGAGAAGCTCTCTGTGTGCTGCTGTCACAGGATGCAGTTAAAGGAAAAGATAACTTGTACATGTGATGAATCTCATATGAAAGATGGAGACAGAACATCACAGAGAACTAAAGCTCTGCATCAACCATGGTCAGCATGACTGAAAGAAGTAGAAGGATTAAACCTTTCCATTACGCTCCCTTTTGATCATTAACTGATCGCACAAGAATTTAAAAATATGACACAAACACAAACATTTAGTCACAGTAAGGTGGAGGTACAGGTCAGGCTCCTGCTCAGTCAGGTAAACTAAACCAGCTGGGTTGAGCTAGCTCAGTGTTTTCCCCTGAAGTCAGCATGATGGTGATAAACACTGCTGGTCATATGCTCTAACACCTCAGTATGTGCTGTAGATGGTTTTCTCTCTTCACTAGCAATCATGACCTTGTCCTATAAAGTAGGTGAACAACTATAACTACACTGGTGACT
This sequence comes from Maylandia zebra, assembly GCF_041146795.1. NCBI lineage: Eukaryota > Metazoa > Chordata > Actinopteri > Cichliformes > Cichlidae > Maylandia > Maylandia zebra. Next base: position 12,505,358 of record NC_135169.1, on the reverse strand, counting down.
GTTTTTATTTCTTCTATTTTCTTTTTGTCTGAAAGAGAAAACAAAGAGGTCATCAGTGCAACTCTGAGTATCTGTATTTCTATCCTGTAACTGTCAAGATGCAAGTTATTATACATGTGTATGTAAATGCATCAATAACAGTTACCAGGGTGCCGCCTGGTGGCATTACCTGAATATGCTCTGCATTATCTATTCTATTCTCCACATCAGAAAGCCTAGTTATTCTATTTTCAATTCATTGCTACCTCCCCATGCAGGAGACTCTGACAGCACTGAGCAGCTCCTTCAGTGGCAGGCTGCAGCACCCACGGTGTGGGATGGAGAGATTTCGCAGGTCTTTCCTCCCCACTGCTGTCAGACTCCACAACAAAGACTTTTGCAGCTGATCAAACACACACATGTGCATTAAGACTAAGTGCAATACTGTTTTCTGACAAAGTTATATTTTTACTCAGTTGTATATAGCATTTGTATTCTATTTTTATCCTATTATACATTTTATATTATTTTATTCTATTCAATTCTGTACAGTTGTGTACAGTATATTATTCTTATTGTTTTCCAGTGTTCTCTAATTGCTAATTAACTTTGCACTGTCCACTCTCTGCTGTGACATGCAAACATGTAAAACCTGAATCAGGGAGAGCAGCAGCAACAGAACAGAATCAGTGAGCAGCTGTGACATCGACTGAGTCAGAAACAACATGAACAACATGGATTCATGCTAATTATCCTCGTTCTGTTGTTGTGTGGCTACAGAAAGGGTGAAACGTTTCTTATTGATTATTGGCTGAAAGTGATTCATAATTTCTAACGTTGCGACACATGTTAAATAAACTGTGTACAAAGCACCATCACAAGTTTAATCATTTGTACTGATCCGTGTTTTGACAGGTTATTGCAACACACATCTCATCAGACAGCAGCCCCACATCTTCAGCACCTTTAAGTCTTTGTCAGTTTTTCAGTTGTATGTGTTCTGTTTTTTGTTTCAGGTCCATAACAAGTCATGGCCAACATGCAGCTTTAACACAATCTTACCTTTTGTGTATTTTAGTAATTTTATTTTCTTTCATCTCCTTTATTTAAACGTTGTTTTCAAGCTCTGAATCAGCAGACATGGCTTTAAGGTTCAGATTATAGTGCCCCCTGTTGGTGTGACATTGTCTTACATCGTGTTGAGACTTTTTCTGGTGGACATTTTTTTTATGATGGAAATCCAGAAATGATACCCAACCCTTTTGCTCTTTTCTATCCTCCTGATAACCACCTGACCTTCCTGATCCCCGCCCCTCTGCTTCCTCCTCATACTCTGCTGGTTAACTTGGTTGTTTGGACACCATACATTGCACTCGTACAGAGTGGAGAAAACTGTAGACTATTTTGATAAATGCAAATCTTTTTTTAAATTAATATAGTGATCTGTTTTATTTAAGAAGCAATAAGCAGTAAAACTAAAAGATCAAACTGTAAATAAGACAATACAGAATAACGTCTTTCTTCCTCTGAACAGACTTTGATGCCTACATGTGTAAGAGATAGTTGTTGGTTAAGTCTTTTCTCCAACAGGTTTATTTTTATCTGCTGCAAGTCAGATACCTCATAAGAGGAAATGAAGCCTGCGGTTTATTTTCTTTAAAGTCAACACAGCCGAGTGGAAATGTGCAGGTATGACAATGTGTGAAAACAGTTTAAAAGTAGCTTTATTGTGGTGATGACACATGCTGGACTAAAGAATAAATAAAGCATGTGGGCATCAAGAGAAACGGTGAAAAGCTTGTTTCTCACGCTCACGTCTTTAAGAGTCTCTGCATGGACGTGCTGTAAATGTTCATTTATCTCTGACATACATAAAATCATCCATCACTCTCTCTGTCCACAACATCATATACAGACATGTTTATATATATATGTTAATATATGTTAATATAATATATTAACATATATGTTAATGTATTTTACCTTTCAAACACAAAAGTGATGGGAAGAAGAAACAAACCTGCTGTTAAACAATCTAAAAAAACCCGGATGTCAACATGTTTGTATGTGTAGATGATACTGCACCAAACCTTAATTATAACCTTTGTAAGAAAGTGTTTGACAGGATTAAGGATGGAGGCTGTGTTTGCAGGCTTTAACTTAGATTGATTTTATAGACTGTATATTGACAATGGCCACTGTCTTGTTTTTTTGAGTGATAAACTGAGGTATACTGCATGCTCATATTGTCATGATCCTGGGTCCTTTTGACCCAGCGTTTTGTGTTTTCTCTTCGCGATTTTGGTTCTGTTCTTCCTCTGGTTAGTGTTTACTCTGTTCTGCCCGTGTGTTCCTGTATCTAGTCCGCGTTTCTTAGTTTGTGTCCTTTCATGTGCAAGTTCCTGTTTTATTGTGAAGGTCTGCGTCTTATGTGAGTGTTTTCAGTTTGCCTCCCTAGTCTCGTCATGTTTATCACTCCCAGCTGTGTCTCCCACCTGTGTGTAATCTCCCTGTGTTCTCTGAGTGTATTTAAGTTGTATTTTCTGTCTTAGTAATTGCTGGTTCATCTGTGTTGTTTCCCCTTGGTCTCCCTGCGTCTTCCCGTATGTATTTCTCCGGACCTCCCTGCATCCTCGTTCTGGTTTGTCTTATTAGTTTACCCAGTTTAGGTTTCCAGTTTCATGTTTTGTCGCCACCGCTGTTTGTACTTACCCACCCCTGTATATAAACACTCACCTGCACCAGAGCTGCTGCCTTTTGGGTCCTTCCTACATTCCACACGGCTTGCCCCGGCAATCCGTGACACATATGGAGGGGACTAGCCGATCACAAAGTTACCACACCTTAAAGCATTCACTGCTCTGTTGTCTTTTTGGACTAATGTGGGCGGAGCCTATAATAACTTTTATAGTGTGAAAGATGAGTTCCACTTAGACAGGTTATGGAGAGACAGACCACCATTCATGTTCGCATCTATACCTAGTTGCAATCACCTGAATCACCAGTTAACATAATAATATATGACTTTTGACTGTGTGAGGAAGCCAGAGTACCTGGAGAGAACCCAGACAGGTAGAGGGAGAACATGCAAACTCCACACAAAAATCCTCAGCTGGTGGATTAAAACCTGCAACCTTCTTAATGTTTAATGTCTGTGTAGGTTCTCAGTCATCCATCTCATGGTAGTCTAAGGAGTTTGGAAAGAAAGTGACTAAACTTCTTTAAGTTTCTTTAAGACGTGTCACCTCTCATCTAAGAGGCTTCTTCACTTCTAGAGGCAAACAGTGGAGACTCCAGAGTATTTTAACCTTAGTGGGAGTTGTCTCTTAAAAAGGTTCGTAGACCCAATACTAATCATGTGTGTCATCACATGAGCCAAGGTGTGAATAAAGGTTTGGGTCATTATGCTGCATTGAAGACACCTCTGAACTCGGATGTTGGAAATTGGGAGTGACGTCACTCTCGAGTTAGCATGTTGCAGAAAAAGCTAGGAAACAGTATTTGTTTTGGTTCTTGGTAAATTAGAGCCACGCAGGTATGAATAGCAGTGCAGCATAATACTTGTTTTTTTGACTAATTGGTGCTCAAACCTAATCACGGCTTTTTTAGTGAGTCAAAAATACACCACAGTGGCAGTACAGACTTTGTTGTGGCCAGATGACTGGAGAGTGGCGCGAGCCCAAAAGCAGACGGTTGAGACAGGAATGAACTTAACAAAAAACAAGCCGTTTACTTTAGGCTGGATCAACAATATAAACAAAAGCAAACAGAAACTAGGACGATGTTAACAGTAAACTAAACTGGGGAAAACTAACACTAGACACAGTGAACATGAAACCTGAATGTGGCTAACATGGACATGAATACCTGAGACTTGACTGAACAGAAACATGGCACATGGTGAAAAGATGACCTGCCAACGAACAAATGAAAACTCACACCAAAAATACACAAGAGGCTGACGAAGGAAGTGGAACACACGGGAAACACAACTGCAATAAACATAATGACGCACGAGGAAGACAAACCAAACACAGGACGTGATACTGTCAAAATAAAACAGACAAAACGGAAAAAGACACCTGAACCGGGGAAGAAATAGACATGGGGACATAGAAGCAGAAATGGGAGGTGAAAACAGCAACATGACTGGACACAACACACGTGGACATACAAGACTGACAGAGGCGACATGGAAGTACGAGGGGAACGTGGCAAGGGAACAAGGAGACGAGACACGGACATGACTAAGGAACAAACACAGAGTTCATGACTCAGACAGGAAACAGGGAATGACACAGCGACAAGAAAACATCGATCAGAAATATGACTAAACTTGGATGCAAAACCAGGTCTAACCTCAATACTAACTAATAGAAAACTAAAAGATCACAACACAAAGAAATCACAAAAACACAAAAAACTCAAACTGCTGGGTCAAACGACCTCGAACCATAACAGTTTTACTCCTGTTTATGTTCAGTGCCGCCATCTTGGATCGTTAACTCAGAGTACGCTGGTCTGCTCAGACTTTCAGAGTGGGAGATCTGAGTTGAGGAAGCGTTCCACAAAAAAAAATTGTGAATGGCAACTTCGACTTATTCAGGAATTATAACCAGAGATTTCAGGAGAGACCTTGCCTCACCCTATCATGTGACCAATTCAAGGTTCAAGATAGGTACCGGTATCCGGTGTTATCATGGCACCGGTTCTGACATAAACAGACCGAAAAGCAGCGCACATTTCGGTGCTTTATTTCGGTGCTTTTTTTTCCTGAGATGTGATACACTTCAGATTCTAGCCAATCATTTTACCTTTCCAAGGATAGTACGCGGGCCCAGGTACGTACGTTCTTTTAGAGCAGAGCTACAGATTAAAAATGCCCAAGGCGAAGCGGTCAAAAGTCTGGCTGTACTTCACAGCCAAAGATGCAAACTCAGCAGCCTGCAAGAAGTGCTTTAAGGTGATACTGTGCAAAGGAGGTAACACCTTGAATCTGATGAAACACCTGACGACGCATAGCGTTTTTTTTAAAGCCGAGAAATGCACCGTACCTACTAGGGGTGTGATGCCTGTCATCGGACCGGAGTTAGTAACATCCCGCAAGAACCCGAAGAGGAGAGTCCTGGCCCCTAGCCCTGCCAGTGTAGCAGAAATGATGAGGATGATGATGGCAGCAGCAGCCGTTCTTCTCTGCGTGAGTAGCTTAATGTTGTTCGTGTGTAATTTACGTTGAGTAGGCTAACCACGTTATTACATTAATGCATGTAAGGTGAACTAGCAAACGCCGTCGTAGTTACATGCGGCTGTCTTCTTGTTTGATGGCAGATACTCCCTTCACCCTGGCCAAAAAGGCTAAAATGACCAAAGAAAAAGTGGGAAACAGCTAAACATGAGAGGTTTTTGGACAAAGTTTGTGTTTTTTCCATTGTTTAAGCACTGCTTCCAGCCAAGAGTGATACAATATATGCCCCATAGCTGCAGAAAAGGCTAACATTGTTATCTTTTTGCAAAAAAACTAGCTAAACATGAGAGGTTTTTGGACAAAGTTTGTGTTTTTCCATTCTTTAAGCACTGGTTCGAGCACCGTTTAAGCACCAGCACCGTTTCAAAAGTACCGGTTTGGCACCGGTATCGGATAAAACCTAAACGATACCCATCTCTAGTCACGACACGACACTGCACAAATCATATAAAAGTCTCTGAGAATAAAATATAATTATGAGCTGGTAAATATGTCCCCTGACCTGAAACAACAGAAGATAGGAATAAAACACAAGAAGCAAGCCTGCATGTTTGCAGTGGACAGGAAATGTGAACACGTCACATGACTGCTGTGGTCAAAGCTACAGGAGCTGTTTGAGGTTTGTATAAAAGGAAAGGAAGCACAGAGAGGCCACAGTCAGAAGAAACACTCTGGTCTTATCTGTATTAAATGCAGCTTCTCTTTTTATTATTGATGTAAAGTCAAAGTGTTTGAGATCAGCTGAGGATCAGAGTGCAGCAGGGCTGGATGTGAGGATGGGGCACTCTTTGCTCTGCATGACGGGGTTATTGTGTAAGTACATTTGTGACATTGTTTGAATGGCACTGATTAATGAAAGTGTTTCTCATGTGTGAGAATTAGAGTGTATCACTGGTTTGAAGTGTTTATGTGAGAGTTTGAACAAAGCATATTTGTGATGTTTATGAAAGTTACAGACAAATGTTGGCTGGTTCCTTGGTTCAGTTTAGTCTGAGTATCATGTTGGATACATCGCTGCTTGTTGCACTTGACTCATTGTCATTGTCTTTAAGGTCATATATTAATACATTTTAAATTAAACTTTTATAACATTTTTTATAACTATAAGTTTAAAAATGTTTTCTCATGTGTCAAACGTACTTTTTATGCACAGAGACAGAAAAATACTCTTAAACTCTTAAAACTAATGTCCTAATTTAGTTTGTTTTGTTTGATTTTCCGTCAGTTTGATCCTAATGATGTTTTATCTTTACTTCATTACTCTCTTCTACGTTAATGCTGATGCTGAGACATGGTTATTTTTCTCTCCTTTTTGATGCTCAATAAATAATTAGACTTTTATTTTTACTTTTTAATGTTAACAAAAGACAATCAGATTTTAGAAACTCAAACATCTGCAGTGAAATGTCAGAGACAGAAAATATCAGAGTAGTTTTATTATCATAGAGATTAGATCTAGAGTAGGGTTAGATATCTACACTGTGTTGTTAATCAATACTAAAACAGAATGAAGATACTCATTTGCATCAGTGTTGATATCCATAGTGTTGTCTTGGCTTCCTCCAGCTGAGGCACAATTTGATGCATAAAGGAGCCATCGCACGCCAGATTTACGCTCTCTCATGTGTGCATTGTTGACCTTTGAAGTGTTTTTTGTGCTTCTTCCTTTCCTGCTGTATTTCACTACACTTGCCAACCAATGAACATTCAGCAGACGCTGACATCATCAACTTCAAACAGCGTGCAGTCAGGACCTTAGAGGATACACGATAGCATGTGTTGGGTGGGTGAAAGTCCCTCCCCCTCTCTGTCCCAATGAAAAGGCTACATAGTCGGCACATTTGCAGGACTCTGCTCTCGAAGCTGAATCCTGTTTCTGTGAATCAGCTGCGCTTTGATAGTTTGGAGGGACACATAGTGCCACCTGCTGCAGAGATATTATTAAATAGTGATTAAAAATCTTTAAATAATATCAAACTTAAAACATTAAAATGTAACACTGTTGTAAAAAAGGATAAGATATGAATGCTGTAGAAACTCATTAATCTGATGATGTAGCACACAGAGCAGTAAAATAAACATTTTTATTCCTGTTAACTATTTTATCATTGAGTCCAGTCTCAGTGCTGCTGTTGATTTCTGAGGCTCTGAAAGTTTAAACTGGAAACATGTAAACCTTAGAGGTTACAGTCCCACAGCCTAAACAAGGAAACATGGAAATCACTGTAGTTTGTTTGGAGATCAAAGTGAAATTAATTTGATTTGATTGATTTGGTTCTGCCAAATTCTGTCCCTACCATCTGAATGTTGGAGCAGAAACTGAGACTCATCAGACCACTGTGTGGTTACAGGACGCTAAAAACAATGTCTTTCGCTATTAATACAATTATAACAGTTATAGCTACCTACAAGGCAACACCTCTTCCAGATGTCTTAGGGTGAGAGACGGAGCACAGACAGGTTACATCAGGGGTTAAAAACACCTTTAATTAGTTCCAGAAGTGTCTGCTTGCAGGCAGAGGGAGTTTGGTTTTACTCTGTAGATATTGTTAAGGTTCAAAATATTGGGGATGGAGACAAGAGAAAAACCACAATAACAACACTGGTCCGGTCGGGTTGAGTCAAACGATGATTTTTAATGATCACACACGTGGGAGATGGACACTGATGCAGACAGCCTCAAAATCTCAAAATGGTGGAGCATTGCTCAAACTTTTATAGCCTCTGGTGCCTCCACCTTATCATACAAAGCATAAACATTCACATGCCTTCTCTCACACAGCGCCTAAGCTACGACCTTGGCTCCCCGTTTATCTGCTCCTGCTGAGATGGGGCAGAAAACTCCAGTATATTCTGTTCTCTTCTAATCAGACAAATAAGGCGATGACTTTCTGCAAACAGTATTTCTTATAACTCAGCAGTATAATGCATCATAAAACAATATCATTCATTCACAATAAATCAACAGTTTAATATAATGCACATCAGTTTAACTAATGCAATAGTTATCAGCTTCTTCTAATTCAGGAGAATAATGCAAACTAAAACTACATAATAATTCACAATCTTTAATTAGGGGTCTAACATGGCATAAAATAATATTAGAATCTAACAATTCCCCTTGATGAGGTCATTAGAATAATGACCTCACCAACACCCTTCAATTCAGTGTGGCCGGGTTCATCTCTTCTCACTCCTGAGGTCCTTTGTCCCCCTGAGGGGCGAACCATATGTGGGATGACCTCTGTGTTTGCGCAGTTCAGATGTAAGAAAAACTATTATTCCAACAATAGCGGGTACAGATGACACTCCCCAGGTCTCCCACAGCTTTTAGCCTTTATTTTATTGCTGCAGCTACCAGTGTCGTCCAGTTGGGTGATCCTCTGCTCTTCATTCTTCAACCTCAGGGGTTAGACAACCCTTCAGTCGTGGCACAGATCAGGGGATTATTCTGCCCCGATTTCAAACAACGATCTGTGTATCCTCCAGAAAAAGGAACAGGAAGGTGTTCCCCTTTTTGCCCAAAAGCCTCTCGAACTTCGTTGGTCTGGTGTTCCCGGATTTCCGCCAACCCCTTCATGGTTATTGCTGTGTTTATGGGATCCATCCTTTTGTGGTGACTAGCTGGAGCCCAAACGCCATGACCCTTGGACCCAGTTGATGTCTCGGCAGTCACTGTGTCTGTCTCTGCTGCGGAGGATCCTCGCATATCTGTGACCTCGTCTGGTGTCTGTTCCTTTCTCTGTAAGAGACAGAAAACCAAAACACCTCTCTTCCTAACCCTAATAATCTAATGTTGTTATCTACTGACCTTCTAGTGATTCAGAATTGGTCTAAACATTCAGAATGTCCCAGGGACTTATTCTAATCATATCCTATGTGTGTGTAAGCGTGTTTGCATTTAGCCCTCTGCACTCAAAGTCAATACCTGCAATATATCAGTCCGGACAATCACGCCGAACGAAGCTTATGACCTTCAAAAGACCAAGTGCCAACTCATTATAAGCACATTTGCAAAGTGTGTCTGAAAATTATTGAAACCACTCTTTTTAACAAAAGACAAAGAAATTAACAAATCTTCTAAACGCTATTCAGTTCATTTCAATTATTAATGCTTAAACATAGACGTTATGATCTTATGGTTCTCACTAATTCTCTACACAAGACCAGAAACTTCTCGGACCGCTATTAGCTTAAGTTTTACCATTCCTAAGGTATTAAAGACACAAAAGAAGTTATAAAATTTTTCAAATACTCCTTGTTTGATGTTAAAGCTCAACCTTCCCCCCCCCCTTTTTTGACACATTCCAATGTGTCAAATCAACGGAGCTAGAACATTCAAAAAAAAAAGTTAGGCAGCTACAAAGTTTCCCAGACTCTTAAGGTGATCCGCGTGTAACGTTCTGACTCAGGTATTTAATATTTTAATAAATGTCGTTTAATTAACTGCCACTACTTAAACTAAACTTAAAGACATAATTGAAGAAAAGATCACAAAGAATAACATGATATCAGTGTTTTGTAAGCACGTGCGGCCTTCTATGCTCGAAGCCTTTTCCCTCAATAGATCAGTCAGACATTCGCGCTGACTGTAGCTTTTAACCCTTATTAACTTGAGCACAACTCTACAATGAGCAACAAGTTGCAATATGTATAAAAATGATCATGGTTACACCTGCAATGAAAAATTATATCATTATCCTAACACCTGTAAATAGAAGATTCATCAGAGGTTATAACAATCACAGGAACACAGATGTTAGTATAAGGTCAAAAGCTTCAATAAATGATCATCGATGCAATGCTTGTTGCATGATTCTCATACAATAATAATGCTGACATTGAAAATAACAGTATAACACCCCCTTTTGTCCCGTTTCACTTGACACCTAAACGTTTATAAATGCCTCTTTTATTCTTAATTTTATTTCCCCCTGTTCTCCCCTTACTGACCACAGCAGGGGGATCTTAGTTTTGAATCAGCCATGAATCCAGCTCACCTGATTCATCAGTGAGCTCCACCATCACTGGCGTCTGACAGGGTGGCGCTGCATACTCTTCCTTTAATGTCACTATTTTCAACCTGTTAATTAGAGTGTTTAAACCTGAAGTCGACTACGTCCACAACAAGTCAATACAGCTGTAAATGTGGCCAATTATCAATCTATTACCAATCAATAACAACAGATAACTTCTATTTTATGAATGCTTTAAATCAACCACTCACCCAGAGGATCTCCAATCCCAGGAAATTCCTTCTCCTCCTTTAATGAGTCTGTCCTCCTTCCATGCCCTGGTAACTGGTCCATCCAGAGCCATATGATCTCAAATATACATGCAACAAGCCAAACCACACCTTGGTCACACCAACCCTTTTCCGCCCCGAAGATATCCAATGCCATCCTAGTATGGACTGTCAAAAGTGGCTTTAACGCTGACTGTTCTGACAATCCATTTTATAACGTTTCCTGGTCAGATTTGCCAATCTCTGCACCAGGGTTTTAAACGTTTCGCCATTTTCATTAGTTGCTATTTTTATTTAGTTTCGACTCCAGATTTTTCAATTTTTACCAGTTGTAATTAGCTTTTACCAATTCTTTGCTAGTTTAGTCTAGTTTTTATTTTCTGAAAATCCTTAGTTTCAGTTTAGTTTTAGTTGTGTTTTGCAAAAATTAAATGTAACAAAATCTCAGTTCCATCATATCAATCATGCTCTTCTGGTTATCCTTGGGTGTTGAGACTAATAACTATTAACTCTTGCCGCACCGAGTGTTCCTAATTTTGGTTGAAGTGAATTGATAACCTTTTGAAGGCGATTGTTTCACACCTTTATTTAGATGTCCCAGTCCTGTTATCTCGGGATACATCACGCTGCCTTATCTGGGGTTAGCTGTTTTCGGGGGATGCGGGTTGAGTGGGGGAGCTCTTCAAGGAGGGGGAGTGTGCTCCCCCTGATGAGGTCTTCTAGGTAAACTAGGTTAACCTTCTTGTGTGAGCTTTTCAAGTGCACTTCGAGGTTTGTGGGATTTTTAGTTTTATAGTTGTCCCTCATAACCCCCTGATGGCCCAGTAATTCATTTTTGCGCACTGTAGTACACATTTTAGTTTTTGCTTGTAGCTCTCATACTCTACTTGCCACTCCTCTAAGTCCTGATGTTTCTTAGAGAGGACAACAGTACCTTTAAAATTATATCACATGTGTGGGAGTGTGGCCTTGTCAATTGTTTTTCCCACCTTTTCAAAATGGCTGGCGTGCCCACAAGCACATTTTATGGAAGAAAGAAAGGTAAGCTTGATTTTTACATTTAAAATGTTTTGTTAAACTCAGATTTTTATTTTATTCAAAAAATAAACATCTAGTAAATGATTTGAGGGGTCTTTAAGAATTAGGCTTATTTAGTTTCACAGAGAACATAACTAATTTATTAATGTGTGCTCTACACATTGGGACTTTGTACTTATATTTCACTGTTTCCTAGTAGACAACTTTTGACAAAGGCGGAGAAAATTCTTAACAGAGTTATTAAGGGAGATTCAAACATAGATTTTTCAGAGGATGAGAGTCATGTGAGCCAGGTAGGAGAGGGTGAGAACCCGGTAGGAGCCACACAAAGATTATCGAGATGCAGTGGCAGATGTAATAGAGAAAAACACAGGGCCACCTAAAATCTGTCATCCTATCTGGTGCAAAACCAACATGTAGGAGAATCTAGAATTTTTTGATTTTGAGTTAAAAATAAAATATGGGTAAAATGCAGAAATCTTTTCCAGTAAAGTAAAAAAAATAAGAGTCGTAATTATAGTTGAATCCATGACACCTAATTGTTTCTACAAGATCACGTCGTTGCTAAAAGTTATCATTGATCTCAATGTGTGAAAAGAACTCACAGTATCTGGAGTTCAGGCTCCTCTTGGCTGAAAAACCTGGGACAAACATGTGAACAAGACCTGAATAGTACCAGTAATGGAGACTTCTCTCCAAAGATCAATAAAAGGAAGCCCCCGTCCGATGAGAGTGTAGCAAAATATGGTTAACTCCACTTGCCTGAAATGGTTAACAGTCCAAGGCATTTCAGTTGTAGAATGGTTGCAACAGTAAAACATATGTGAGATGTGGGAAGTGCCAAATGTTCCTTTGTGTCTCCAAATAAAAAATAAAAAATCACAGTACTTCCTCAGATATCATAAATGAATTGACTTTTGCGAAATAGAAAGCCCAGTGCAATCACTTGTTCCTGAACCAATGGCTTACAGCTAGTGAAGTGTCAGTGACTTCTAAGTTGATCCCTGATCTACAGTTTTATGATATTGTTATATAAATCAGTTTTAATATCCTGCTTACAAAAATTTCAGTGGAACGTGTAATCTTCTTAAATAGCTCTTGAACGTTGTTTGTTTCACCTTCGTGATCAATGAACTCCCCTTGTGCACTGTGGTGCACATGTTGTAAAATTTAAATAAAATTAGTTAAAAACAATTTTGTTTTTGTAATGTGTTTATTTTACCGTCCCAACACTTGATTTATCTTAAAAAGAAAAAAGAAAAAAGAAAAAGAAAAAATGAAAATACTTATCAATGCAACTAAACAGATTTTGCTATACATCCAATTAATTTTAGTTAATTTTGTGAACATTCATTACAGTATTAGTTAGTTTTCCTTTTTGTTTTGATTTTATTTCCGTTAACGCAAATTTTTTCCACTTCTAGTTTTCGTTATTTCATTTGTTGTCTTTAATAATAATAACCTTGCTCTGCACACTGGAATAAACATAATCAGTATGATCAACATTTTGCTGCGTATCAATTCACCTTTTTGATTCAAATGCTCCAGCCTTATGTGGTTTGTGACATGTGTTGATCTAAACCTCCACTCTGTCTCTAAATGTTTGAAGAATTTTTTAAGTTCAGGGTCAAATTTTGAGAATTTGACCATAAGTGAAAGTTATGGCGTTATCACCCCCTTTGGGGATTACCTTTTTCCAGTTTTGATGATATTCCTCCCCATTCTCTATTTTTTGCAAGTACCCCTCTTCGGTGGCGAGAAACTGTTGGTGTGATCAAGCGGGTGCTGTAAAAACAAAAGCTCAGGACAGAACAGTCACCAGTCATGTACTTCATTCAAAATTAACATATATCAAACTTTATATTGATCCTCTGAGTGTAATGGTACATTTTAATTTGCACTTCTCAAAACTAAAAACAATATTTTCTTTATTTTACCCTTGTTCTTGTGCAGCACCACCCCTCAGCACATGCCCCTGTTATTTTATCTTACTTTTAAATTGTTGACTACTTCAAGAAAGCACCCAAAAGACGGGGACCAGTGTTTATCATTACATATCTCCATTTTGAGTGTGGCTGTCTATCATTCCCCTGTTATTCATAGACCTCAGTGGAGGGTTTTTGTTTGTTTTTTTTACCTCTAAAAAATTAATTGACTTTTTACAGTGACCCACTATGGTTAATAATAACATGTTCAGTCATGAGTGGAATCAAACCTTTTCTTCACTTTAGCATTTAACATTCCCAACCATATAATATGATCCATTAATTAAAACACAGCTACTAAAACACAATTTCCTTAATGCAAACATCAGTAACTCAAAATTAGCAACCAAAGGGTTAAGTCTGCAGTTCACACTGCTGTGAAGCTACAGCCTCCCCCTTTAGTCTCTGTCATTCTTCTGTTCTTGCAAACAAAACAAAGCAAGACAAAACATCCACCCTTCTTTTACAGGCTGGGTGAATTGTCTGTGGACATTCAATAATCCTAAAGTCGGCACCGTTTTTGTCTCAGTATCAATTTAGTTAAAACTTTTAGTCGTCAGTCCATCACAGTCCAGACACATGCATACACCCACACACATTCATACCAGAAGTTGCTGATAATGGAGTCTCACGCGCAACCTATTCGAGGCTCCATCACCAGCAAGATGACGTCATCATTTTAAAGGAAACAGTTCCTTGTTTGTTTTTCCTTCTTTGGACTGGATTGACTCGCTGCAATCCTTTTAGGCTTCAGGATCAGTGTCCCATATAAGTGAATTTCTCCCAAGCCCATTATAATCATGGAGAAAAATACTTTGCGACTGTTTTCAATAAGAATATTTTATAACACTTTAAAATTCACTCTCTCAGGCCTGGATTAAAGAGCTGATTTGTTAAATCAGGAACTCACAAAATACCAAAATATCACCACCGGTGGATCATACCTCTCTGATGTTCTTATCTCAGTGCACTGTAACAAAAGAAAAAACAAACGTAAACAATAAAACACTCATATAATAACAGATACTGGGGCCCTTTGCAAACATGTCCAAAGTTCAAACCATCTTTCTCTCTCTTATAGAAAGAGAACAATCCAAACCTCACTGATAGAATCAACCTAGTGTCAAACAAAACCCAAAAATCAACCAAAACTTCACACACTATATTGTGTAGGCATACAGGCACCATAACTCCTTTTTTTTCACTGACAAATACATGTTGGATCAACTTAATTCAATAGTAGACACTGGTTGCACACAAATGTTTTGCTTTGGCAGAAACTTAAACAACTGAGTCAAATCAACACAACCTTTTCATATAAAACTCACACCATTCACTCATCATTTTCACTCTGTACCACTGCTCCTTATCAGGCTGTGTGAAGCACAGTACACAATTCAGTGGAGGCCTTAAGCCATAAACAGACATCACGCACAGACATTGTTTTCACAACCAAACTACTTTAGACCTTGTCCCCTAAATCTACACAGATGCCCTCTGTGTGGCATGAAATGCATTTAACCAATAAACAATCAATGAGTTCTTATAGTTGTAACCGACTCCATATTCGGATGTTTGTGTGCAGCATTTGTTAGTAAAGCATTCTTCATTGCATCAGCGTGTGTGTGTATCACTCTTTATTGCACAAGCTTGTAGATGTGTGTGTGTGTGGATCACTTCTCAGTGAATTGAATCAACATTTCGATTTTTTTTTTTTTTTTTTGCACGTGTGTGTGTCATTTCTCACTCAATCAACGAGTGTATATGTTCATATGTGTGTTTCTCTTCATTCTGAGTCAATGCATGTAGATGTGTGTGTTTGTGTGGGTGTTTGTGTTCATCACTTTCCTGTTCTGGTGTTCTGGGTAAACCACGGCCTGAAGCGTGCCCTGGGGTCCTGCCCTCCTCCTTTTCAGTCCGTTTGCATCCGTTGGTGCTGCTGCTCAAAGTTCTGTCCATACTGGTTCTGGCCCCAATTGAGGCAGGTCTTTTTCTCCAGTATCCTGCATCTTCTCCTTATTCCACTCCTCCTTAGCTTGACCCTTTTTCTTCTGTAGCTCCTTCAGGGTTTTAATACGCAGCTCAATCGTCTGGATGTCAGTGTCAAGCTCCAGTCTACGCTGCTGCTCCAGCTCTTCCTCTGTTTCTCCCAGCCAAGTCAAGACTTTGTTCAGGTCAAAGTTCAGCTGCTGTCACTGCTGCTTGTTCTGCTTTGTTCTCATCTCCTTGTTGAGGTCCTGAGCCTGATTTCAAGTCGTGTGTCTGGGACTCCAAGTCTGATGGGTTCGATAATCAGCCAGCTCCTCCTGAGCCATGCTCAGTTTTCTGCTCTGATGCCTTGAGCTCTTACTGAGGGGCAGAAACCTCACAATCTTTTCCGTCCACTTCAGATTGAAGTCCATCGATGTTTTCCTTGCTTTGCTCCACGGCCTTTTGCGGCTTTGCTGTTCGGCTCTTCTCAGAGGTCAGCTCCTGGCCGAGCCCCAACACCTGTGCCTTCAGCTCATTTTCTCCTGGTGTTTTGTCCATTCTGAGGTGCCTCCTGACCTCAGTTACTCCTCCTGTCTCTGGCACGCCCTTTTTGCTGCCCGATGGTCATTGTTGGTCCGTCACTATCCTGCACAGTTTTAATGCAGAGTGGTTAAGGTCAGCATTGTTTTGCTCGGCCTCTCTTTTCATCTGGGCTTAATGGGCGTCTCGTCACAGCTCTGTCAGCTGAAGCTGTCTTTTTCCATATGGCAAGAGTGTGAAGAGTGTGTGAGAGGGGTGTGTCCGATCAGGCACAATGCTGATGGCTTTGCGAGTGCCTCGTTTTCCAAATCCAGATGTTTATTTGTCACATACACAGCAACAGAGAGAACAGTCTGTTGTTGGAATGGCTGAGGTCCTTCACGATCTTCCTGGCCTTGGTCCAGCACCACCTGCTGTAGATTGAGTGCAGGTCAGGGTGCTCGGAGCGGATGGTGCGCTCAGCTGATTGCACAACCCTCTGTAGAGCTTGTCTGTCCGGCATGGTGCTGTTCCCGAACCAGACAGTGATACAGCTGCTCAGGATGCTCTCGATAGTTCCTCTATATAAGGTGGTCAGAATCGGTGGTGGGAGCCAGGCCTTTCTCAGTCTTCTCAGAAAGAAGAGACGCTGACGGAAATCTCCTCGTGTAGTGAAACGGGCCTTGGATTTAACGCTCTCCGTCTCTGCTGCATGAGATCGTTTTCCTGCAGCACTGTTGACATTTTCAAGTTGTTGTTGTGGGTCCAGCTGCTTTAGCATTTAGTCAGGGTCACATCAAAGATGGTAAAGGAGAGAGCAACGATGGTAGAGGGGAGAGCAGGAGTCCAGGGTCCGCCTCGGCTTCCCGGGCCGACAAAGCAGCCTGTAATCAAGCATAAAGAGAAAAAACAAAACAAACACAAAACAAAAACAAACGAACAGGAAAATGATGTTATTTTGGCTGCGTTATTCAGAGAGGGGAGAAATAACGGGACCAGGCCCTGTGTCAGCCTTCTCTCCCCCTTTTTTTGTTTTTTCTCTCCATATAATCCACTCATGACCCGCCAAGCTGACAGGACAACACAGGTACATGTTAAAATTCTTAAGATCATGTTTAAAAGCACAAAAATTGGAATTTTCTTTCATTTAGTAATCACTTGTATTAATCAATCAGCAGAAAACATGTCACAATTTGACTTTTATTAACCACTAAATTTGTCGTGTCTTTTTTTTTTTTTTTTTTTTTGAAGTTAAGTTGTTGTCCTGCAACCCAGAGAATTTATTTGTTAGTAGTGGATAAACTTTATTATTTAACGGCAGGTATATGTTAAGTTTCACTGCTTTACTTGCTGGAAAATCTTCACGTGTTCATGGGTGTAAGCTGTTTCTTCATTGCGTGTATGTGCGTTTGTAAATGGGCTAATTTAACGTTTTTTCTCAAACGAGGCATTTCTCTAACACGTGCCTCTCTCTCACATTTCTCTGCTTGTGTGTTTTTGTTTCACCTTTTTGTTGTGATGCTCCGGACGCCTTCCCAACCTCCACAAGTCTGTTGGCCCCAATTTTATGTGTTAAAACTTCTCTTAATTTCTCCTTTAATTCTCTGCTAGCTGCTGTCTTTTCCACAGCTGCTGATTCTTGCTGAGTTTGGTTTCCATTACTATAATTTTGCTTCGGCCGCTGTGCTTGTGGGGGCAGTTGGTCCAGGCCCGTAGCCACCTGTATCAACACACTGAGAAATTTATTTAATATCATTTTCATCACTGTTAAATAGACCAGCAGGCAAGACGCCCACCTTTGCACTGCAGACTACATGACAGTCTCCCAACACACTCCTCTCTGAGTTTCAGCTTTAAAACCCAACATCATTCACACCCTAGTCACTCAAAACCTTATTTGTAATATTATAATCAGCAAAATCAGCGTTTTAATTACAGGCATGTATCATTGTTTGCAACTCATAATTATAAAGCTCAAAAACACGCTAAACAGCAACAAAAGTCCTCTGTGCGCGTCACAGCTCATTTGCATGTTCACACACAGTCTAAAAATAGCTCGCAGCGCTGCAGCTGCACGTCACACAGAGTCTCACACAAAGCTCAGGCAAAACTCTTTTATTTTATATTACAAAGACGTCTTATATTTACAATCACTGACAGGCCTGACAAGTTCAGCGCCTAACAAATTTCGACAAATTTAATATAACGGGTCTTACCGAAGAAAGTCTCACTTTTTTGTAATCAATCAACCAGTATCAGACGCTAACTGTATCTGGCCTAATCCCTAAAGTCCCTAACTCAATTGAACAGTATCCAAAAAAGCGCATAACACCGTATCTGACGGTGAAGTGGTGAAACCACTTAGTTGTTCTGGAGTGCCCCAGGCTCCACAGTAAACCAACTGACTATCCCTCAAAGAGGACGGGCATTGAGCGTCCCCAACCCCGGCTAGCGTTACCTCTGAGCAATGCGCTTCTTAGCGGACTCTAACCGCCGTTCTATAATAATTTATAACAATATGAAACAACAGTCAACACCCTAAAACAAGAGTCTGACTAAGGCAAGTGCCACCTAGAGGTCAATGGAGCCAACCCTCACTTATAATCACACAGGACCACACTTATAACCAATTTGGACTTTAACCAACAACATGACCAATTCCCTAACAAACTACTTGAGCCTTTATCTCAATGCCTTGGGACTCTAACCCAGCATTTCTTTCATTTCCTTGGGACTCTAACCCAGCATTTCATACTTTTTCAACTTCATTAAAGACTCTTAGCCGACTTTAACTGCATAACACACGCGGATCCTCATCACAATCAAAACAGACCCTCTACCAGTAATTTCAGTGAGTAGACTTTAATTTAGTCATATCCAATTTGGCACACTTTGGAAATAATTCAACAGGTAGTGCCTTACCTTTAGATAAGCCGGCTTATGCCCACTCACATCAGACCACTGGCTCGTGCCTGTCCGTTCGACAACCTCGGACCGTCCAAACTTTTAAATTCCACCCCAATACCACAGGACGAGCCACCAAAATGTTAAGGTTCAAAATATCGGGGATGGAAACAAGAGAAAAACCACAATAACAACACTGGTCCGGTCGGGTTGAGTCAAACGATGATTTTTAATGATCACACACGTGGGAGATGGACACTGATGCAGACAGCCTCAAAATCTCAAAATGGTGGAGCATTGCTCAAACTTTTATAGCCTCTGGTGCCTCCACCTTATCATACAAAGCATAAACATTCACATGCCTTCTCTCACACAGCGCCTAAGCTACGACCTTGGCTCCCCGTTTATCTGCTCCTGCTGAGATGGGGCAGAAAACTCCAGTATATTCTGTTCTCTTCTAATCAGACAAATAAGGCGATGACTTTCTGCAAACAGTATTTCTTATAACTCAGCAGTATAATGCATCATAAAACAATATCATTCATTCACAATAAATCAACAGTTTAATATAATGCACATCAGTTTAACTAATGCAATAGTTATCAGCTTCTTCTAATTCAGGAGAATAATGCAAACTAAAACTACATAATAATTCACAATCTTTAATTAGGGGTATAACATGGCATAAAATAATATTAGAATCTAACAATATATTTATTGATATTTACTCTCCTTTATTCATACATCTGTGTGCTTGAGGTTTGGAAATATTTATTAAAATTATAAATAGCCTTTGAAATAATGTAAGACAAATGTTTGATAATACTTACAGTTTATGACAAAGATGATGATGATGATGATGATGATTATTATTATTATTCTTTTTTTTATTTGAATAATATTTAAATAAAATAAAGGTTTTTCACATTTAAAACAATTCTTGGACTTGTGTTCTCCTCATTTCCTCTTTAACCCTCAGTCAGCTCACATATGTGTAATGAAACTTACTGTCTGTCTGCTATTGGTCAGTTTAGTCTGTGTGTTAAAGGCCTTTTCATAAAAATCTTGTCAGATCTTGTTAAGTTGTTATTTCTGTGTAAAAGGAAGGAAGCAGAGAGAAGTTTTAAAACCTCTTTGTTTCCTTCACAGCTCTTTGGTATCTGCCAGAGGTGGGACCAAGTCATTGTTTTGCAAGTCTCAAGTAAGTCTCAAGTCTTTATCCTCAAGTCTCAAGTCAAGTCTCAAGTAATGTCAGGCAAGTCAGAGTCGAGTCTCAAGTCACTGGTGTAAAAGTCCGAGTCAAGTCACAAGTCTGAAACTTTGAATTTCAAGTCCTTTCGAGTCTTTAAAAAAAAACAAAACGAAAAAATAATGTTGCAGTTATGCTAAATGTAAATATTAGACCATGTAATTTTAAAATCTGTGTTTTTCTCAACACATGACAAAATAGTGAACTTAGAAAATATACACAAATTGTGAAATTGCACCTCTTTAAAATGCAGCTCAATTAAACCTAGCTCCAAGAATAATTTTCACCGACAGTTCTGAGATAAGCTGCATGTTATTCTTGGATGCGGTTGTAGGACCGGCTTTAAAATCGCATGACAAAAATATCATACACATTAAAAAAAAACTGTATCACCAACATAGCCTGGACAACATTTGCTAGTTAGATGAAGTCAGCTATCTCATCTTAGCATATTTATATGCATATTTATAATCATACGGTTCTTGGAGTGAGTGCACACACTCATGAAGTTTAGTAACTTCCGGTCACTGCAACAAGCCCAGGTACAGTTTACCGACAGATGGGTGCAGGACCTTGAAACGCACCGTGTCGAACGAAAGACCATCGTACGTATCATAAGTTTACCAGTCTCACAAATCGTCCTCATAAATACACATTCGTTAACCGTTTATTAATAGGACCTTTGAGCTCAACGGTAATTAATTAGTAGTGGAAATAATTTCTGGTAGCATCACAGAAATGTAGCAGTGACAACAATATTGTATGCTGTAATCGTACTGGGCAATTAGTGATACAAAAAACCTGTTTTATCCTGTGAATAAAAGCATATGTTTTTGTCAATGTACCATAATAACAGAAGCGAAACGCAATATTGTGTCAGGACAATTCACTATTTATGCACAATAAATAAAGGAGCATAGCGCGACAATTTCTGTTCAGCGCCAGACTTGCTTGTAACCTATATCACCAATTATGTTATGAAAATGACGTATTAACTACTAAAAAACACTGACCTTCGTGTAAATGCTTGGAGCAGACTAACCTGTGAGCTGGAGTGTTCTGGGACGTTATATTTGATCTTTGAATGGCTGCAATCCAGGCCATCCGTCGCATCTTTGTTACTTTGGAAACATGGCTTGAACAATTTCTCTTCAACGACGTAATCCGATAACAACCGATCTCTTTACCCATCGGCTTCCCGTGGCTGTCATGCGACCGGCTATTGCAGTTAATAATACAACAGCTTCTTGACATTTTTGTGTTTCTTTTTATCGCTGTATAACTGATTTTAATTGAAAGCCTGCGTGCGCTAGTACCGCTTGCCACGAGTTCCCAGAATCCTTTGCGGTTCTACCCGTGAATGACGTCACATTTTCAATCTCTATATAATATGCATGTTAAATTTTATATTTGGGGTAAAATATCAAGTCTTTTCAAGTAAACCGGTTCAAGTCCAATTCAAGTCCCAAGTCATTGGTGTAAAAGTCCAAGTCAAGTCACAAGTCTTAGAACATTTTTTCAAGTCAAGTCTAAAGTCATAAAATTAATGACTCGAGTCTGACTCGAGTCCAAGTCATGTGACTCGAGTCCACACCTCTGGTATCTGCTGTGCTGCTGCTTCACTCTCTCTCTTTACAGAAAGTTGTAGAAGTTTTCAGACGTGTCACTGCTGGATGTGAGGATGGGAGCCACTTTGCTCTGTGAGCTGGGCCTATTCTGTGAGTACATCACTGACTTCTATTGTTTGATTCATACTGATCCATAAACATGTTTTAGTAAGAAGAACAGAGCATCAGTCATTTGTACCATTGCAGGTCATGTGATCAGAGGACTCTCATGTTTGTTACCAACGTGGTTGTTTGTAGACTGGATTAGATTTTAGTGCACTGACTCAGATCAGAGTGGAGCTGCTTTAGTTTATCTAAGAAAGGTTTGTTTCTCCATCAGTGATAATTTGATGCTTTTGACATCCTAATATAAAATGTAATCAATCATAGTAGACACTGATTAAACATATAACGGCAGTGATTAAAGCCAGTGCTAGATTTAAACAGCCTTTTAACATGTTACATTTCAAATCTAACATCAACAAAACACTCACATGATTTGAGTGTCTTTAGTTTGATAATGTCTGAAGTTTCTGTCTTTATTGTAGTGCTCTGTACGCTCGTCTGCAGTGGACACGCTCAAGGTGACTGAACAGTTTTCACTTTTTCTATTTCTTCCTTTTTATTTAGCAAAGATTATTCTCAACCTGTATGACTCTACATAAATAAAGTATTAATAATCAATCAACATTCTGCCTTGAGCATAAAGTGTTTCAGATTGTCTGTTGTCTGATTGTTTGTTTGTGTTGGATTCTAGTTGCTGTGCTAACTATTGAACCCAGCTCGTCCAGTTATTTCATTGGAGAGTTTGTTACCTTCAAGTGTGACATGAATGAAGGAAGACACACTGACTGGTATTACGAAATCAAGAAGGATGGTCGAGACTATGTCCCCTACAGGGAGAACAAAGACTACACATTGGAAATTAACTCTACAGATCAAAGTGGTGAATATCAGTGTTCTGGTACCTGGAAGGGGTCACATTATAGAGAGATCAGTAATACTGTCTTTATAACTGTATTAGGTAAGTCCTCAGTGATTAATAATGTGATGATTCCTGTTAAAATACATCTGAATTATAAAAATGTGTGTTTAATAAATGTTTCATTGAAAGTATTGTATTTCTTATGTGTTGGAACTTTAACAAAGATCCTTGCATTTTACCTAACTTTGTTCACAGTACACACTGCAACCAAAATACTCAGACAATATGTCATTACAGCATGTGCATGTTTTACTGTATAACAAGAATAACTGTGGATGAAACTTAATTTAAATAATGAAAAAAAAAGAAACATCAAAAGATTCATATAATTTAAGGTGACGATGTTTCTGTTGTCTAAATGTGTGTGTGTGTGTGTGTGTGTGTGTGTGTGTTTCCTTGAACTGCATTAGTTTACATTCAGTGTGACTTCTTCAGGCCTGAGATTGAACAAACATTCATACTGTGCTTATTTAGAAATCTACAACCTGAATTACTGCAGCTCTGTCACCATGTTGAGACAGAAATCAGAAAAATTTAAAGTGACTTAAACTGTAGGAAAAAAATATATATAATGAAGACATTTGTAGATTTTATTGGGGGGGGGGGGGTGATTTAAAAAAATGTTTTTTTTTAACCTTTTATACATTTATATTGTATCAGGTGTGCATTTTGTTCTCTTCTTTTTCATAACAGCATATAGACCCAGGGCCACACTGACAGCAGGAACAACAATCATACCAGTAGGGGGCAGTGTGACACTGACCTGCTCTGTGCAGAGCTCTGATGGATGGAAATATGAGTGGTTCACACAAACCCAAAGAACCTCTGAAGGTAAAATCAGAGATCAACAAAACAGAGATATCAGAGTATCTCAAGGAGGAATCTACAGCTGCAGAGGAACAAGAGGAAACCCAGTTTACTACACTGATAGAAGTGATGATGTCACCATTGAGATAACCTGTGAGTTCAGTCATTTAGTTTGAAATATACATTCACTCATGATTATCAAACATACAATGTGAAGTTTTCTGTGTTGATTTCATGTTTGTTGTGTGATCTCCATTTGACAAATGTCGTCATGGTCAGCACAGGATGAATTCAATGGTCTACAAAGCATGTTACATTGTTAGTCAGACAAAGAGCTGCAGCTGATAGTAGCCTCATTGTAGACAGTTTGTCACCACTTTGTGTCACGAACTTTCAGCTGGTATAGAGACGCCAATGCTGACCTGCTGCTCCATCACCTGAGGACAATAATGACACAAACAGGATAAAATATAGTTCTTCAAACTCCCTCAACAAATGAAAACAAATATGAAACTTCTTTAAAAAAAGAATAAAAGTCATTCAATCATCTCATCAAATACTGGCGTAGATTAAAATTAATCTGAAGCACACACACACGAGTGGGTTTGATAGAAAGGTTTTTGATTTTATTTCTATTGAACTCATTGATTTGCATGTTAACCTCAAAGTGATTTTATGAAAGCAAATCAAACTCATTCCAACTTCTTCCTGAAAAAGTCTCATTTGTACAGAAAACGACTTTGTGGAGAAAAGTGTGTTTATGTTCATTCTTTAAAAATAAGTTTCTGTCTGTGATTCAGCTGTTTTACACTCACTTTATTTGAAAACAAAATAAAATAAAACAAACAAACAAACACAGGTAAACAACAGAAGCTCAGATGTCCCAGTTTTACTGCTGGGCTCAGATCACTAACAGTTAACAGTTCACCCATCTCTGCATAATTAAAAGAATTAAAACAAATAATGTGTTATAATTTTAAAAATTGTACAAATACATGAAAGTGATGAACATCAGCTTAACATTTTATTTTGCTGTTGTAGTAGCTGTGTACAACATTTAAAATGAAATGTTAAATGATAGAAAATAACTTCCAGTCAGCTTTTGTGTGTGAACTTGATTTTTTCAAATAACTTTTTAATAATATTTGTAGTAAGACGACTTTAAAAACACACACATACTTCTCTTTCAAACACTCTCCTCCCACTCCGACAGAAAGTAAAGAAGTTGTTCACGGCACTGTAACTATTAAAGCAGTAATGAAAAGAAAACAGAGATGAGGCATTCAAACTATTTTTGATTTGAAAAAAAAAAAACTTTTCTAGGCAGTCGAAGTCTCACATGCAGAAAAATTACACGTTGTTTTCTAAATTGGTCAATGTTTAACACATAATCAGTGCTGTAAGAAATTTCTTCCTTAGACAACCAACAATTTAAAGATTAACTTTTTCTGTATCTTATACAGCAAGTAAACCCAGAGCCACACTGACAGCACACAGTTCAATCATACCAGCAGGGGGCAGTGTGACACTGAGCTGCTCTGTGGAGGGCTCTGCTGGCTGGAAGTTTGACTGGTTCAGACGTGATTCAGAGTTTTCTGGAGCTCAGAAAATAGGAGCTGGAACATCAGAGCACACGATCAGTATTTCAGAAGGAGGCATCTATTACTGCAGAGGAGGGAGAGGAGATCCAGTTTTCTCCACAGAGGACAGTGCTGCAGTTACAATTCAGAAACAAGGTGAGGGTGAAATTTTGTTGTGAAATACAACTGAAATTTATAAATGAATTAAAGTAACACTATAACTATGATTTTTGTTATTTGTTTTGTGGTTCTTCTTGATATATTTATTTAAATTTTTATATTTGTTTGTTGAACAGTTTGGGCTGCTGTGAATCTGCAGCACAGCTGGTCTCAGATATTCACTGGTGAGACAATCACTCTCAGATGTGAGATTCAGGGAGGTGAAGGAAAGGTGTGGAAATATGAATGGACAGCACCCAACACAAACAGCCCTCCAACATCCAGTGAATACAGGATCAGCAGAGTTTCAGTGTCCCACAGTGGAGACTACAGATGTCGGGGTAGCAGTGACTATCTCTTAACAGGATGGAGTGATGCCTTCAGACTGACAGTTTCATGTGAGTTGGACCATGATTCATGCTGACATTTCATGTTTTCATGTTTACACCTGTCTTAACAGGAAAACTCCAACAATGATCCAGCTGTCTGCAGGCAGCTCAGGACAACAGTTTTTCTCACTGTGCAAACAGAAAGGAGAGACACCATGGAGGCTCTTAAAATATCAGCAGTTTAAAGAGGAATGTACAGAGATGACAGTTTGATAAGAGAATGATAAATCAGTGAAATCTTTAGTTTGTTAGACAGTCTAATGTGTCACATGCAGGTAGGGATGGGAATTGATAAGAATTGATTGATTCTCATTGGCTCCACTTTGAGAGTCGCCACCATCTCTAAGCAGAATATCAAAGACATTCATGCAGATTAGAGGCTGTGAGGTCAAATGTTTGTGCATGTTGGAGGTATTTCCCCTCTTTGTTGTGATCAGTGTTGGGATCATTTCTCAAAAAAAGTAAAGCAAAAAAGTTCTTACACAAAAGCAGCACAAAAAGACCTTAAATCAGTTGTCATGGTGATTCTACAGTAGAAACATGAACAGGTAGAAACGGAGCTGCAGCCTGACTGCTCATCAGTTTGTTACCTGTTGAATTTCAGCAGCAGCTTTACTGTAAATCACAACTCATTTCTCACAGTGCTGGTCTGGGGTCAGCATTCACTCAGCTTTAACGTCACTCTGGGTTCTTGGCTAGCTTAGCGTTAGCATGCTGTGCTTTAAAGAGCCAAAGTTGTGTTAACAGGTGATTATTTGAATGCAGTTGTTTCTGTCCTAGAACAGTTTCCACTTTACCATCACTCTCATCCTGTATGCTGTAATCCGGCTCTCTACTCCCATCCCTACATGCAGGATTACTAATTACTGTTTGTGTTTGTAGATAAATTAATCAGTGAATGGTTAAAGTGTGATCAGTACTGTAGCAAGTTTATTCTTCATGATGTTTTAATGTTTTACTTATTTTGTTTCTTCAACAGCAAGTAAACCCAGAGCCACACTGACAGCACACAGTTCAATCATACCAGCAGGGGGCAGTGTGACACTGAGCTGCTCTGTGGAGGGCTCTGCTGGCTGGAAGTTTGACTGGTTCAGACGTGATTCAGTCTCTTCTAAAGCTCAGCTCATGAGAGGAAATGAAGCAAACAGAGTTATTAGTGTCTCACAAGGAGGTCTGTACCACTGCAGAGGAGGGAGAGGAGATCCAGTTTACTACACAGAGGACAGCAGTGACGTCACAGTTACAGAAACTCGTGGGTTCAATTATTTTATTTCTGCCAAACTGAGAGATGTCATTTTGTGTTCTGTGCTAACAATTTCATTCAACAACTGTGAGTTTATTAACCCTGAAATGAGAGACAACTCCTGACAAATAGAAGAATTTATTCCGTCTTATTTTTTTTATCTTCATGTTTCTATTTGTCTCTAACTGGATATTTTTCTGTGAACAGTTCCCAGTAAGCCCACTGTGACACTGCAGCCATCCTGGCCTCAGATATACAGCGGTGAGACAGTCACTGTCAGATGTGAGATTCAGGGAGGTGAAGGAAAGGTGTGGAAATATGAATGGACAGCACCCAACACAAACAGCCCTCCAACATCCAGTGAATACAGGATCAGCAGAGTTTCAGTGTCCCACAGTGGAGACTACAGATGTCGGGGTAGCAGTGACTATCTCTTAACAGGATGGAGTGATGCCTTCAGACTGACAGTTTCATGTGAGTTGGACCATGATTCATGCTGACATTTAATGTTTTCATGTTTACATCTGTCTTAACAGGAAAACTGTTACTGCAAACTGAAAGCGAGAGTTAAAGAACCGATAAGTTGGATCGATAAGCAGGCAGAGACTAATGATTCCCAGGACTTTGACTACTGGGAACCAGTTCCTTACTCCCATCCCTACATGCAGGATTACTAATTACTGTTTGTGCTTGTAGATAAATTAATCAGTGTTTAAAGTGTGATCAGTAGTGTCACAAGTTTATCCTTGATTATGTTTTAATGTTTTACTCATTTTGTTTCTTCAACAGCAAGTAAACCCAGAGCCACACTGACAGCACAAAGTTCAGTCATACCAGCAGGGGGCAGTGTGACACTGAGCTGCTCTGTGGAGGGCTCTGCTGGCTGGAAGTTTGACTGGTTCAGACGTGTTTCAGTCTCTTCTAAAGCTCAGCTCATGAGAGGAAATGAAGCAAACAGAGTCTCACAAGGAGGTCTGTACCACTGCAGAGGAGGGAGAGGAGATCCAGTTTACTACACAGAGGACAGCAGTGACGTCACAGTTACAGAAACTCGTGAGTTCAATTATTTTATTGCTGCCAAACTGAGAGATGTTATTTTGTGTTCTGTGCTAACAATTTCATTCAACAACTGTGAGTTTATTAACCCTGAAATGAGAGACACCTCCTGACAAATAGAAGAATTTATTCCGTCTTATTTTTTTTATCTTTATGTTTCTATTTGTCTCTAACTGGATATTTTCCTGTGAACAGTTCCCAGTAAGCCCACTGTGACCCTGCAGCCATCCTGGCCTCAGATATACAGCGGTGAGACAGTCACTGTCAGATGTGAGATTCAGGGAGGTGAAGGAGCTCAGTGGACGTATGAATGGAGAGCAGCCAAGTTAAACACACCTCCAACATCCAATGAATACAGAATCATCAGAGCTACTGAGTCTGACAGTGGAGGATACAGCTGCCGGGGCAGAAGGGACTATTTCTTCTCAGAGTGGAGTGATATCATCACACTGACTGTGTCATGTAAGATCTTTCATCCAGAGTATCTAAATAAGGAAAAAGCACTTCTTCTTTCTTACAGCTTTATAACTGTCTTTCATGTTGGTCAGTAAAATGTTTAGTTTTTATTCCAACAACAAAAACCTGAACAGCAGCTTTTTATTCACAGTGAAGAGAACAAAACATATGAGAGTAACTTCTCTGCTGTGCAGCTCTAATACATGAAAGATGAAATGCAGAACAAATGCTGAATCTGTCTCAGCTGCTCCACCACATCCACTAAGAAACATTAAATCCACTGATTGTTCCTCATGTGTGTTTTTAACTTAGAAATGCAGCAAATTAAATATGAAAGATTAGTGTTGTGTTTGTGTGATAGTTGTACAGTTTGTTGCAGCTTCACCATTAAAGTTATGTGATATTTATTATTTCCATATTTCCACCAAGTTATTTCAACTGGTTTGATTCAGTCATTGACTTTTGTTCTTTTTCTAAACTGAACTGCAGATAAACCAAAGGCCAAACTGAGAGCTGATAACACAGCTGTTCCAGTAGGGGGCAGTGTGACCCTGACCTGCTCTGTGAACCCATCATCATCATCTGGATGGAAATACTACTGGTACAGAGATGAGAAATCCTCTGAAGCCCTGACCACACAAGATGCAGTTTTCCACTCAAATGGACAAATCAGTGTCTCACAGGAAGGACTCTACAGGTGCAGAGGAGGAAGAGGAAACCCAGTTTACTACACAGAGGACAGCCAGTCAGTCAGGATTGGGAAAACTGGTCAGTTCAAAGTTAATGAACCCCAAATCACTACCTGATGAAAAGTATCTGATGGAAATTGACCCCTTTTTTCATTCATTTGTTCATTTCCTGAATACAGTGTCAAACAGACCTGTTGTGACTCTGTATCCAAACTGGTCTGAGATATACAGAGGAGAGACGATCACTGTCAGATGTGAGATCCATGGAGGAGACACTGAGTGGGATTATGAGTGGGAAACAAACAGCATGATAAAAGCTCCAAATCAAAATGAATACAGGATTAGATCTGCTTCATCATCCAACAGTGGAAACTATCGCTGTAAGGGCAGAATGAAAAGTTCACAGCATGAAACAACAGAGTGGAGTGATTCAGTCACACTGACAGTTTCTGACAGTAAGTAGAGTCATAGTTCATTTAACCTGGAAATAGAAACAGTTTGTAAAAATGTGTTTTTATTAGTACATGTTGAGATATTTGACATGTTTAGATAGTCTCACTCTTAAAGTTCATCATAAATATTTGTGAGTCAACATTTTAGTGACATTGAATTCAGAGTTAAGAGACGAAAGATTGAGAGCAAATCTTTGTTGAACAGATGAACCTCGTCCTGTCCTCACTGTGTCTCCATCATGGCTGAGTCCTGGAGCCTCAGTAACTCTGAACTGTGAGGTTGAACATCCGTCTGCAGGATGGAGCTTCTACTGGTATAAAGCTGTTCCTGATCTAGCAGAGAAATCCTCCAGTTATGAGCTGCTACCTGATGGCAGTGGGACTGCACAGGACTCCTACATCATTCATGGACAGACACACACAGCAGGATATGTGTGCAGAGCTGGAAGAGGAGACCCAGAGTATCACACTGATCACAGTCAACCAAAGTTTGTCTGGTCTGCAGGTCAGTTTGAGGATTTATAATCTTCATGTTGATGATTTGAAAGTCTGTAAATCTGGCTGCATGACTATCAGGACTCCTGTGAACCACAAAGAAGTCAAACGTAGATGTTCACTGTGATATTTTTAATCCTAACATCTGTGAGCTTTGTCTCTTCACTGCATGTCGTTTCCAGATGTTCATTCATCAGCGTCTCTCACAGTGAGTCCTGACAGAGTGCAACACTTCACCTCTGACTCTGTCTCACTGACCTGTGAGGGAAACTTCACTGAGTGGAGAGTGAGGAAGTTCTCTGAGGACGGCCGACTCTCTGACTGTAGGAGAATGACTGGATCCACATGTGACATCAACACATCAAAGTCAGATACTGGAGTGTACTGGTGTGAGTCTGGATCAGGAGAGTTCAGCAGTGCAGTCAACATCACTGTACAGAGTATGTTATTATACATTTACTACTTGGATTTGGATGATTTAGATGTCACATGAACATTTGTCCCAGCTTTGCTGTATGTGTGTAATTTATCTGGAGAAATAGCGTTTTTTTAAATACACAAGATCAGATCTTCATGATGAAAAGCATTTGTACAATCTGTTCTTATTATTGTTTGTCAGCTTTTTCTAAAAGTGTGCAGCAGCTGATGTGACTGAAACAATTGTGTGTGATTGTGTCACAGATGATGGTAATGGTCCTATCCTGGTGAGTCCTGTTCATCCTGTGACTGAGGGAGCTTCTGTTAGTCTGAGCTGCAGTTTGAGAACACAAAAAATACTTTCCAATGTGTTTTTCTATCACAATGACAAACTTATTCAAAATGATCCCCGAGGGGAGCTGAAGATCTCTGCAGTGTCAAAGTCTGATGAAGGTTTCTACAAGTGTCAGTACTCAGGAAGAGAGTCAGCACAGAGCTGGATGTCAGTTAAAGGTGAGCAGGATCAAAATATGTGATGGATTTTTATGAGTTTGATGACTGAGAAGCAACATTAGATTTTCTGATTTAAGTCTCAAAGTCGCCTGGCTTAATTTTGTAAAATTATATATATAAATACATATAATTCATCAATGAATAATTATTGTTTCTTGTAACTGTGTCAGGAGCTGACAGCTCTTCATCTCCTGTGTGGTTGATTGTTGGACTGGTTTGTGGAGTCTCTCTCATTATTATTCTCCTGCTCTTGTTGTATCGCTGCAGACAGTCCAAGTGTAAGAGCCTCTTCTTTTCATGCTGTATTACAGAGTTTATTTACTACACACACTTTAATTATTCACACATATACATATATTCTGATCGAACAATTTACATCACAAACATGTGTAATAACATTTGTCTCTTTCACAGGTTCCTGCTTCACCAGGTTGGTAAAATACTTTTTATTATTATTTTAAACAAACATCAGTTACTTTTGAGTTTATTGTGTTTATTTCCTGTTTCAGGTCGATCCAGTCTGAGAGTCACAGTCCGGGCTCCTCCACAAATCATGGAGTCAACCAGGATGAAACTCATGAATACAACTCTGTTCATCCTGGTCAGCACTTAAACCGATCTTTATTATCATTATTAATATTGACTTTTCATTCAGTCTCCATTAACAGGAACATTTCTTAGGTTCAGTTTGTGCTCAGCAGCTTTTCAAAGAACATTTATCAAAATCCAGTTGGACAAACATCCAAATAACCAACTGACTACATGCACAAAAGATCAGAAACAAACAGGATTTTACAACCTGATTGTTTCTTTAACTCGACTGAAAGAATCCACAAATGTTGTTGTTTCATATCAGATCAACACAAACAGTAACACCATGATGGGTTCATGCTCTGAAAATATCTGACAGTCCTGGATTTGACTTAAACACAACTAATGAAATTGAATGTGATGTGTTCACAAACATTTTTACATTTCAGGTGCAGATGAACCGCGAGACGTCACATACTCTCTTATTAAACTTCAAAACTTTGGAAAGAAGAGTGAGTACACAAAACACACAGTGTAGAAAAAAGCCTGGGAAGTTTTTAAAGTGTTTAAAATTTTCATTAATCTGATCATCTTAACAGGGAAGCATCATAAACCAGAGCAGAGTGCTGTTTACTCTGAGGTGAAGACGGGAGCTGCAGGTACAGTCACAACAGTCTCATTCAGTGTTTGTACTTGAACGTGTCATCACATCATTATATTGCAGGTAATTATAGGTCAACATGGAGTTTAGTTATTCACTTACTAATCAGTGTTTCAGCTTTACTGAATCACAGCATCCACAGATGCTGACCCAGACCTCAATCACAAAACACACACATGCAAAGCTGAAGTGTCACAGGCAACAAATGATTTTTACTTAGATTTCTTTCACTGTAGTTGTAAAAAGTTTAAAGTCCATATGTATCCAAAATCTTTGTATCATATCTGTGCTGAACAAATGTGTCCTGAGCTCTGACGTTTCTTTTAGAGGACAGTCTGATGTATGCTGAGGTCAAACAGCCCAAAAAAGAAAAAGCCAAGAAAAACAAAGGTGAGCAAAGTCTGCCATCATCTCCAAGGGACAATCCATCAGCTGATTAAAATCTGTCATACTCAATTATCTTTGCATTAGTGGACACACCCAGTTTCCTCCTGGTTAATGATATTATTGTTTTCAATGATCTTCTCTTCATTCACAGGAACATCAAGTCCTGCAGCTGATGCAGCAGTTTATTCTGAAGTCACATCAGGAAGCTCTCTCAGTAATTCTGCTGCCATGCAGGCTGATTTATTCTTCACATTATTAAATGTCTTCAGCTCATAATATCTTTACATGTTGGAAATCACTTTGTCTCTTTGTGCTTGTCTTACAGGTCAGTGAGGAGAGCTGTAGCAGCAAAGCCAAGAAGAAGCTTTTTATGAAGCCACTCTTGCTCCTCTGCTGCCCAAATATCAGACATTCTCAGCTTTATGTACAGTTACAATATTACATCATAATATCAGACATATTGCTCTCTTATAGCATAAATAAATGCAGGTGTATTCGTGCTCTTTATATTCAGTTTTTTATTAAAGATTTTGTAATAAACCTTGAATGTATCTAACATGTTCCAACAGCAGTGAGAACAAAGTGTGAAATATGTGATCTTTAGTATCTGACAGCACAACTTAAAGTCAGTGTTTGCAGTGTTTCACAAGTAAATACTGATATGGGCACCAACAAATACTTTAACTGTGTTTGTTTACATTATATAAATAAGAATTATATCATAGGCAGTGAATATATTTGAATGTATTTCATGTATATTTTTGTGTTTCTGATCATTTTTCGCATCTTTTAGTTAGAAGGTAGAAATAATTTTTTTTTACATTTGAACATTTTATCTTTGATTTTTGTTTCCTGTATGAGATTATTGACAGACTAACAAAACAAGCGGGTTGTAACTGCGTTATCATGCAAACCTGAAATAAGCAGATGTGAGTATTATTTGCAAAGCGGTCACTAACAGTTCAGAGCATGACAGCAGTCTGCATGTATCTGACACAGAGGACTGAAGTAGAACATTTACAGAGAGAAGCTCTCTGTGTGCTGCTGTCACAGGATGAAGTCAAAGGAAAAGATAACTTGTAGATGTGATAAATCTCATATGAAAGATGGAGACAGAACATCACAGAGCTCTGCATCAATCATGGTCAGCACGACTCAGAGAAGTCGCAGTATTATAATTTTGCACTCCACTCCATTTACATCATTAACCCTTTACAGCCGATCGGAGCGGGCACGCTCTGTTTTGCGTAACTATTTTTAAATCCCAGTAGCACTGCAACCACGTAAGCTAGCGCAAAAATTTTTTTTGCATATGAAACCGGAGGAGTTGTACTTACATCTGATGCCATCAGCTTGTCCTAGGTCACAGTTTCCTTCCACATAAAGCTTTGCAAAACCTGCATAAAAAGCGCTTGCAGCAACAAAAACATAATATTCCAGAAACACGCTTTGCCGATCCGATCAGCTGTTCATAACACTTCCTACGTTGGAATAGATGTCAGCGCGAACTTTTGCATTTCCGCCATTACCTGCCCGAAACCGGAAGTGACGTCATTTTCGCGGAAATGTAGTCTTTTTTGCGATCAGGGCCTCAGGGCCTATACTGCTCTTTTTAAAAGTTATCTTTGACTTTATGACTTTCTGTGTCGTTTCTGGGATGCTTAGGACTCATATTGCACTGCTGGAAATAGTTTATTTTGATGCATATGCTGCTTTTTTACAAATTTGCAGTATGATATTTATTTTCGTTTTTCCTGCAGTGTATAAAAATTGGTGTATTTCAAAAATAAAACTATGAAGACACTCAAAATAAATTTCCTGTGGTGGGAAACTATTTTGTGCAACTTTTTTGTATTTACAGTTTTGAGGGATAAGCCTCTTAAATTTCTCTAACTACAAATATATGTTAAAAAAGCAAAAACGATTTTTTTGTAGTTTCTTGCACTTTTTTGCAATTTATGTAATTACTATGCACTTAATGAATACATATTATTAAAATCTGGGCTATAATGGTTGTATTGATGTATAGCAACTTAAAATGCTCCCAAAAATGGCTCCACAGCATGTAAAAATATAATATAAGCTCTGGCGGACTTGGTTCTATGGTAGGTCTTAAAGGGTTAACTGATCTCACAAGAATTTCAGAAACATCAGACCTAAAACATTCATTTAAGCTTATCATTGTACTTACATTGTACAACAGGCACATTACTGCTCTACTAGCGCAGAGACACCTCCTACTTTCTAGCAAGTGATGAGGAGAAACAAAACAGCATCTAAACACTAGTGATGCCCCACTGGGTGCCAGTGTGGTCACCAACACTCCTCCTATAGATTAGTATTTATTTATACCTGCTCTGTGCTGTGCTGAAGGAAAAGACTTTCCAACACTTCTTTCATTTCAGCTGACTTCACCTGTGTGAAAACAGAGAAACATGCACGGCATTAAATCAGACTCATTTGTGTTCCAGCACATGTGGATATTAAGGGAAATAAAATGTCAGACACTTTGGCAAAATAGACACTTAAACAAGACACGGTGGGCGTGGAGATGACACTATAAACTTGAAGTAAAAGCACTAAAATTATTAAATAAATGTCAGTAAAGGTGGGACACAGAGGCAGACAGAAGCAAAGTGGATCAAGTGAAGACAACAGGGAAACAAGAAAGAAAGAAACCTTATTTTATAGATTAAGAAAAAAGGCTTCATTAACTGTGACGTTTATAGGAAAGTGTAGGAGTCTTATTTACCATTTCAGCTGCGTAGGTGATAATAAAACACCTTCATATTGGTTTTCAGGCACTAATGAAGGAGAAGCAGAAGAGGTGAACGGCCCAATATTGTTTTCACATGCAGCTCTTCACAGCTTAATGTTATTGTGTATTTTTATGTAATTTTTCTCAGCAATGATTCAGGTCATTAAAGATTTTTTTAATGCTGAAAGTGTTTTTATGTGTTTACCCTGAGTGTGTGATTATTGTGCTGCTGTTACAGCCCTCGTTCTGTTTTACTTCGCAGCACAGACATCATGTGTCTGGACACACAGTGTACAGTCAAAATCAACACCCTCAGTTAAAGATGTGAAAACATTTTGAGCTGTTAGGGACCTGTGCAGGTTGCTTTGGACTCATGTTTGTGTCTCTTAATTCATCTTTTGAAAGGTTTTACACGTTACGAATGTTTTATGTTTTTAATTTATTTAAAACTTTTAAAATGCTGAAATAAAACTCCAATAAATTCACACCAGTAAAGTGACTGTTTCATTCAAGCAGCAATACCAAACAATAATAACACATCAAACTGCAAATGTGACAATACAGATCAACATTTTATTCCTCCTGTGCAGCTACGATGCATCTGTATGTGTGTGTGTGTGTGTGTGTGTGTGTGTGTGTGTGTGTGTGTGTGTGTGTGTGTGTGTGTGTGATCCTTGGTCCTTGTCTATTCTGTCACAGGTTTATATTTATCTACTGGCTGACCTCATGGTTTGTGGCTGTATCACCATGAAAGGAGGAAATGCAGCCTGTGGTTTCAGCCTGAAGTCTTCAGTTTAGCAGTTGTGTAGTTTTATGTTATCAGCTCACAGCAGAGAGTTTTCAGACAAGGAATTCAGACAAAGAGCACAGTGGAAATTTCACTTTGATCTTTGTGAGCATTACACATGTTTATGTGACCTGCCTGTACTGAAATAATAGCAATAGTTATCAATGCTACATTAAAGTATGCATGGCAGTGTGTGAAAACAGACAAAAGTAGCATCATTGTGGTGATGACACAATAAAGAAAATAAAATCTTTGTGGGAAAATATGAAAAGTTTGTTTCTCACACTGGAAAGCAGCTGCCTTTCAGTCTCTGTATGGATGTGCTTTAAAAATGCATCTATGTGTGAATTAAATAAAAATAATTTCTATTTCTACCCTCAAAATCGTAACTTGTAACACATGATGGTTTTGTAACCAAACCTTTATGCTTCACTCATATTTATCTGTCTGCTGGACTCTGCAGTTACATTAAGCTGCTCCATCCAGGAGGAGTTTGGTCTGTGATGGAGAAATCTGTAAATCAAACCAAAGTTAAATTATTCAAAACTGATAACTGAAAACCAAAATTTGAGAAGGTTTAACAACAAGCTTACATTTCTGTATGTTTTTGTTCAGTTTTTGCACTTTAAGTACAAGAAAGGTACTTCAGTATTTTTTTTTCCAAAAACAGAGTTTCTTGGATATGTAAAGCAAAGTAAATAAAATAAATTTAAACAGAAACTAACTGAGAAAAAAAAAGCAAAAACTTTGTTAAATAGGGTTGAAAGACACTTGTGTATCACAAAACAAGAAAAAGTTTGAACATGAACACGTCACATGACTGCTGTGGTCAAAGCTACAGGAGCTGTTTGAGGTTTGTATAAAAGGAAGGAAGCACAGAGAGGTGATAGAAGGAGGCGCTGAATATAAACTCTGGTCTTATCGACATTAAGTGCAGCTTCTCTTTATCAATGCAAAGTCGAAACCTTTGAGATTAGATGCAGATCAGCGTGCAGGGCTGGACGTGAGGATGGGGCACTCTTTGCTCTGTTTGCTGGGGTTATTCTGTGAGTACAATACACACCTTTACTGTTTGAATGGCAGTGATGAAGGAAAATGTTTCTCACTGGTGACAATTACAGTGTATCACTGCTTTAACCTGTTTACCTGACAGCTTCAACACAGCAGACTAGTTTTTTTTCATGTTTCCAGCCGGTTTCACAGCTAATAGAAACATAAATTTGATGATAACTGTACCATGTGAAGATTTAAAAAGCCTCAGTTTATATATTTATTGTGATTTTGTCAGTTGTATAATGTCTGATGATGTTTCATTCATTATTTTAGTGCTCAGTACAGTCAGACATGGAAACACTGAAGGTGAGAAACAGTTTTTTCTTCCATTTATATCATACGTGTTGATCTTAACTAGTATTTAGCTTCTCCTGTTTTGCTCGTCTGTGTTATATTTTGTATCATAAATCAAACATTTCATTGAGATTATTGGTTAAAATGTTAATATAACCATTTTAACTGTGTGAGCACTCAAACACACACCCACGATACAACCTGTATATTTGTTGAAGAGCTGTGGCTTCATACATGTGGATTTTCTTTTCATGTTTATCTGATCTGAAAATATCAACAGTGTGTGTAGTGCAGATTATCTCACTGAGTTATGTTGTTGGATTGTATGCTGGATTATACAGCTTTTTTTTTTTGATTACCTTATGAAGCTGTAAATATGATAATTATCAAAAGCTCCACACAGATGACAAATTAAAGGAAAAACCAACATGAACATGGTAACCAAATGCTGCTCTGAGCTCAGCATAGAGTTTGTTACCTTCATCCCTCATTTGGTGTTTTGATTAGAAGCTGTTTAACACGTCACTCCAAAGTCTCTGTAGATGTTCAGTGTGTCGAATTGTGTGGCTGCAAAAGATGATTCACATTATTTAAGTTTGCATCAAACATTCAGAGCAACAATTTTATTCTTTTGATCTTTTTCTAAATTACAGACCTTGGAGTGAAGGCCACTCTGACAGCAGACAGATTAACTATACCAGCAGGGGGCAGTGTGACACTGACCTGTGATGTGAAGTACTCTGCTGACTTTGAATATGAGTGGTTCAGAGAACCCCGTTTAAACTCTAACCAGAAGTTCGCAGTAGCTGGTGAATCAAAGAGAGAACTGGTGACCTCTAAAGGCGGCATCTACAACTGCAGAGGACGTATAAAAGGGACAAATTTACTCATAGTAGAAAGTGATCCAGTCACCATTCAGGAAACTGGTGAGTTTAAAAATGTCATAAGAAATAAAACAACATGGATTCCCCAAAGTTTGGAGATCAGAGGGGGATAATATTATGACAAAAACTTATGTTACAAAGTGATTTACGGCCCCAACCTGCCAAGTTATTTCTGATAATATAAACTGTTGTAAAGTTAATAAATAATAAACAATAATGGGGTTATAATATTTGATAATACTGTTTTTTATTTGAAATGAAAATGTTAATTCATTCCTTTTGTGTCCTAATTGAGGAATTTTGCTGTGGAAAGTTTCCAACAGGACTGATGTGACGCTGCAGCCATCCTGGTCTCAGATATTCACTGGTGAGACAGTCACTGTCAGATGTGAGATTCAGGGAGGTGAAGGAAAGGTGTGGAAATATGAATGGACAGCACCCAACACAAACAGCCCTCCAACATCCAGTGAATACAGGATCAGCAGAGTTTCAGTGTCCCACAGTGGAGACTACAGATGTCGGGGTAGCAGTGACTATCTCTTAACAGGATGGAGTGATGCCTTCACACTGACAGTTTCATGTGAGTTGGTCTATGATTCAAACTGAAGTTTCCTGTTTCCTGTTTTAAACTCGACATCAAGAAACAATTCAGACCCTCCAACAAACTCACTGTGCAAACAGACTCACAACTGAGTGCACTGTGACTCCACAATGATTCATTAAAGGAGAATATAAAGAATGACATTTTTAATGAATAAATAACAAATCAATTGCGTCTGTTGTGTAGTTTTGAACTAAGACAGATTACCTGTGTGAGATTATAACCTTGTGTTTGGTACCAGTCAGAGTCAGAGCCACACTGAGAGCAGAAAGCACAATCACAGCAGTGATACCAGCAGTTCTTCAGTCTGTTTGTCTTTCAGTGAGGTCACATTAAAACCACCAGGACACAGTTTATGAAATTTGGGGGATCAAGGCCAAAGAAAGAAGCCATTTCATTTCACTGTGTGTAGCTGGTCTGGCCTCACACTGTTGCTGCAAACTCAGCAGCAGAGTTAGCAGTTGCTTTGCCTGCTGAGGCGAGTTTATTCTCCAACACTGTTTAAATGAAAATTAATTAAGTTCAGCAACTTCATGTGATTGGGCTTCTACATGCACAGCTTTGAAAAAGAGAGCAGGAAGGAGAGCAAACAGCCACCTGCTCAGTATAAGGCAGTGTCTATGAGTACAGCAACAAAGATTAGAACCATTTAGCACTTTTACTGTGCTTAACCTCTGTAACAGGATCATTAGCATAATCTCATCTCTCCCCAGCAGGGCCTCCTTCAAAACTACAGGAAATGACATGTGTGGGAAGTCAAAGGTCACAAAGAAAATAAAAGCTTTCAAATACAAAATAAATACACAAAATAACTACATACATATTTATGACTTCTGTATAAAAAATAATGACAAAACCAAATAACAGACAATGGATTCTCTGTGAAATATAAATAAATATATTTTAATGCATGTTTTACATGTGGATACAGATTACTGTTTACAAATTGTACAAAAAAGTTTCTTTACTATAGAAAAACTTTTGTCCATCGAGTTTTGACTTTCTTAGGAAGCTGTTTAGATTTTCCTTTATCCCTACATTAAGGCTTTGTGTTTCCACTGGAAGTAAACGTCTCTTTTTAAAAATAGCACAGTGTTGCATTCTGGGAAATAGAGGCAAATTTGAAGCTTGGGTTTAAAATGAAGAACTGTAATTATCAGGGGCTATGCTTCTGTAATTGTCGCCAGTTCTTTTTATGTATTTTGGTTTGAGGTTTGTGCAGATTTTCAGGAAAGATGTTTGGCCTCATGAGCACCAGATGCTGCACCTTTATTCAGGTCATAGAAGCCGAACCAAAGACCAGAAAATGGCCTCAGTTTATTACAGACACATTACTACAGTAATTTTTCTCATTACAAAGTTTTGCTCTCAGGAAGCACTCAGGTGTAAGACACTTCACCCGTTGCCTACTGGTGGTGGTCAGAGGGCCCAGTGGCGCCAGTGTCCGGCAGCCTCGCCTCTGTCAGTGCGCCCCAGGGTGGCTGTGGCTACAATGTAGCTTGCCATCACCAATGTGTGTGAATGTGTGTGTGAATGGGTGGATGACTGGATGTGTAAAGCGCTTTGAGGTCCATAGGGACCAAGTAAAGCGCTATACAAATACAGGCCATTTACCATTTACCAGGCCATACACACACACACACACACACACACACACACACACACACACACACACACACACCGCGGGCCAAGGAGGAGTGAGACGGCGGAAGAGTTTTTTTCTTCAATACTTTTACAATAGGTTTTCTCAATAGATAGAAAATGATGACGCTGAGGAGTCAACAGCCGATATTATCATTGCTTGTAACCCGGTAAATAATTTCGTACATCTCCCAATAAAATAAGTCTTAGTGGAAAAAAGCTCATTTTCGAATAAGTTTATTAAAGCACCCCCCCTCTGTGGAAAAGAGTCAACCATGAGGCGAGTTTTGTCAACAGCAATTGTCCATTTGGTAAAACAAATATCCGCCTCAAAGTCGTATTTTACCGTTGCAGAATGTGGAAAACAGACGGCGTTCGCAAGAAGGCAATCAAAAAAAAAAAAAAAAAAAAGGAAATTTGGTACCTCCAACTCTCCCGACTGCGCGCGCACACACACACACACACACACACACACACACACACACACACACACACACACACACACACACACACACACACACATACTCATGCAACTGACACAGACACACACAGACTGCTCTCCTAGTGGAGCCCAGTCTGAGTAGAGTCCTTTTTTTCTCCTCCTGTCCCCGATGTTGTGTATTTTCATTGTTTTTCTTAAATGCTACCTATACTGACCTGTAATGTGATGTTTGTGTAATATATGTATGGTCGGAAGAGGTCCATTTTGACTGCAGGCAACAGCATGTGACAAATATGAATTTCATTCATTCATTCATAAACAGGGAGTCACCAGACCATGACAAATTACTTTTTTAAATACAGCTAAGAAAACTTTCACAGTGTTGATAAAAATGAGTTTATAGTTTATTTTATCTTGTCATCAAAATTTGGTCATGTTCACCATTTCCATCTAGTTTTTTTAAATTATTTAGATTCAGTCATTTATTTGTTTGTTCTTTTTCTAAACTGAACTGCAGATAAACCAAAGGCCAAACTGAGAGCTGATAACACAACTGTTCCAGTAGGGGGCAGTGTGACCCTGACCTGCTCTGTGAACCCATCATCATCATCTGGATGGAAATACTACTGGTACAGAGATAATACCACAGTGGATGTTGTCTCCCCATCAAATGGACAAATCAGTGTCTCACAGGAAGGACTCTACAGGTGCAGAGGAGGAAGAGGAAACCCAGTTTACTACACAGAGGACAGCCAAGAAGTTCACATTAACACAACTGGTGAGTTTGTATTCAGCAACAATGTTGAATAGATAGATGATTGCGGATTACTATGAAGATAAACAGCATCATATCTCATGGTAACCTCTTTGGCATTGTAATAATGATCTTATTGGAAATGGTTGAACATGAATAGTCATGTAAAATGTGGAGTCTAGAGAATCAGTGTCAGGAATGTGATCCAAGGAGGGGAGACTAGGTGGGATTATGAATGTGAAACAATCATTTTCAGCAAATCTCCAAATCAACATAAATTCACAATTAGTTCTGTTTGACTGTTTGACATGTTTATATAATAAAAGTTTGTAAAGCCGATTTAATGAAGTCAACATTTTAAGAGGAAATTTAAGAGACTGGGCTTGTGTTGATGTGTTCATTGTGCGGAGTAAAGTCATAGGAGACGCTGATTCAAAGTGATTTCTAGTCAAAGAAAATAGATGAACTAGATATTTTATAAACTGATGTTATGAAATATAAAATATAATTAAGCTTTATTGTTTGTGTTACAGTAACTGTGTCAGGAGCTGACAGCTCTTCATCTCCTGTGTGGTTGATGGTTGGACTGGTTTGTGGAGTCTCTCTCATTATTATTCTCCTGCTCTTGTTGTATCGCTGCACAACGACCAACAGTGAGCACTTTTCCTTTACTTACTACAAACTCTTTATCATTCAAAGACACAAATGCATCATGAGCTTCATGTAAAAGTAAAAGTATTATTGTATATTTTAATAAAGGTGAAGATCAGCAGCAAGTGTACTCCTCTCTTCTTCATGGTTAGTTTGTCATGTAGTTTTAAATATTCTGATCCTATTTGCAACAAGACTGTACTTATTACATCTGCTGCAGCTTTTAATATAAACGTTATTTGCAAGAATATTTGTGTTTCAATTAGTATCACAGACATGAGGTGACTGATTTTCTCTGACCTGCAGGTGGTCGTTGTGTCTATGAGACAGTCAGAAGGTGTGAAAACACTGAAAATGGTAAAATTTACACTTTCATTAATACAGAGCTTGTGGAAGCTGGATGATTATACAATAACTCTGTTTATCATTAAAGTCAATCAGATTATTATTTCAGGTCCAGCAGAAGGTGATTACGCCAATGTCACATCTGTGATTCAGCTCGAAGTCATTAACAAGACAAGTGAGTGCACAAAATGTGAGATTTGAAATGCAAAATATACATTGGTAATTATTCTCACTGATAATAAATGCATTTGTGGACAAAACAGAGGGAGTTTGTTTTGAAATGCTTTCATTTGATCATCTCAACAGGGCGATGTGGTGACCCAGAGGAGAGCTCTGACTACAATAATGTTAATCCAAATTCAGCCACAGCTCTAAAATCTTAACAGCAGCTCTTTAGCTGTTTTTCTCTTTAAAGTCTCTTAAAAACTCGAAGTCACTTTGAGTGAAAAGGAGAAGATTTTGAATTCAAAGCAATAATCCTGATAGTCTGAGTTTATATTTGCTTCAGAAAGAATTTCTCAGTGGGTTTTGCTTTTTTCTCTCCCATTAGATAATAATTTTAATGGCCTTTAATGTACTGTATATCTGTTTTTTATGGTAAATGGCCTGTATTTGTATAGCGCTTTATTATTCCCTAAGGACCCCAAAGCGCTTTACACATCCAGTCACCCACCCATTCACACACTGGTGATGGCAAGCTACATTGTAGCCACAGCCACCCTGGGGCGCATTGACAGAGGCGAGGCTGCCAGACACTGGCGCCACCGGGCCCTCTGACCACCACCAGTAGGCAACGGGTGAAGTGTCTTGCCCAAGGACACAACGACCGAGACTGTCCAAGCCGGGGCTCGAACCAGCAACCTTCCGATTACAAGGCGAACTTCCAACTCTTGAGCCACAATCACCACAATTGTTATCTTTTTAACAATTTCCTTTATTTTTATATATTATAATTTTCTTTCTGGGAAGCACTTTGTAACATTGTTAATAAAAGTGCAATATAAATAAGGTGTGTTGTTGTTGTTGTGTGTCTGTCTGAGAGTACATGTTACAGCTGTTCAGTGTTGTGCATGAATCTAAAAGAGAACATTTATTTAAAGGCACTCATTGTCATTTAAAACAAAGTCAATTCTGGTTTAAGCCCAACAGGTGGAGGAGATGAAATGCAGATACAAAAGCAGATGTGGAATGACAGATAATCTAGTCAATGGGACAGCTAAAAGTGGAAACTACTTGAAATGATTCTTATCAGCAGCATTTGTGACACATATCTCAGGTAGAAGCTAGATTGAACAAACAAGATTGAAATGCATTTTGAAAGTTCCCTTTAAAAAAAATACTATGGTGACCCAGACACATCTTAAAGTGCATTTAACAGAATTAAAATAGAACAGTCAATCCTATCAAAGCTATCAGTGCTCAAACCCAGAGCAGTAACTCATAAGAATACAACATTTACTGCTGCACACTGAGGTAATACAGTTTTGTTTTATATGAACCCCTGTAATTAGTCATGGCCTGTTTGACATTCCACATTATGTTGATATGTAAGTTACAGTTACCCTGACATTATTAATGGGAGAAGTGACTTTTTTTTCTGAACAATATCACCAACTTTTGGCTCATAAGATGTCAGTGCAGGTT
Source organism: Maylandia zebra (assembly GCF_041146795.1). NCBI lineage: Eukaryota > Metazoa > Chordata > Actinopteri > Cichliformes > Cichlidae > Maylandia > Maylandia zebra. Next base: position 12,460,942 of record NC_135169.1, on the reverse strand, counting down.
CGTTAGGATGACTGCATGTCAACAAGTTCCAGTATGAACTTCCCCTCGTCAGTGGAAGGACGGCCTCCTTTGCTCTGACGGACAAGTCGCCTTCTGTTGAAACACTAAATGGGTCTCTGGAAAAACTCATCACCTCTGTGGGTAAAGCAAGTCCATCTAATCGACCAGAAAAGTTCTCTTTCAACCTCGCAATGAAATCAGTCATCACATCCGTGACTTGTGCCGGTGATGAGATACGTTTGCGGAGTGTTGGAAAATGCAGCTACCGGCCTGTGCTCAAGTCAGCTGCGAAAAGGTTCAGCTTGACTTGGAATGCACGCATCTGTTCCACAAGTTCCGTGACAGTTTTGCCTCTGCCTTGTAGTCCCACATTGAGGTCATTCAGGTGTTTGAATATGTCGTTCAGAAAGCAGACACCGGCCATGAAGCTGTTGTCCATTATGCGATTCAAGTCTGGTTTTTTTTGCCTGCTGTTGCAGAGAAAAGTTATGATCTCTTTGAGATCACAGACATGATCCAGTGACCTGCCTTTGGACAGCCGCCTGACATCATTGTGCAATAGCAGGTCATGGTGCTCAGCAGACATTTCTGAGAGCAGCAAGCGGAATTGAGGCATCTAGATTTGATAACTGAGGCATCTGCCGTGCAGGTGCGTCCGCACGGCACCTACGACACGCCTCACCACAGTGTGTGAACGCATGTGAACCTAAAAACATTTTGAATGCTCAGAAAGAATAGAAAAGCACCTTAAGCAGCCATTTTATATCGTACAACACTAATTGGAAGGTAAGACTTTTTGTGCCACCATATGGAGCTGCAGGCTGGAAAGCAAATATATTATATATATGTTTGTTATATATTATATAAAATATAGCATATAAACAGTTAAAAATATTCAACTTCACCATCTTAGAAAAACTAAAAAAAAAAAAAAGGACCATCAAAACCATTTAAACCATCAAAGCAGATTACACACAGTGGTGGTGTTTTGCAAATTGCAAGGATGCAAAAAGAAGGTAAATTTTCTGGGGCTGGTGGAAAAGAAAGGAAGTTATAACTGAACCTTTCTGTTGAAATAAACACACCCAATGAATAAATAAGAGAGAACATGGTGACTAGGAAGGTTAGAGAAAAAGAAAAAAAATGTGCAAGTCAACACAAATCACATATATATGCTGTGGATGCAAAAGCATTGGACATATTTAATATTCTGCAAATAATGTAATGACATGATATGATACGATTCATTTCGTTTTTTTGTCATGCTATAAAATGAATACAATTCAGATAAACCCTAGTGCTACATTTTGTATTCATGGGCACAATGTATAAACCTACGTAGAAAAAAGAAGTGAATGTCTACAGTGAACAAGAAATGTCACTGAAAAGGGGAAGAAAGGCTTTACCAAGAAAAATAACTTGGTTCCATTTAGCAGAGCAACGGTGCTGAATGTGAGGAAGTGGACCTCTTTGCTCTGCATGCTGGGGTTATTCAGTTAGTTCAATGCAGTCTGGACTGGTTTGATTGCTACAGACTGATGTTTCTGTTGGTTTAACCTGTTTTTCTTAAGTGGGGAATGGGAGATTTTGTTTTTAACCAGTATGATCATGGTGTGTTTAGTTTATTCTGATTTCATTTTCTGTAGGTTTCATAAGGTCTGATGAGATTCAATCTTTATTTTAATGCTCAGTACTCTTTTCCATGGAAATGCTGAAGGTGAGAAATCCTTTCCTACTTTTTGTTTGTTTGCTTTTTCTTTGTTTCTGAATGCATACATTGTTGCATATTTCTTTATTTTTTTGCCCCTTGAATTTGCCAAAGCCCTAATTATCAAATGATACACATACTGTATGAAAGCATATCATATTAAAGGCATAGAGACAGAGCATGAACAGAAACTACTAAAACTCAGTCTGAAGGTAAAATTTTGAATTTAAATATTCTGATTACTGCACAGTAATTTGAAACAGCCTAACAGAGCAGGAGGTAACAAGAACATTCTTTGGTTTCTTTCAACAGGATTACTATCATTAAATATGCAGGGGAATATACAGATGGGACACTATAGAAGAAAGATTATTAAATAAGTGAAATCTATAGAGTAGCTGTACTCATACCACTGTCTGTTTCCAGGGGACACAATACCCTGTATATATAATGCCTTGAAAAAGTATTCATAACCCTTGAACTTTTACATATTTGTCACCTTGCAAACACAAACTTAAATGCTTTTTATTGAGATTTTCTGTGATAGACCAACACAAAGTAGCAGATAATTGTGAAGTGGTACAAAAATGATACATGGTTTTCAAAATTTTAAGCAAATAAAAATCAGAAAAGTGTGGCATGCATTTGTATTCAGCCTCGTGTACTCTGATACCCTTAAATAAAATCCAGTGCAATCACTTGCCTTAAGAGTAATCCAATTAGATAATAGAGCTCACCTGTGTGCAATGTAGTCTCATTATAAATACACCTGCTCTGCGAAGGCCTCAGTGGTTTGTTAGAGAACATTAGTGAACAAACTGCGACACGAAGATGAAGGAAGTTACCAGACAGGTCAGGGATAAAGTTGTAGATAAGTTTAAAGAAGTGTTGGGTTATAAAAAAAATATCCAGAACTTTGAACATCTCAGGGAGCACTGTTCAATCTATCATTCAAAAATGGAAAAAGTATGCTACAACTGCAAACCTACCAAGATACGGCTGCCCACCTAAACTGACAGACCAAGCACGGAGAGCACTGGTCAGAGAAGCTTCCAAGAGGTCCATGGTCTCTCTGGAAGAGCTGCAGAAATCCACTGCTCAGGTGGGAGAATCTGTCCACAACACAAATGTAAGTCATGTACTCCACAAATCTGACCTATACAGAAGAGTGGCAAGAAGAAAGCCATTGTTGACAGAAAAACATAAAAGGTCCTGTTTGGAGTTTGCCAGGACCCTTGTAGGGACACAGCAAACATGTGGAAGAAGGTACTCTGGTCAGATGAGATCGGAGTTGAACTTTTGGGCCTGAATGCAAAGCACTACGTGTGGCGGAAAAGTAACATTGCTCATCACCCTAAACACACCATCAGCACTATGAAACATGGTGATGGCAGCATCATGAATGAACACACACTTTTCAGATTTTCCTTCCATCCATCTTCTTCTGCTTATCCGGGGCCAGGTCACGGGGGCAGCAGCCTAAGCACAGAACACCAAGGCGTTCCCAGGCCAGCCGAAAGATATAATCTCTCCAGCGTGTCCTGGGTCTCCTCCCGGTGGGACTTCCTGGGAACACCTCACTCAGGAAGCACCCAGGAGGCATCCTTGTCAGATGCCTGAACCACCTCAACTGGCTTCTTTTGATGTGGAGCAGCAGCGGCTCTACTATGAGCCCCTCCCGGATGGCCGAACTTCTCACCCTATCTCTAAGGGAGAGGCCAGCCACCCTTCGAAGGAAGTTCATTTCCACTGCTTGTATCCGCGATCTCGTTCTTTCGGTCACTACCCACAGCTCGTACCATAGGTGAGGGTAGGGACGTAGATCGACCGGTAAATTGAGAGCTTCGCTTTTATGCTCAGCTCTCTCCTTACCACAACAGACCTGTACAGGGTCCGCATCACTGCAGCCACAGCACCAATCTGTCTGTTGATCTCTGGCTCTCTTCTCCCATCACTCGTGAACAAGACCCCAAGATACTTAAACTCCTCCACTTGGGGCAGGAACTAGTCCCCGACCTGGAGTGGGCACTCCACCCTTTTCTGGCTGAGAACTATGGTCACAGATTTGGAGGTGCTGATCCTCATTCCCGCCACTTCAGACTCGGTTGCGAACCATTCCAGTAACTCAGCCACCTACAACTTTATTTCGAAGCACCTCACTACAATCCTAGCGCCCCTTGTGGGGAATACACCCCATCACATCAAAAACTCCACTAACTTCACCAACAACGTCCAGAAACACTTGATCCAGATGAAACCATAGTGTCCTTAGATGTGGTCTCACTTTTCACTTGGATACCTACAACTTAGGGTGTAGAGACTGCCAGAAAATTACTACACACAAGAAGACAGTTCCTTAGAAAACAGAACCAGTTTTACCCCTTATCAGATTTGCACACTGTTAGGGTGCGTTCAAACCCAACGCGATAGACGTGACCAGAGCTTCAGGTTTACATGTAAAGTCAATGGAGGAGCGCGATGAAGCATCACTGGGGGTCGCGCGAAACTTCAGAAGCAGGTTTGTGTCGTGAAAACGCTTTTCTGCCTGATTCACGCTACCTGGTTGCGCGACTGACGCGTTTGAAGCGCGACTGACGCGTCTGAAGCGCGACATAAAATACGCGCTGCAGTTTGTGTGGTGCATTTTGTGCATTAGCGCGTATCACATCTACTGGTCGAGTTGGAAAAATCTGAACTCCAGCTTCAAGTCACGCCACGACAACCAATCAGGAGCCTAGTGATGTGATGCTCTGACCTTCAAAGGGGCAGGTCCAGCCAAAGCCATTCATTCTAGCAATCAGTAGTTTTCTGATGAGGCAGCGGGCTCTCCAGGGCAGAAACAATGTTTTTATTTTTCTCCTCCTTCTCCCTGAGGCTCTTCCACTTTAAGCTGGGTCCTTTTTATTTTTGTCTCTCTGTAAATAGTTATATTATATATATTTATGTTTAATGTTTTTCGGTTTGAGCATCTTAATATTATTTCAAATAAATTTTTGTAATGACTAATGTGTAAAGCGTCCTTTACGCCGCTGCTCTGCTCTCCACAGTGAATAGAGAAGGGAGACTTTTTCTTCAAACGCCAGATCAACTGCTGCCATCTTGCAAACATACCGTCTGGCACTACTTCCTCCCACATTTCCGCTTATTTTTAATACAACAAGGGTTTCTAAAGACAAAAACATGGATGTGCAATGGACTCCTCAGTGTCACCAATTGTAGCCAAACTTTACATGGAGCAGGTGGAAAGTAAGGCTCTTGGCTCTTTTAAAGGGACAGCACGTAGCCACTGGTACAGATACATGAATGACACCTGGGTCAAAATCAAAACTCAAGAAGTAGAAACTTTCACTGCTCACATCAACAGTGACTAGAAACATAACGTTCACCAGGGAAGATATAAAGGATAATAGTTTGTCATTTCTGGACTGTGCTGTGCACATTGAGGAGAATAGAAACCTCAACATTGAAGTTTACCAGAAATTCACACACAGACCAGTTCCTATTCTTTGACTCCCACCACCCTCTGGAACACAGACCTGGAATAATCAGGATCCTGCAACACCAGGCAGAAAATGTTCCATCTATAACAGAAGGGAAAGGAACAGATACATGTAAAGAAAGTTCCTAAAGCAGTTTTATCAGAGAAACTCAAAGAGTTTTCCCCCAAAATGACATCCCAGTGCACTTCAGACACAGCCACACCCTTAGACAAAAACTGTTTCATCCCAAGGACAAAACAAGCTAAACAACAACATGTATGCAGTGCAGTGTGGTGAGGAGCGGTCCTCCTAAAACTGAAGAATCTTCTCAGATGAGAGGCAAAACGTCTTCAAGAAATTTCCAGAAGATTTTTTTTTCTTCAAGAAGAGAAAATCCAGTGACTTTTCTTTCCAGGCTCCTTAGATTGCCTTGACCTGGATGACTGAGAGCCTAGAAAGACAAGCTCTACAGTAGCTTTATAAAATCTAATATATGAAAAGTAGGATACATTATTGAGTGAATGTGTTAAATGTGATAATTTCTTTAAAAAAGTGCTTCCTGAAGGATGTGACAATGTGATATTTTTTGTTTTGTTTGTTTGTTTCTGTAGACTTTCGGCAAAAGAAAGAATTGTTAAAAGAAACATCAGTTAATACGGCCATCTTCTTTTGCTTATCTACCACTACTATGTCCGATTGATTAGCAATCATCATTTTGTCCATCTGTATCTGGAAGTCCCACAGGATCTTAGCTCGGTCATTCTCGACTGAGAATGACTATTTTGACCTTGGGGCTTCCAGGCCATACTCGTCACAGATGTTTCTGTATACTATGCTGGCCACTTGGTTATGGCGTTCCATGTATGACCTGCCTGCTAGCATCTTGGTGGTAGTGCGATCCCCTCCGTTCTGACTACCTTCCCTCTCTTTGTTATCATCCGACTACACTTCTCCAGTCCGAACGACTTTCCGATGTCATTGCTGTATATCCAGGTGGTGTGGATCAGTGAATCGATGTTTTGTTCACTCTTGGGATACAGATTGATGTCATCCATGTATAGGAGGTGGCTGACGATTGCTCCATCCTTTAGTCGGTATCTGTAGCCAGTCTTGTTAATGATCTCATTGAGTGGGTTCAGGCCTATGTAGATCCCGCACTTGATGGCGAGTTGTGCTATGGGCTTGAAGTTGGCCTCTAGTGTTGTTCGTCACATCCCCATTGAGTTCCTGATGAAGGCTCTTAGGGTCTTGTTGATCTTGTATAGTTCTAGGTGTTCAAGGATCCTGGGGCATTGAGTCATAGGCCTTCTTGTAATCAATCCAGGCAGTGGACAGGATGGTCAGCCTAGCCTCACAGTCTCATCTGACTGCTCAGTCTAACGGTCGCGGTGGTGTTTTGCATCTCTGGTATTCTTGCCAATTCCTTTCTGTGCCCTGCTCATGTATTGAGCCATGTCCCTGTTCATGTTAGCTGCTCTGATGCCTGACAGGAGCTTCCATGTGGTACTGAAGCAGGTTATTAGTCGGTAGTTGGATGGGACCAGTCCCTTCTGGTGGTCCTTGGGGACCAGGACTGTGTATTGGAGTATTGCATATGTACAGTTACTGATCCACACAGAGCACTTAACGTGCGTATTCTTTCAGACAAACCACCTTTGTTGACGTTGTATTAATTGTTGCTATGGCAATGTGAGCAATGTCCATGTCTGGCTTCTTGGTTTGACTTTTACCAGAATGCCATTCTGGGTGGCCTGGAGCTAGAGAGACAGCCTCTCCACTCAGAGGACCTGTTTTACAGAGTACCCAGCCATTATGTATTGTGTCAATACTATTTCTCCACCCTAAATATGTCATATGAACGGGGACTTTACAAGACACACGTGGAAACAGAGCAGACTTGGCTGCTCCAGCAGGACCATGTAATTAAGCAGTTAGCCATACACAACCAGAGTGCTTTTGTACTCACCACTGAGTCTCTCACCAAGAATTATTTATGAATATGGACACATTCTTGCTCTCTGAAGTTTGGTTCTCAAGTGTTTTTCCTACTCTGCTGAAATATTACTTACAAAAGTAACTACTGGAGACACAGATGTCTGAGAGAGAAGGGCCTTGCCATAAAGTCCAGAAAGTGTCCAGACCACATGTGGAATGCACACACACCTTTGCAGCAGCTGGCCTGCCTGACATTTCATTTGTCTTTTGGATCACCTCCAATTATTGGCCACTTTTCCTAGGAAATTAGCTCTGTAACAGACAACCAACTGTGTTCTGTTGTACTGTGGCCCTGGGTCAAAATAAGTTATACCCTCAAGGCCCTGATAAGGCACAACAGGAGCCCAGCAGCCCTTGGATCATCATCTTGAGGAGGGCAGAAGGGGCACAGTTTAAAGGACTGGCTGGTATGGGAAGAGCCCAAGCCCCCTTTGTTTGTTTTGATCTCCTTTGTTGTATTTTGAAGATAATGTTAAGTTCTAGGATTATTATTTAGTTTGCCTTGAGTTGTCTAGTTATGTTTCACCTAGGTCTTCTGAGTTAGTTTCAAGTATTTCTTGTCTGCATGTTTCATGTTGTCTAGCTTGTGTTGTTATGTCTACGTCTCTCAGTGTTTCCTGTTTTATTGTGAAGAGTCAGGTGTCTCCATGTTCTATGTGTTTTGTTTTACTTCCTCCGTGGTGTCATTATGTTTATTTGTATCAGCTGTTTCCTCATGTATTTCCACTTCCCCTGATCACCTCCCGTGTGTAATTAGTCTGTGTGTTTTCTATCAGTCTTTGTCGGGTCATCTGTGTTCCTTCCCTCCATCTAACATAAGGTTAAAGTATTTTCATGATTCTGTTCAGGTCATGTTTTTGTTTTCTCTTCATAGTTCGTCTCATGCACCTGTTCAGAATCATGTTCATGTTACTTCGGCACGGTCTACTTTACCCAGTTTAGGTCTTTAGTTTTACTTTTGCTTCTGTTCATTTTCACCTTGTTTTGTGTCCAAGTTTTTCAGCCTACATAAATGACCTGCTTTTGGTTAAAATTTCAGTTCATCTCTCTAGTGTCTGCTTTTGGGTACGTTTCACAAACACACTGGTGTACACCGCCGTGACACCCTTTTCTGTTTCTTATAAGTCGCTGCCATTGTAATTTCCATCATCAGTGGTCCATTGTAATCCTTAACTCAGGGAGAAAATTACAAAGAGCCAGATAGGTATTGTTGCACTGTGTGCTGACACTTGTCCTTGTGAACTGCTTCCTAGCCAACAATGCAGGCATCTGCTATCACGACCCAATGACAAAGGACTGGTCCCAATGTGCTTCCCCTATTGAAATAGGCTGGTTGCTCCTACCAACAGAGAGATTCCTGTAACCTAGACATCACCAATAATCTGGTCTACAGGTTCTTCTGAAGGCAATGCACCAGTCCGAGGAGATGGTACTGAACAGCCCGCATGCTCTGGAGTGCGAGTGGGACAGAATGGACTGTAGCTGCAATTAGCTCCAGTAAACATAAGCATAACCTCCAGGTCAGGGCCAAACAAAAATGGGACAATGTAGGTTAGGCCTGTCACCGGTTTCAGGGAGAGTGTCCCTGTACTGGAATCCAGCCACATGCCTGAGACGTGTGTGGCTTAAATGGGCTAAAACCTGCTTTGTGTTTTGTTGGGACAACAGCCTTGATGCTATGAATGCTGCAGGCTAGAGCCTGTTTGCACCAAATGCCCCTCCACCTGCTTTTTTATAGAATAGAATTGCCTCTGAGGGAGATCCTCACCCTCTGAGACATAGTTAAAACATCAGTTTAACCTACATCCAACACATTCGAAATAAAAGAGGCCGATTTGACACTTACTTTCTTCAGGAGAGAGTTGGAGCACCAGACACACAGTGGAGATGAACCCACAGCAACACCGTGGGCCATCCAGGTGGTATGGACTGCCACCTAGTCCGTCCGTACCACACTCCCAACTATCTTAACCTTTTCCAGCTCCCTATTCAGAGTGGCTTCTTTCACTTGAGTTTGATAAAGGAATTTATGTATTAGGTCGGATCTCTGCTAACCACTCATGCAAGGTATGGGCCTAAGCAATGTACACAATTATCATAGATAAGCTCCACAGAACTCTTTTTTCCAAGGCCTAAACAGGTGTGGTCCACTCTTCTAGCAATATTCTGCCTGGCAGATTGCTTATGTACTGAGGGACTATGCACTCAAGGCATAAAGCACACCTCATGTGCTTAATGGCACAAAGGTTTGCCCAAGAAAGCTATGGGTGTAAGGCTGCTTTCTGCTGCACTCTCGCTTAGCCCACAACAATTCAGCTGCAGCCATCCTGGACTCAGATATACAGCGGCGAGACAGTCACTGTCAGATGTGAGACTCAGGGAGGTGAAGGAGCTCAGTGGCCGTATGAATGGAGAGCAGCCAAGTTAAGCAGACCTCCAGTATATAAAGAATACAGAATTGGCAGAGCTTCAGATTTTCACACTGGAGAATACAGATGTCGGGGCAGTAGGGGCTATTTCTTAACAGAGTGGAGTGAACCTGTTAATTTGAAAGTGTTAGACAGTAAGTGAAGTCATAATTCACACATATTGAAAATATAAACAGCAAATTATGAAGTTATTTATTGTGTATTTGGTAATAGTTGAAATAATAGTGTAAACTGTTGACTGTTAAATAATAATTTCGCTGCATACAAATACTGCATGGCATATATACATTTATACATAGTCAATCATCACTCTGAGAATGTAATGTCTCAACAGAACCCCGTCCTGTCCTCACTGTGTCTCCATCATGGCTGAGTCCTGGAGCCTCAGTAACTCTGAACTGTGAGGTTGAACATCCGTCTGCAGGATGGAGCTTCTACTGGTATAAAGCTGTTCCTGATCTATCAGAGAAATCCTCCAGTTATGAGCTGCTACCTGATGGCAGTGGGACTGCACAGGACTCCTACATCATTCATGGACAGACACACACAGCAGGATATGTGTGCAGAGCTGGAAGAGGAGACCCAGAGTATCACACTGATCACAGTCAACCAAAGTTTGTCTGGTCTGCAGATGAGAGTTTTTGTCTCTCATTATTGCTATCCATCTGTTTTTTGTAAATCCTGACATATAATTAGATTAATAGCCCATAGTGAAAATTCATTTGATCATAAATAACATAACTGACATACCCTAACTGTTCAGACCTGATGATGTTTCTTGAGGAAGCAATTTTCCATTTGTCTCATTTAACATACTAAAATAGGCTGAATTACTGTTTCCCTCCATTTATTGATATGAAAAAAAAAAAAACCCCAAGAAAAAAACAGGTTTCTATCAGTCAGTAAATTGTTTTAATTCATCCCAGGAGACAAAAAGATGCATTATAAACCACAAAGAAACAGACAACCATTTTTCCACTGTTATAATCACCCACCCACTTCAGGGTAATTAGAAGGCTGGAGTCCATTAAAGCTGTATAGGGAGAGAGGTGGTGCCAAGGAAACAACCAACCAAACAAATCATTCTCCTTCCTTCTAATTCAGTTGACAAAAGGAGGAGAAAACCACAAGAAAGAAGAAGATATGCAGAGGTAGTCATTGGTGGAAATTTGTGTGTTTGCAAAAAAAACAAAGAATTTGCAGCACTGTACTTACTGTAGATTACAAAAATGGACCTGAAGTAATATACTTAATGAAATATCTGAAACTATCTGAAATAACAACCCGAGGAATGCATTTTTTACTATGAATTTTGTTGTTACTCCTTTTATATGTTGGTTTCAGATGTTCATTCAGCAGCGTCTCTCACAGTGAGTCCTGACAGAGTGCAACACTTCACCTCTGACTCTGTCTCACTGACCTGTGAGGGAAACTTCACTGAGTGGAGAGTGAGGAAGTTCTCTGAAAAAGGCTTCCTATCTCACTGTCATGACTGCCAGAAAATGAATGGATCCTCTTACAACATTCACAGCTTACACCAGGGTGTTACAGTGTATTGGTGTCAATCCGACTCTGGAGAGTTCAGTAACGGAGTCAAACTCACTGTGCAAGGTATTCATTAGTTTTTTTTTCTGACTTTACATTCTTCACAAATCCAATTGTGCTGTTTAACATTCCAGAGCCACCACTCTCCGCAACCTCCTATACCTTATATCATAATATTTACTCACCCATTATAAAACTTTGCCCTGAATAGTTTCATATTTGGAGGTAGGGTGTCAACCTCCTTGCCAGGTACAGAAAGCAAAAAGCAAAGAGAGCACATGCATCATCTCCCTCTTCCTTAGTGGAGGCAGTAAGAAAAACAGCAAAAATCAGAGCCAGACAGGTGGGTTTCAAAAAGGGCAGAAAAACTGTAAAAAGGCTAAATCAGTTCATAAAAACAGAATGTTGTCGTGTGCTTTATATGAATTTGTTTATGTAATTACTAAAAGAAAAAAATGTAGTGTCTATACAGACAGTCAGAGCAAGATGTAGGAAACTACATTTTCTAGTGCTTATTGCTGTGTATTTTGTTTTATGCATTTAATAACAGGCCAGTGTATTAAAAAAGGCCACCTTTCAGTTATAAACTGTGTTAGATTGCTTAGCCAGACTGAAACTGTGCAGAATAGGAAGCTTTGTGCAGACTTACAGAGAACATTGCCTATTTTCATGCTGCTAAAAGAGAATAAGAGGAAACAGCTTGGGGTGAAAGAGCGTTGAGACTGTGAGGTGTAAACATTAGTGCCTTAGAGGGGGTTGAAGTTAACTGTCACTGTTGCATGATAATAATACTTTGCCTATGCAGACAGGGCGTGTTCAGCCCTTTAAAATAGTGAAGCCTGTGTGCTTCCTCTTGGAGAGCAACACAGAAGGTGGTATTGTGTACATCTCCACATGCATGTGCTTAATAAATAATTGTGGTTGACTGGACCTGCTCTGAGTATTGGTTGTTTGTTCTCAGCACATCATCAAAGAATCGGGACAGTGGTCTCCAACTTGCTTGTCACGTCCTTTGAGCCGGGTTGTGACAATAGCTCATAATTTATGCTCCACGTTTGTGCCATAGTTCACAGTTCATATTTGTCATATCACAGTTTGTAAATAAAACTGAGTAATTACATCTAACAGTATCTCTGTCGTTGTTTGCATTTGAGTTAATTCTCCTGGTCTGCCCTTCTATGGCGTTATTTTTGTGCCTCTATTCTGAGGGCATGTAAATAATTTTTGTAAGTACAAATATTGCATTTTAAGGAGAAAATTATTCTGAGCAAAGAAAAGCTTAATTTGAGCGAACTGAATTCATTTTTGCGTACAAGAAATGTATGTCAGTGTTTGCTATTATCCATATACACACAATAACAGCCCCTGTCGCTCAGGTGTTGGCATTTGCTGTTGCTCAGGTCCCTGCTCGGTGTGCTGAGAGACCAACGTAGTATGTTTCATTTTGAACAGAATTACATCATTTTGATTGACAGCATTACTTTTCTACACAAGTATATTTGTCTTATTTCTAGTCAAAATATCTCATTATACTTCAAATAACACACAATAAGCTAAAGAGTAAAATTTCAGTAAGATATAATTGTTTTTAGACAGTGAATCATAAAACTAGAAAATTTTCACTTGTTCCATTGTCAGATTTTGCACTTATTTCAAGCAGAAATATCTTGTATTAAGTGAAAAAACCTGTCAATGGAATGAGTGGAAATTTTCTAGTTTCAAGCCTGTCTTAACCTGTCTTAAAACAGGTTCATATATCTTACTGAAATGTTACTCTTTAGCCGATTGTGTCGTATTTTAAGTGTAATAAGATATTTTGACTAGAAATAAGATAAATACACTTGGTGAGATTTGGAGCTTTTCCAGTATACAGCAGATGTTTAAGCTCAGTTTAAAGGGGAAGGAAGAATGGAGGCCACTGAGAAGAAGAAGTTACATTCTTATCTATACGAGGAAAACAGCGGCTCTTTCTTCTACTTATTTATTTTTGGAAACGAAAACACTTAAAGATTAGCTGTGGATCAGAGTGCAGCAGAGCTGGATGTGAGGATGAAGTACTCTTTGCTCTGTGTACCGGGGCTATTCTGTAAGTACAAAACTGATTTTCTCTGTTTATATGACACTGAATAAAGAAAACAGTTTTTCATTGTGTAACTTGAGAGTTTTTGAAGGGAGAACAAGTTTGTCTAAGAATTTGATTGGCGCTACATTGTGTTCAATTGTCTTATATCAGTTTAAAGTCTATAAGCACATAAATTAGAGAATGAGCACACAGTGTAATCTTCACCTTTTTATAAATGTTTTAGTTCATAATGAGATGATTTTCTGTCACTTTGATGATGTTTCAATCTTGATTTTAGTGCTCAGTTCATTCTTCTATGGAAATGCTGAAGGTAAGATGTGTTTTTTTTCTTTTGTTCCTCTTTTTTTTACATTAACAGTATAAATTATCAGGTAGTATATTTCTATAGATACCAAACAGGTCACTGTAAGAAATGTGGGGGGCTGGTTATCCATGGAGAGAAAGCCCCTGGCTCTCTGTGTCTTTCTGGTTTGATGAGGAAAGCCAGGAAGTGGGTGCGTTAGAATAAATTCGGGGTTACCAACAGGAAGTAGAAGGGAGAAGTGAACCAGCTGAGTGAGGCCAAGTGGTCAGGATAGATGAGAGTCTAAGAGAAAACAGAGATGGGGTCAGTAAGAACCGGAGTGAGTACAATTTAACTGAGTATTTGATGTGGCAGTTTGGGGATTTAGGTGCCCAGTATTTAAGGCTGGAGCTGCAGTGCTCCCAGCATACGTGAAGCTTCAGCTGTACTGGATCATAACAGAAAGTGAAAAGTGGAAGAGGGAATTACTGGAGGATGAGGTTGAGGGAGCTGATCTAACAATTTTATACGATACATTTGAAATTAAATTTAATAAATTTCAGTTTTAAAACTACCAGGTGAGAGGCAGAGTGTGATTTACTGATACAGATGTTTCTTTCTGTGCACTTATTTCATCATTTTTACAAACTGAATTAGTAATCCAGTACCACTGATGCCAAAAGTAGAACAGATATATTGCCTCACCTGTTTGATGTATTGGGGTACAGACTATCACAATGTACCTTTGTTGTATTAACTGAAAGACTCAAAGGTGTAAAAAAAAAAAAAAAATTTAAAAAAAAAAAAAAAAAAATATATATATATATATATATAAACAAAACACACAAAAAAAACTATACATACAGACAATAATAGGAATAAATACTCTTGGAATCTGTGAATTGCAAGGATGAATACAATTCTCTGGCAAAGACTTAAACACTTCCAGGGATTTAAATAAAGCTGCAAGAGCAGAATATGCATCACAAGACCCAGAAATTCAGTTTCTCTTCATATCTTCATCTTTCTTCTGTGGATAGATGATCCAAATAGTCTTGACTACTTTTTCCCAGCAGTATTACTGACTGTCCACTATTGGACATCCTGTTTTGCCCACGAGGGTAGCGAGTCAGTCACATGACTGAAGACTATCAATACTGTATGATGAAATAAGTTTAAATTGAATGTGTTGTTTCAATAGAACAAGAACAGAATTAAACCCAAATTCAACAAAAATCTCTCAGGTTCGAATCAAAAATACACTTGGAAACTGAGGTCAAAAATGATTCAGATGTACAAATATCAGTGCAGTTATTGAAAAGATTTTCAAAGATCAAATGTGCAAATATCATATTATTATGAACAAGAGCAGCTTAAAAACAGAAGAAGAATCTAACACATTTCAAGGAAATATATTCAACCCTCTGAACATTGTAGTGTAATATGATGGCTCTGGGGACCTGCTGTCTATTTTTAGCCACAGCAATCTTAAAACTGCCTGCTCCCAAAAGAATTGCTTTGCATCCCGCGGGACTACAGTCCCAAAGCTGGCTCTAATGCTGAGCTCCTGGACAGTGTGGCATGATATTTGGTGTCTGATGGATGGAAGCATAATATCCCAGAGGTGTTAAGCAGAGGATTCCAATGATTGGTGGGAAATCAATGGAATCAATTCCTTCACCCTCCAGGAACTGCCTGCATAGTCTCATCACAGGAGGTTGAGCATTGTCGTGAACCAGGTGGAACCCAGGACTCCAGCACAGGGTTCTACAATGGGTCCAAGCATTTCTTCGTAGTACCTTATGGGAGTCAGGGTGGTGTTGCCTGGCCTGTAGAGTTCTGTGTGTCCCTCCATGGATATGCCTCCCCAGACCATCACTGACACTGAAAAAGTGATGCAACATTATTTTCACAGCCTGTTTGATATAAAATGTGAATAATGATCTTGTTTTGTTGTATTTCTAACTTTCAGAACTTGGAGAGAAGGTCACTTTGACAGCAGACAGCACAAACATACCAGCAGGGGACAGTGTGACACTGACCTGTGATGTGAAGGAGTCTGCTAAATTAAAATATGAATGGTTCAGACAAACTTCATCTGAAGAGAAGTCCATAATAACTCATGAATCAGGCAGAGTGATATCTGTCTCTAAAGGAGGAAATTACACCTGTAAAGCTGAAGGGAAAAATGTCACCATAACAGAAAGTGACTCAGTCACCATTCAGGAAACTGGTTAGTTTAAACATTTCATTTGGAATAAAACAACAAAGTCTTTAAGAAATCAGTTTGAAACTGTGTCTGTACAGGCACAGATAGAAGAATTCAGTTTTCTGTCTGCTTCTTGCTCAGGATGTTTTTACACATTTTTTATGTGTGTAGAAAAATGTATACACCTTTAGTTGTTACTGAAAAACATTAAATCATAATTCATGCAGTGTAATCAGTGAATTAACAATGTATAACAATATATTTATTGATCTGAACAGAAAAGTAAATAAAAATACAATGAAACAAAAATAACATATTCATTCTGGATCACTGTATGTTATTTTAACTTACCTACAATAATATAATAATATGTTTTATGGAAACCATTCATCTTTTAAATTTTTAATCAGCTTGCAGAGGAACAAACACAGCTTATCAAAATCTTAAAGTAGTTAACAGATGAGAATCTGCACACTGAATGAATCCTAAAATCAATATATGAGTTAATTTTAAAGATTGCTGCACAACAAGTCATTCACATAATTATGATAAAAAGCTGCTGCTGGAAACAGATATGTTTTTCTTTCCCAGTTCGTAACAGCATTACAGTGAAACTGCAGCACAGCTGGTCTCAGATATTCACTGGTGAGACAATCACTCTCAGATGTGAGATTCAGGGAGGTGAAGGAAAGGTGTGGAAATATGAATGGACAGCACCCAACACAAACAGCCCTCCAACATCCAGTGAATACAGGATCAGCAGAGTTTCAGTGTCCCACAGTGGAGACTACAGATGTCGGGGTAGCAGTGACTATCTCTTAACAGGATGGAGTGATGCCTTCACACTGACAGTTTCATGTGAGTTGGACCATGATTCATGCTGACATTTCATGTTTTCATGTTTACATCTGTCTTAACAGGAAAACTCCAACAATGATCCAGCTGTCTGCAGGCAGCTCAGGACAACAGTTTTTCTCACTGTGCAAACAGAAAGGAGAGACACCATGGAGGCTCTTAAAATATCAGCAAGTTTGATAAGAGAATGATAAATCAGTGAAATCTTCAGTTACAGGCTAATGTGCAATTAATCTTTGTGTTCATAGATACATTACTCCATGAATGTTTAAAATGTGATCAGTACTGAAATTTGCTCTTAATGATGATTTAATGATTTGATGGTTTTGTTTCTTCAACAGCAAGTAAACCCAGAGCCACACTGACAGCACACAGTTCAGTCATACCAGCAGGGGGCAGTGTGACACTGAGCTGCTCTGTGGAGGGCTCTGCTGGCTGGAAGTATAACTGGTTCAGACGTGATTCAGTCTCTTCTAAAGCTCAGCTCATGAGAGGAAATAATGCAAACAGAGTTATTAGTGTCTCACAAGGAGGTCTGTACCACTGCAGAGGAGGGAGAGGAGATCCAGTTTTCTACACAGAGGACAGTGCTCCAGTTACAATTCAGAAACAAGGTCAGAGTTAAGTTTTGTTGTGAAGTAAAACACAAAATAATGATTAAATTGAAATTAGAATTTATAACTATGATTTTTTTTAATTCATTTTTTTTGTTTGTTTCCTGTTGATTTTTCTTTAAATGTTTGTTTTTTTGGGAACAGTTTTGGCTGCTGTGAAACTGCAGCACAGCTGGTCTCAGATATTCACTGGTGAGACAATCACTCTCAGATGTGAGATTCAGGGAGGTGAAGGAAAGGTGTGGAAATATGAATGGACAGCACCCAACACAAACAGCCCTCCAACATCCAGTGAATACAGGATCAGCAGAGTTTCAGTGTCCCACAGTGGAGACTACAGATGTCGGGGTAGCAGTGACTATCTCTTAACAGGATGGAGTGATGCCTTCAGACTGACAGTTTCATGTGAGTTGGACCATGATTCATGCTGACATTTCATGTTTTCATGTTTATATCTGTCTACTACTCTTTGGTGTTTGTGGATCAAAAGGTTAATTACTATTTGAGGTATGATTTTTTTTATTATTAATTAATTTATGTTATTATTGTTATTTTCCCTGAAGTAAATGATAATCTAACGTACCCCCCCCCCCCCTTGTAAACACAACAGCAAGTAAACCCAGAGCCACACTGACAGCACAAAGTTCAGTCATACCAGCAGGGGGCAGTGTGACACTGAGCTGCTCTGTGGAGGGCTCTGCTGGCTGGAAGTTTGACTGGTTCAGACGTGATTCAGTCTCTTCTAAAGATCAGCTCATGAGAGGAAATGAAGCAAACAGAGTTATTAGTGTCTCACAAGGAGGTCTGTACCACTGCAGAGGAGGGAGAGGAGATCCAGCTTTCTACACAGAGGACAGCAGTGACGTCACAGTTAAAGAAATTTGTGAGTTTAAACATTTCATTTAGAGTAAACAATAAAGTCTAAAACTCTGAGAAAATTCGGAGAATTGCAGTCACCCTCTTCTTATTGTCGATTTTTAAAACAACATTTTTTTTAAATCCTTGCTACTTACAACCATTAAATCATGTTGTCATGCAGAGTAATCAGTGGGTTAATGATGTCTAAAGTTATTGATCTGAACAGAAAAGTTTATATAACACATTCATTTCAGATCACCACATCTGCTTTCTTTAAGGTTTTAAACTGAATATATTAAAAGGTTTGACTTTGACTATTTTTATAGAAGCCATTTGTCTTTGAAATTTTCAATCAGCTTTCAGAGGAACCAACACACAGAGTCAACTACAGTTTATTAAAATGTTAAAGTTCTCGGGTACTAGGGCTGCAACGATACTGATCTGATACCGATACTTTGTACAAAAACTTAATGTTTTATTGTACACTGGAAAAAAGGGATTGGCCATCTCTTGGATTTATGTAAGCATCTTGCGTGTATTCAACACAATTGCCTCATGCTTTAAAGTTAAGTGTAACTATATAGTGTAGAAACTACATGATATGCAGAGAAGGTATATTAAATTGTTCATATCATGTTCGAGTAAAGTAAGTCAATAATATAGCAATGTTAAATCTCACGACACCGCACGTGATTTCATCTCGCACACTTTGGATCATGGTTTGAGGAAGGCATCCATCTCAGTCAAGTCGAGCAGCCGCCTCTATTTTTGGTATACCGAAAGAAGGACTGTTGGGTTTCTTAAAGTACAAAACCCCGCTGGAACACAAGACCAATAACTGCACGACAAAACAGGGCAAGAAGGTGCTCTTTGTGTTTGTGGCTCGCGAGGCAAGTCAGCCAAAGTTGAGGAAAAGATTCCTTCATCTGAACTCAGCCCACTTCGACTGATTCCTTCACTACAGCCCTTTTTATTGTCAGCAAGCAATCATTCATGAATATGCAATTACAAATACATTCTTAAGCAGGCATATCTGAACAACATCAGTGTCTGTATTCTGTGTGTGTGTGTGTGTGTGTGTGTAGGTGCATGTGCGTGTTTCCAACCATACTATACATAGACATACAACCTTTCAATGAACTTAAACTGTGTGTATGAGGTATGCAGAAAAGCAGAACTAAGTGTCTCGCTAAATGATAAGAACGGGAACTTGCAATAGGTCATGTCTCCATGTCGCCCTCCATGCATGGTAAGGAGCAATGTTTAACATGTTTAACAATGTTTTACATTTTTACATTTTTCATGTATTATGAAACACACGACTACATATTAGTTTGTTTGTTTTTTTTAGACTTAGACAGTGAAATACAATAAAATTCATATTCGAATGTTAGGAGGTGATCGTGGCTGAAGAGTTGGCAGTTCATCTTGTAATCAAAAGGTTGCCGGTTCGAGCCCCGGCACCGACAGTCTCGGTCGCCTACTGGTTGCCTACTGCCTACACTGTAAACCCGAACAAGTTGACTGAACTTAAAACTTTTGTGGAAACTGATTACCTCAAAAGATTTAAGTACAAAAACTTATATCTTCTAAGTATGGGGTACTCAAAATTTGTATTTATTGTTAACCTAAAAATTTAAAATTATATTTTATATTTTATTAATTGAGCTTTACTCAAAGACTGTATACTTTAATTTCAATATTTTTGTGTTTCTTGTAGTTTATTATTTTGATGCAACACAATGCAATTATATTACAACCTAAACTCAAATTATCTGATTATTAATTAAAAGATATTTATGTTTCAATGTTTGAGTGTAGACTACTAACAAAAAAAAAAAGTACGGAAATTCAGTTACTTTACATTTTGTTTATTTAACATTTTTTCATGAAAATTTAAAAACATCACAAATGTTTTTATAAAACAACTAACATGGACATCGGCACCATAAAGTGAGCATTATAAATTCTGTGTAGAAATCTTTTTATCTTTTTATAAAATCACAAAGGACGACATCAGTCCTAATTGCATCTTTCTCAAAATACACAAAAATGCAAAACAAAAAGTCAAATACTAATCACTTTTTTTTTAAATAGAAATGAAAAACAATTTTTTAAAATGGGTACAAAGACGATCAGCTTCCAAATAACCAGATAAGGCAGTCAAGTATAGGAAAATTAGGTAAACTGATGGAGTTAAATCCACCCAAAGCCTGTAGTAAACTTAAAGTGCTTAAAGTGCTTCAAACAAAGTGCTCAGTAACAGAGTGCGTGTCCTAACAAACATTGCCTTATATTCCTTAAGAGCATGTAGGCAGGGGTTTCAGGGGTTTGCCGTCATCAAGCCCCATGAAGATATTTTGGACAAAGGCAAATGTGTGAACCAGCTTCCTGGGGTAGTCTAAATGCAGAGCATAGATCAAGCCAAACAATAAAGAAAATGCATCTGCAAATCTGGGAATATCACGCATCACCTAGCCGCCTTTCACCACAACAGCCATGCTTGAGGAAGTAAAATGGACTGGACTGGGAAGCGCCGTCGGTAACCACTGTGAGAAGGGCAACTGAAGTGTCAATGAGGGTCGACTCATCCAATGCGTCCGCCTGCAATAGACACAGTATCAATGGTAAATGGCCTGTATTTGTATAGCGCTTTACACATTCAGTCATCCAGACATTCACACCCATTCACACACTGGTGATGGCAGCTACATTGTAGCCACAGCCACCCTGGGGCGCACTGACAGAGGCGAGGCTGCCGGACACTGGCACCAGCGGCCCCTCTGACCACCACCAGTAGGCAACGGGTGAAGTGTCTTGCCCAGGGACACAACGACCGAGACTGTCGGAGCCAGGGCTCAAACCGGCAACCTTCTGATTACAAGGCGAACTCCCAACTCTTGAGCCACGATCGCCCCAATTAAATAAGTAAGGTTGGTTTGAGAGAATGTGACAAGCATGACCTGTAATCTAGCAAAACATTCAGCAGTGTAGTGGGTTACTTTGTAACGAGTTAGGGTACTCTACTTTTTTTGAAAAATGTACATTAACGTGTTAGCTTCTTGCATTACATAATTTGTATTTTTGTTATTTTTCTAAAAAAAAAAAGTAATTTTTTATTTCATGACTTTATCTCAAAAAGAAACTAAATCTTGACTTCAGCCTGGTTTTTGGGCCACCTGCAGCATAGCCATAGTGCTGTGATACGCCTGTGCCCTGCTCCTGACCTGTGTGTGTGTTTGTGTGAGGGTTTTCTAAAGAGAGGGTATTTTGTTTGTACAATTTGGTAGCTGCTAGGGTATTAAATTATATTTAAAAAAATCCATAGAATTTTATCTTACTGGCAGAATTTAAGTAATGCAAAAATACACTTACATTACATGTCTAAAAGAATTCTGGGTCCTCCTCCCGCAGGTATACAGGAAGGGCACGAAGTACTGCAGTGCGTTTCACATTGATATCAGGCGCCTCCTAAAAAGGGAAAAGAAAAGTTCATTTAACGCAAAGTTTTCAGGTGTCATTCTTTGGGGAGAATACATGTTTATGAAACTGCATGACATCAGACTCTACTAAATTTTGGAGACTTTTCTTTTAAGATACAACCTTTCTGTCTCTTGTGACAGAGAGTCTGTTTCTTAATCATTTGACAAAAACCCTACACAGTATTTTAAAATAGTGTTCTCCAGATCAGAGCTGTAATCTATATAGAACATGGGGTTCAAAGCAAGTAAAAATTGTGTGTTTATCAGTGAAACTTTTAATTTGTGTTAATTTTATCATTATCAATATATGAAATCTTCACCTTAAGGGACTTAATGAATGGTTTCTTCTAAAAATTAGAAATGATTGAGTCATTTCATATCATATGAAAATATTAATTTTTAATACAAATTTGGCCCTATAAAAATGGAAACTCAGTAACAAAGATAATGGAGATTCTCTAAACACGAGCGAATATCACAGTAAAATTGTTGATTGTGATTTACACAGTGGATGTATCCTCAGTGATTTGGTACAATTATACAACATTTTATAAGAACTGAACAACTGATGAAACAACTTACTTATGTGACCACATATGAAGTGTTATAACTTACCACAAAAGGTGAACTGTGCCACTGACCCTTGGTAGATCTGCACATGATAAAAAAAAAAGCATTATAAATACTAACACAGCTATTAATAATTAGGGGTACATTTAAGATGTTAATGTCACAAAATAAAATAGACTGGTAGAAAGAAGTACAAGGAAATGGTAATGGGGGGAGCCATGAAAATAGATCTTTTCAACATGATTCAGTGTGACAAAGCCAGGGCATGATTTAAAAAAAAAAAAGAAACAGGTTGTCACGGTCCTGGGTCAGTGACCCAGTGTTTTGAGTTTCTTGTGCCTCTGAGTTTTTTGTATTATGTTCTTAGTTCTCTTTGTTGTCCCAGCGTATTCTTTAGTGTAGTGTCTTAGTTTGGTGTTCTTGTATTCTGTTTAGTTCTGAGTATTTGGTAGCTGCCCTCTGTGTTTCTTAGTTGCTCTGTCTCCCCTAGTCTAGTTTGCGTCTGTGCTAATTCCTGTTTTACTTTGAAGGTCTGTGTCTCATGTGAGTGTATCCTACTTTGCTCCCTTGTCTCGTCAGTTCTGATTTCTCCCAGCTGTGCTCTCCTGTGTCTCATTCCCCTCGTTACTTCCCATTGTATTTAAACCCTGTGTTTCTCTGAGTCAGTGCTGTGTCGTCCCTCAAGCTGTGTGTTTCCTCGTGTGCCTCTCTGCAAGCTGTGAGTTTATATTTTCCCAGTTTAGTTTTGTATGCTCGTTTTCTGTGAGCAGCAATTAAAGCTGTGATTTTGAGTTCATCCCCTGAGTCTGAGTCCTGCATTTTGGGTCCAACTCCTGCCTGCCGCACAGCGATTCATGACACGGGTCTTTTAACCTAAAAATGTTTTAATGGCCATGAAGAAAGGTCTCTTCAATAGATCTTTCAACTCACCTGTGTTTACTGTCTCCACCTGAAATTAATTGCAGTCTGAATTTTTTTTCTTCTGTCTTTTTGTCTTTGGTCTTCAGCCTTGGAAGAAAAAATAAAAATATTGAAAACCTTATCAGCACACTAAATATACAACACCTTGCTATATTTCAATTGTTTTAGATAGAAGTTACCACTGCTAGCTAAGTCACTTTTGAACGATGCTAATGAGAAGGGAAAAAAAAAATCCTGCCGAACAATGAGGGTGCTGTTGTAAAAACGCCAACTTTCTTGCGTTGGCAAGGGGTCGTTAAAATATCACTAAGACCCTTTCTTTATGTGTGATTCTTAGTAAAACTGTGTTTTAATCGGTTAAAACTGTAAAACTGACGACATAATCTATGTTTGAAAAAGAGCGCGAACAACAGCGAACAACAATTCACCACCTGGGTCTGTGCTTTTTAACACAACAGCGCATTCGAAAACAAGTTATTGGCTGCAACATATTAATATACTTGCTTTTTTACGGAAAAAATAAACATAACGAAGGTTCCGTTTTACTTACAAGTTTCTCCAAATGTGTTCTCCAGTCGCTCGAGAAGGGCAGCCATATTGAACAGAATTTTCTGTCAACGTCGTTCAGGTTAGAGAGAAGACGTCATGACGTCCACATGCGGAGCTCGGAAAAAAACATTTACTCAAAAATCATAATTAAGAAAGCAGTATTTACTCTTAACTTCTAAGCCATGTACAATTATAACTGTTTGAATCGTTAACCGAACAGAAAAGTTTTAAGTTGTTTCAACTTTGTGAGGAATTTTAATTGTTATATCCACAAACTTTATAAGTCAGGTAGACTGTTGGGGTTTACAGTGTACTGGTGGTGGTCAGAGGGCCCGGTAGCGCCAGTGTCCGGCAGCCTCGCCTCTGTCAGTGCGCCCCAGGGCAACTGTGGCTGCAATGTAGCTTGCCGTCACCAGTCTGTGACTGTGTGTGTGAATGACTGAATGATTCACACACACATTCAGGATGACTGAATGTAGTGTAAAGTGCTTTGGGGTCCATAGGGACTAAGTAAAGCGCTATACAAATACAGGCCATTTACCATATTTAATATTAAGTAGAATTTTGATTAAGTTCAGTTTACAATATTAAGTAAATGGAACAAAATTTTGGATTAACTGACCATCTATATTTCAGTTACATTGACCAAGCATGTCAGTGTTATTTACTAAATTTTTTCATGTTTGTGTAACAGCTTAAATTGTTTATTTCGACTTAATATGTTTAAACTTTAGTTATTCAATTTATCAAGTATATTAAACAGATTTGACTGGTTTCCAATCTACTCAGTATTTTTAAGTGTAAAAGTGTTGCCTCAAAAAATTTAAGTGAATGTGAGTTTTAGTTTTTAGAATGTAGTGCTCCGATTACCACTGGGACCACTGTTACCTTCACCCTCCACATCTTCCTGAGCTCTTCTCTGAGCCCTTAGGATTTCTCAAGCTTCTATGTTCCTTCTTCCTGATGTTGCTGTCATTTTGAACTGCTACATCTACCATTACAGCCGTCTTCTTCTGTTTGTCTACCACCACTATGTCCGGTTGTTTAGCCACCACCATTTTGTCCGTCTGTATCTGGAAGTCCGACAGGATCTTACCACAGTCATTCTCCACCACCCTAAGGGGCAACTCCCATCTTGACCTCGGGACTTCCAGGCTGTACTCGGCACATATGTTCCTGTAAACTATGCCGGCCACTTGGTTATGGTGTTCCATGTCCTGCCTGCTAACATCTTGCACCCTGCTGTTATGTGCTGGATTGTCTCAGAGGCATCTTTACACAGCCTGCTGGATTGTCTCAGAGGCATCTTTACACAGCCTGCACCTGGGGTCTTGCCTGGTGTGGTAGACCACAGCCTCTATGGATCTTATGCTTCTGTGCTGTCTTTCAGTCCAGCTTTGTCCAGACGCTGGTAGGACTTCTGGATGTCAGCCACTTCCTCTATCTGCCGGTGGTACATATCATGCAGGGGCCTGTCCTTCCATGATGGCCCCTCCTCTTCCTCGGGTTTCTGCTGCCCAATATTTTTTTTAAATTTAATTTAAGTTTTTTTTTTGCCTGTCCCGTTCGGTACTTTAGCAATCAGAATTGTTGTCTGAAGGCCAGGAAAGATGCCCAATGGATTTATTTTTTCAAGTGGACAAAATATGCCAATGCCACATTGTTCCACTTGATTAATCTATATTGTCATTGTTTATTTATTTATTTTATTTTAAGTTATTACAATTTGGACAGACAATTATACAGAAAGGGAGAAAGAGAAAGAAAGAAAGGGAGAAAGAAAATAGAGGGGAAGGGGGGAAAGTAAAAGAAGACACTGTGAAAATCCGTTGGATCACCTGTTAAAAGAAGAAAATAGCAAACAAACACAATATAGCCCCCAGAGCATGAAGTTGGCGTGGAGGAGACCTGGGCCCGGACATCCACAGCCCAGTGGCTTCTATCTCCTCCTTTGGCCAGCTTATCACCCCAGCAGGGTACCTGATCATGGGCAGGGCGTAGGTGTTGATCGCCCAGATCTTGTTCTTACCGTTCAGCTGAGTCCTCAGGACTTGCCTGACCCTCTGCAAGTACTTGAAGGTTGCAGCTTTCCTAGTGGCCTCTTCATGGTTCCCATTTGCCTGTGTAATCCCCAGGTACTTGTAGCTGTCCTCTATGTCTGCAATGTTTCATTCTGGTAGTTATATCCCCTCAGTTCTGTCTACCTTCCCTTTCTTTGTTACCATCCAACTACACTTCTCCAGTCCGAACGACATTCCAATGTCACTGCTGTATATCCTGGTGCTGTGGATCAGTGAATCAATGTCTTGTTCACTCTTGGCATACAGCTTAATGTCATCCATGTACGGGAGGTGGCTGACAGCTGCTCCATTTTGTAGTTGGTATCCATAGCCAGTCTTGTCAGTGATCTCACTGAGTGTTTCAGGCCTATGCAGAACAGCATTGAGGAAGGAGCATCTCCTTGGTAGATCCCGCACTTGATGGTTACTTGTGCTCTGGGCTTGAAGTTGGCCTCTAGTGTTGTACGCCACATCCCCATTGAGTTCCTGATGAAGGCTCTTAGGGTCCCATTGATCTTGTATAAGTCCAGGCATTCCAGGATCCAGGAGTGGGGCATCGAGTCATAGGCCTTCTTGTAATCAATCCAGGCAGTGCACAGGTTGGTCAGCCTAGTCTTGTAGTCTCGGGCGACTGCTCTGTCTACCAGTAGCTGGAGTTTTGCACCTCTGGTATTCTTGCCAATCCCTTTCTGTGCCCCACTCATGTATTGACCCATGTGCCTGTTCATCTTAGCCAGTATGATGCCTGACAGGAGCTTCCATGTGGTACTGAGGCAGGTTATTGGTCGGTAGTTGGATGGGACTGGTCCCTTCTGGGGGTCCTTGAGGATCAGGACTGTCTGGCCTTCGTCTCTCGTCAACTAGCAACTGGTTCATTTGTGCTGCCAGGCGCTCATGGAGTACAGTAGGCTTCTTCAGCCAGTAGGCGTGAACCATGTCAGCTCCTGGTGCTGTCCAACTCTTCATACTAGACACCCTTTCTTGGATATCTGCCACTGTGATGGTTACTGGACCCTGTTCAGGGATGTTGCTTTGGCCTGCCCTCAGATTCACTAGCCACTGAGCATTGCTGTTGTGGGTTGCGTCCTTCTCCCATATGCTCTTCCAGTATTGCTCCGTCTCCAGCCTTGGTGGTGCTGTTGTCATATTGTTCCCCTGCCACTAAGACTACACCTTAGCTGGTTCTGTGGAGAACAACTGGTTTATTCTCCTGCCTTCGATCTCTCTGGTGTACCTCTTCAAGCGGCTGGCCAAGGCTGTGAGTCGTTGCTTTGCAGTTTCCAAGGCCTCAGGTATGGACAGCTTGCTGTACTTCTTAGGCACCTTCTTCATCGCACCTTTCTGCAGCTCTGATAGCTGGCTAACCTCCCTCCATGCTAACTTGATCTTAGCCTCTAGTCTCCTTCTCCATGGGGGGTATTGCTCCTTGTGGCTGTTCAACTTGTAGCCAAGCATCTCAATGATCACTGCTGCCGTAATGTAGATCAGCTTGTTAGTCTCGGTAATCGTGGCGGTAGGGTTGTCCGTAGCATTCACATCATTTAGTAGACCTTCTGAGGGTACTTCACGTAGTCTTGGTAACCAGCTATGGGGGATCCAGGTTTCAAGCTTCGCCATGATCCTGTCTTTCAGGTCAGTTACTCTCACATTCACTGATCCTTCTATCGCACTTGGGGCTTGGTGCCCGATCTCGGATGTTTTTTTTAAAGTATTTTTTATTATCCTTAATGTGGGTTGGAGATGCAATGACCTTAAAGCTGCAGGTGACCATCTTCACTGACCGCACCATCTGTGACGGAGGACTCATCTCTCCTGGTGTCCTGCAAGCAAACAATCATATTTTTTAGAACACCAACTAATTTACTTTCCTAAAACATTATTTTCTGCATTTGCTATAGAATAGACCCCAATTTAGACAATCTCAGGCTCCCTCCCCACCAGAAAGGTGACATTCAATGTCCCATTTGTCAGTCTGGATAATTATCAGTCAATTTGGGCCTAAAGAGATATGTGCTTAAAAAAAGGCCCACCTAATTTAAATGTAATCATTACATGCTTGGCAGCACGGTGGCACGGTGGTTAGCACTGTTGCCGCACAGCAAGAAGGTCCTGAGTTCAATTCCAACATCAGGCCGGGGTCTTTCTGTGTGGAGTTTGCATGTTCTCCCCGTGTTTGCGTGGGTTCCCTCCGGGTACTCCGGCTTCCTCCCACCGTCCAAAGACATGCAGCTTGTGGGGATAGGTTAATTGGAAAATCCAAATTGCCCATAGGTGTGAATGTGCGAGTGAAATTGAGTGTGAATGGTTGTCTGTCCCTGTGTGTTGGCCCTGCGACAGACTGGCGACCTGTCCAGGGTGTACCCCGCCTCTCGCCCTATGACAGCTGGGATAGGCTCCAGCGCCCCCCGCGACCCTGAAAAGGATAAGCGGATGGATGGATCATTACATGCTTGTTAAAAGCCAACTTCCAATATGTAAAGTTTCTAATCAGAAAAAGGACCAGATAAACCATATGGCAGTGTTTATATAGGCAACCCCAAAATGTTTCTTATGATTCAACTGTGGGATTTAATTTAATTCTTTAGAAAGACAAGTTAAAATTACTTTATTTTCAAATATAATGCCAACCTAGACTTTAAGCTAGACTTTAAGTATTCAACAGGCCACTAATCTGGTTTATGGCTTTGTATGGCATTATTTTTGTGCCTCTATTCTGAGCACACATAAAAAAGAATTTGCAAACGCAAATGTTGCATTTTGAGGAGAAAATTATTTTGAGCGAAGAAAAATTTAATTTGAGCATCTAAAATTCATTGCTGCATGCAAGAAATGTATTTCAGTGTTTGCTATTATCCATATACACACACAATAACAGCCCCTCTCACTCAGTTGTTGACATTTGCTCTTGCTCAGATCTCAGCTAAATCTAGTGGAGTGGTGTGGTTTAAACTAGATTAAAACCAACAATGGTCTTAAAAAAATATAAATTTTAAAATAAAATAATTAAACATACTAACTGAAAATGGATTTAGCTACATACTGGATACATACTTCCCAGAATGCAGTAGCTAGCGAGCTGATTGGAGACAGTAACAGCAAGGTCGCATCCTTCAGCTGACCGGGAGGTCGAGGCACGATGTGCCGGCAGTGCAGTATTCTCACCAGCTCTTGTGAGCCTTGACTTTACGGTCAGAGGTCTCTGAAAATTGACAGACCTGGGCATCAGTTCCCTCATCTGCAAATGGTTACTGGACTTCCTGACCAACCGCCCCCAACATGTCCGGCTGGATAACCACTGTTCATCTACAATCACGATGAACACTGGTGTACCACAAGGCTGTGTGATGAGCCCTTTCCTCTACTCCCTCTTCACCCACCTATTCGGAACCATGATAACAGGGTTCATGCTGATCGGCGTTGGCTTAGCCCTGGTTTATCAGAGAAATAAGAGAGCGGAACCGGCTGTTCAAACCCCCACAGGGCTGCCCGCTGGATTCGAAGCGACGGGACGAGGCGCGACCTCTCACAACGAACGTAATATGGTCAACACCTTGGAGACGCTTACAGCTGCTGTGAAGGCTCAAAACAACACCATTGAGCGTATGAGGGGAAACATCAGAGAAAGGCCTGCTCAAAATGACACCCTTGAGCGACAGTTGGAAAACGGATCACTGCAGTTGTGAGGTCTCAGAATCAAAAGACTGACAACACCATGGAACAGAAGTTTGATACCATCATGGGGAGGCTCGCGGCTCTCCAACGGGAGATCGAGGGACCAGTGTCAGAGTGCTAAATTCGAGCTGCTCACAAAGGAGAAATCAACAATATTCAACATTTGGACACCACGGCACCAGCTGCTAGGCCCAAGGCTGGAGCCCACCAAAACAACTCCCTGATAACGACTGTGTGATGACTATTCTTCCCGTCCCATGAAGGCCACCTGGGTTGGCTGGCAGACTGTTTACTTAGCCTGATAGAGCGAAGGACACTGTCTCCGCTGAACTATGGACACGCACACACATACACTTACACTGATAGGCACTCACTCATCCCCCCTCCCTTTCCAACGCCTTCGATGCTTGTTTCCGGCGAGGGAACACGGCGGGTCTGTGTGCCGCGCTGGAATGATAGCGCTGTGCAGGGTGGCTGCTGTGTTTCTTCGGATTACTCCTCACCCCCCACCCACCCCTGTGGCTTGTCATGTCTTCACAATGTTGTGCTGTGGACATTTATGTGCTTTTTTGTGCAAAGGAGTTTTTTTGTTTCCTGTTCTCATCCTGTCCTACCATGGAAGCACAGCATGAGTAGGGGTCTCTTTTTCCTCTTGTACTTTCCCCACTGTAGTGTACATTTCAATGTTTTTTCTCTGATTCTACCAATCTCCGACCTGTATCCCCATGTAATGTTTGTGCTATATGTGTAAGGTCTGGGGGGGTCCCATTTCACTGCAGGGCAACCTGCATGTGACGAATAAAGCTTTGATTGATTGACGACTGCAGACCTGCTGATGGTTCCAACACCATCATTAAGTTTGCAGATGACACCACGGTGATTGGCCTCATCAGTGACAACGATGAGGCCGCCTACAGGGAGGAGGTGGATCGTCTGGCTGAGTGGTGCGACAGAAACAACCTGCTGCTTAACACCGAGAAGACCAAGGAGCTCATCGTGGACTACAGGAGGAATGCTGACCCACATCCACCCATCCACATTAAGGGGACGGCTGTGGAGCGTGTGAGCAGCTTCAAGTTCCTGGGAGTCCACATCTCCGAGGATCTCACCTGGACGACCAACTGCTCCAAGCTGGTCAAGAAGGCTCACCAGCGCCTCTTCTTCTTGAGGACTCTGAAGAAGAACCACTTGTCCTCAGACATCCTGGTGAACTTCTATCGTTGCACCATCGAGAGCATCCTGACCAACTGTATAACAGTCTGGTACGGGAACTGCTCTGCCTCGGACCGGAAGGCGTTGCAGAGGGTCGTGAAAACTGCCCAGCGCATCGCCGGAGCACCACTTCCTGCCATGAAAGACATCTACAGGAAGTGGTGTCTGAAAAGGGCTGGGAAAATCATCAAAGACCCCAGTCACCCATCACATGGACTCTTCACCCTCCTGCCCTCTGGGAGGCGCTACAGGAGCCTCCGGACTAAGACCACCAGGTACCGGAACAGCTTCTTCCCCACAGCTGTCAGACTCCTGAACTCCGCCTCCTGACATCTGACCCACGTTAACACATGGACTGAACACACACACACCCACAATGGACAACTGTACCCTCAAACACACAATAATAACATGGACTGAACCACCACTCACAACCACTACCACTTTATATAGCCTCTGTAGGAATTATATCTCACTTATCTTAACTGCACTACTGTATAGCTCTGTGTAAATAATCATTCTGTACATACGATAATTTTTAACCCTACAACTGTTTACAACTTGCATAGTTCCCATTTCTGTATAGCTGTATATCTCAGATTTCTGTAAAGTTATTTATTTCATATTCTGTATAGTTTTTCATATTTATATCCTGTTCATATCCTGTACATAGCTTGTACTCACTACAGCCTGTACATACTTATAGTTATATAATATTCACAACATACTTCATACCGTGTACATTATAACATACCATAATAGACCCATTTATGTAATATACTCACATATCTATATTATTGCTAATATATATTGTAATATATCTATATCACTAAAACACTTCTGGATGGATGCAAACTGCATTTCGTTGCCCTGTGCATGTGCAATGACAATAAAGTTGAATTCTAATTCTAATTCTAATTCTAAAATATCAGAGCACTTTTGCAAATATAAATATATGTTATGTCTTGATAAACTGAGCAGATATTTGAAGTTTACACAGCTACATTCTTGCCTGAAAATATCTTAAAAGTTTATTTTGTGACCCAGTAAAAGTAATATTAAAGCTAAGTAGCTACCACCATTGTTGGAAACTGGAATTGGCTGTGAATTCTGGGATAGGTTGGGCCACGAAGGACACATTTGGAGCAGACTCGAATGAAGAGCCTTCGTCGCCTGGCTGTGACATAATCGGCCTTCAAATGCACCCTTCAATGGATGCGCCCTATTTTGCGCGATCCTGCAAAAGTTCATTTTCATTTTTTTTTCCTCCAATGTCCCTTGCGGGGTTTTGTACAGATGGGGTTTGAGCTGCCAGCTTCGCACAGATCTACAAATGTAAAATGCGTTCAAGCCCCAGTGTAAAATTGGGATATCTAGGCTTCCAGTGTATCCCTGCGTTTCTTTTTCTAAATAAACGGAACAATTCGTAACCCCTTTTACTAGAAAACACAGATTTACCAATTACAGACACTCAACAGTAGCCTATAAATGTTTTCGTATTAGGCTTTTTATATGGTTTTTGTAAGTGAGGTGTTGATCTTTTTTTTTGCTTGGAAAAGCCAGCCAGTCAGCAGATGGAGGACACATTGGTTGCACTTCACTGTGGATCATCCTCTGCAGTGAGTATATGCAAACTAATCTCTGTTTATTTTGAATATAGAAATCATCCAGGTATAATGGAATAACACTTTGATGGTTATCTTACCATTCTCTAATGAAACCAGGCTAAGATTAATGTTATCCTAATGAATAATCCTAAACATGTCAGGATATGGCAGGCTATTGTGTGGTGTCTGTAGATAATAAATATATGTTTTCTCGTAAAAGTGGTTACATGTAGTTTCGTTTATTTAGAAAAAAGAAACACAGGGAAACACTGGAAGCCAAGATGTCGCAGTTTTACACCAGGACATGAATTCATTTTACATTTGCAGATCTGTGCAAAGCCGGCAGCATGAAGTTAGTTTCAAATCTCCATGTGGGTATCAA
This sequence comes from Maylandia zebra, assembly GCF_041146795.1. Taxonomy (NCBI): domain Eukaryota; kingdom Metazoa; phylum Chordata; class Actinopteri; order Cichliformes; family Cichlidae; genus Maylandia; species Maylandia zebra. The sequence continues at coordinate 12,428,429 of NC_135169.1, read as the reverse complement.
GCGATTTGTCCACGTGTGTTAAAGGTTTTTTTAAAAAGTAAAATTATTGGATTCATGATGTTGAACTTAATAAATCGTACATAATTGATCAGTATTTATTCACTTTTGGATTTACTCATTTGTAAAATAGATTTATGTGTGGTCAGCAAAGATGGGCAGTAACGCGTTACTGCAATCCGATTTACTTTTTTCAAGTAATAAGTAAAGTAAGGGATTACTATTGCAAAAAAGGTAATTAGATTACTGTTACTTTCCCGTAAGCACGCTGCATTACTGCGTTACTAAAACCGTGATTTCTTTTGCCAGTGTCTCATGAAAATGAAGTAAGTGAGTGCGACGTTCGTGGCAACAGCTGTGTGCAGATCAACAATGGATAATAAATGGAGTGCAGAGAGAGTATGAGCGTGCAGCGTTTAAAGCGTGGAAGTACTGAACTTTGAGTTTGATTCCGTAAAAAGTGACAAAAACATTAGCGTCCGCTGTTCACTGCGTGGGAAGAAAACTTCTTTTTACAGCGAAAAAACCCCTTAATTCCGAGCGAGCACGAGTGCGCTATGACGTAATGGGAAACTCACAGAGAAACTCGCGTATCCTTCCACTGACCGCTGCGGCACACCTGCACCAGGGCAAACATCCGCCTGCTATACAGGTGAAAACAGAGCAACAGGACCGCTGAGTCTTTGATTTTATTTATTTTCTGCTGTGTTTCACTTGCATTTATTTGAAAGACTGAGTGTAAACACCAAGAAAATATTTTATTTTATGTGCTGGAATGTGCAGAAAATTGGTTTATATGTTAAACAAATTTCTTCCAGTTAGAGAATGTTGCATATAATTTAATTTTTGCTTGATGCATAAAGTTAAAAGATTAAAATTAATAAAACAAGTTTTAAAAAGACTTTTCCATTTGATTACATTTTGTATGATGGATTATGCAGAAAAAGTAGAATTGGGCTGAAAGAGCTATCGCTTTATCACCTATTCAGGTTGTAAATAGTGTTTTTTAAAAGTAACTAAGTAACTAAGTAATTAATTACTTTTGAAAATAAGTAATCAGTAAAGTAACGGAATTACTTTTTGGGGGAAGTAATCAGTAATTAGTTACTGATTACTTTTTCAAGTAACTTGACCAACACTGGTGGTCAGATTGCTTTGTATTTGTGTGTGAGTCATCCAGGCGCTCTCGAGTCTTTGAAAGTTACACACTTATTGTACACATCTGTAGATATTACTTTACCCTTCTGGATTATGTTGTACACATTTGCAACACTTAACACTTAAGGCAAATTACTCTCCATACCGATATTTATAAACAACCCAGGAGTCCTGTAATATGATCTGAACAGGATTGATTGAAGAGTTTAAAATTTGAAGCAGCCAATACACAAGTAGCCTCAGATCACCTGTATATCAAAGATGTGAGACTCTGCCTCGCACCTCTTTTCCCAAATTGCAAATCACTTCACAGCTGTACTAAGGGTAATGTATGTGGCAGTTATGCCTCATGTGAGCCCAGCATTTTTCTCCTAATTGGATATCTATTTATTTTTCTGTGAACAGTTCCCAGTAAGCCCACTGTGACCCTGCAGCCACCCTGGACTCAGATATACAGCGGTGAGACAGTCACTGTCAGATGTGAGATTCAGGGAGGTGAAGGAGCTCAGTGGACGTATGAATGGAGAGCAGCCAAGTTAAACACACCTCCAACATCCAATGAATACAGAATCATCAGAGCTGCTGAGTCTGACAGTGGAGGATACAGCTGCCAGGGCAGAAGGGACTATTTCTTCTCAGAGTGGAGTGATATCATCACACTGACTGTATCATGTAAGTTGGAGATCTTTCATCTATAATAGTTAAAAAAAAATGCTTCTTTTTGATACAACTTTGTAGCTGTCTTAGTGATGCTCACTAAATAGTTTTTGCTTTCAGTGGGCAAAGATCTTAAACAGATACTTTTTTCATTTTTTTTAATAAACTTAAAAGTTTTTTTTCTTTTCTGATGTTGTTGCACACGTGGATTACAGAAACTTGCAGAAACTGTATTACGATGTAGTTAGTTCAGGTCTTACTCTCTAAGGCCAAGGGGACACACAAGTTTGTAAATGTGATAACTAAAGAATGAAGCGACATGGCAGTTTGAAATTGATGCCATAGGTGGGTCTACTGGGAGGAATCCATTGTGTGATGTTTACATCTTCCCTTATGGGAACGCTGGCATCCTCCCACAGTCAAAACAAGTTTTACAAGTACACAACTCCAGAGATGTTGATTTCCACTATTCTTCTCACTGTTAAAGAAAAACCTTAGAATTAGAAAGTGTTCATATCTCTGCAGTAGAAGATATGCTTCTTCTAGAGTCTAATCAGTAAATTATTTCATACTTCAATATAATATTTACTATCATTTCAACAAATATATCTCTAAAACAATCAATTAAATATTAAAGATACAGTGCAGCTTACACTGAAATAAGAGCCTTGAGTGAGTCTGGCTGTGAGTGACACCCTGGTAAACCCATGATGGAATTGCAGGTGTAGAAACAGGAAATCCTCTTTTCCAGTGAAATAGACAAATCAGTCTCACAGTAAGGTTTCTGCTGAGGAGGAAGATGAGAGTTTGCTACACAGAGTATAGCCAGTCAGTTTAGATTAACTTCTTTTTTTAAAATTTGGGTTTAAAACACAATACAAGGTGAATTCATGTTTCTAAATTTCATTGAAGACCAAACAGAAAGACATTTGTTTAACCTGTTTGACATTATGATGTTCATATGGGAAATACTTGACTTGAATTATAAGTGGGAACAAAACAGCAGGATAAAAGCTCCAAATCAAAATGAATACAGGATTAGATCTGCTTCATCATCCAACAGTGGAAACTATCGCTGTAAGGGCAGAATGAAAAGTTCACAGCATGAAACAACAGAGTGGAGTGATTCAGTCACACTGACAGTTTCTGACAGTAAGTAGAGTCATAGTTCATTTAACCTGGAAATAGAAACAGTTTGTAAAAATTTGTTTTTATTAGTACATGTTGAGATATTTGACATGTTTAGATAGTCTCACTCTGAAAGTTCATCATAAATATTTGTGAGTCAACATTTTAGTGACATTGAATTCAGAGTTAAGAGACGAAAGATTGAGAGCAAATCTTTGTTGAACAGATGAACCCCGTCCTGTCCTCACTGTGTCTCCATCATGGCTGAGTCCTGGAGCCTCAGTAACTCTGAACTGTGAGGTTGAACATCCGTCTGCAGGATGGAGCTTCTACTGGTATAAAGCTGTTCCTGATCTATCAGAGAAATCCTCCAGTTATGAGCTGCTACCTGATGGCAGTGGGACTGCACAGGACTCCTACATCATTCATGGACAGACACACACAGCAGGATATGTGTGCAGAGCTGGAAGAGGAGACCCAGAGTATCACACTGATCACAGTCAACCAAAGTTTGTCTGGTCTGCAGGTGAGAGATTTTGTCTTTCCTCTCCATGACTATTTACCCTCTATTTCCAGTGACAAAGATAAAATGAGATTTAAAGCCCATATTGGCAGATGACTGGTACTTTTATGTTTTCTAATTAGGTATTTCCTAATTACAACCTTTTCTCCACCATGGAAACATGGAGGGCAGATTACACATGGGGGGAGTAAAATGAGGAGATTATTTTGAAAAGAAGAGGACACAGACAGGCCCAAAGAAACAAACATCCACTCATCTGTTGACTTCCTTAACTCTAATTCAGGGTTGTGGGGAACATTGAGTCTATCCCAGCTGTCTTGAATGCTTGGAAAGAAGGAAACAGTTACCTTCTTTTCAAGTGCTCACGACTACGATGACCTGAGAATGACTGAGGACCCACAGATGTATCTCAGCTGTCACAGGGTGGTGAGAAATGGCCTGTATTTATATAGCGCTTTACTAGTCCCTAAGGACCCCAAAGCGCTTTACATATCCAGTCATCCACCCATTCACACACACATTCACACACTGGTGATGGCAAGCTACATTGTAGCCACAGCCACCCTGGGGCGCACTGACAGAGGCAAGGCTGCCGAACACTGGCGCCACCGGGTCCTCTGACCACCACCAGTAGGCAACGGGTGAAGTGTCTTGCCCAAGGACACAACGACAGAGACTGTCCGAGCCGGGGCTCGAACCGGCAACCTTCCGATTACAAGGTGAACTCCCAACTCTTGAGCCACGATCGTCACGAAATGGGGCCCAAGAAATGAACAACAAACTAAAAAAGATGAAAAAGACTGAATCAGAGAGGAAAAGAAAATACTGGTAGAAAAGAGGATAAATAGATGAACACAGAGACTGAGTGTTAACGTGTGACAAGAAATAAAGATTTGGAGACATGCAGAGGTTTAGTAAAAGGTTTACAATATTCACTTTTTCAGATGTTCATTCAGCAGCGTCTCTCACAGTGAGTCCTGACAGAGTGCAACACTTCACCTCTGACTCTGTCTCACTGACCTGTGAGGGAAACTTCACTGAGTGGAGAGTGAGGAAGTTCTCTGAGGACGGCTTCCTGTCTCACTGTGACTGCCAGAAACTGCGTGGATCCTCTTATAAGATCCACAGCTTACAGGAGGGTGTTACAGTGTACTGGTGTGAGTCTGACTCTGGAGAGTTCAGTAATGGAGTCAAACTCACTGTGCAAGGTATTCATTAGTTTTTGTTTTTCTAAATTTAAATTCTTCACAAATCCAATTGCGTCAATACAAATTTTAAAAATTTCATGCTGTCTGTTAGAGACACCACTCAGCAGGTTCTAACAACTGACTCTGTCATTTGTTTCTTTCATTATTAATTTATATATTTATTACTTCTCTTGGATTTTAGCATATATATATATATATATATATATATATATATATATATATATATATATATATATATATATACCTACCTATACCTATACCTGAAATGAGTTTTCTCATTTCAGGTTTTGGACGTGAAAGAAGTTCATTTATCGTTCCGTTCATCATCGGACTTGTTAGTGGAATTATTGTCGTGCTGCTGCTGATGTGTTGCTACAGAAAAATAAAGAGTGAGAGATTTTCTGATCGACTTTAATTTTTTTTTTTTTTTAATGCTGCGACACTTTTAAACAAACTGATGTAATAATGTTTGTGTTTTTTACAGAACCCTGTTGTAAAAGGTTGGTGCAGCAGTTTAGTTTCATTTTAAACACAACAATAACTTTGAATTATTCCTCATTAAATTTTCATTATTTGTTTCAGTCTCACTCAGTCTCCGAGCACCAATCAAAGCTCTGCTTCACAACAAACATCCAACCAGAATGAAGCTCAGGTTTACTCCTCTCTTCTTCATGGTGAGACCAGAAATGATTACTTTTCTCTTTATTACAGTTTTTAACACTCAGTTTCTTATCAAGAAAAAAAAAAACTATTAGATAAAAACAAAAATAAATCATTATATTTAACTTCTTTTATAACTCCTATTTTCAATGACTTGTAGGTGATCTTTCAGTCTATGAATCAATCAGAGGCTCTGGAAACACTGGAAGTGGTACAAACAGTATAAACTTTGATAATAGCAGAGCTGTAAGAAATGTAAATATTTATTCTGACTGATCAAACTTCATTATTATTTCAGCAGATGAATACAACAACGTCACATCTGGATTTCAGCTTGAAGGTCTTGATAAAAGGAGTGAGTACAAGAAACATGAAATGTAATAATTGGTCGATTGTTTTTGTAACTTGTGTAATTTTAGAGGAAGACAGTCTCCATGTTATTAAATACAATAATCCATCATCACAACAGGCAGACATGATGGCACAGAGGAGAGCTCTGACTAGGGATGGGTATCGAAACCCGGTTCTTGTTGAGAACCGGTTCCCACTGTTTCAATTCCTTGGAATTGTTTGCCATTTTTGCAAACGATTCCCTTATCGATTCCAGTCGCCCCGAATGACGTCACCACATTGCGGACCGTCATTTACTAAGCGGCTCAAACGCTCAAAAGTTTGGTTATACTTTACGAGACGACAGGGCAACTTGCAATAGAGATTGAAAATGTGACGTCACTCAGGGGTAAAACTGCAAAGAATTCTGGGAACTCGTGGCAAGAGGTACTAGCGCACGCAGGCTTTCAATTGAAATCAGTTAAACAGCGATAAAAAGAAACACAAAAAATGGCAAGAAGCTGTTGTATTATTAACTGCAATAGCCGGTCGCATGACAGCCACGGAAAGCCGACGGGTAAAGAGATCAGTTGTTATCGGATTACGTCGTTGAAGAGAAATTGTTCGAGCCATGTTTCCGAAGTAACAAAGAGGCGACTGGATTGCAGCCATTCAAAGACCAAATATAACGTCCCAGAACACTCCAGCTCACAGGTTAGTCTGCTCCAAGCATTTCCACAAAGGTCAGTCTGCTGTTGTAGTTAATGCGTCATTTTTCTTAACATAATTGGTGATATAGGTTACAAGCACGTCTGGCGCTGAACAGAAATTGTCGCGCTATGCTCCTTTGTTTACTGTGCATAAATAGTAAATTGTCCTGACCAGTGTTGGGTAAGTTACTTTAAAATAGTAACTTAGTTACATTATTAGTTACTTCTCTCAAAAGTAACTCAGTTACTTCAAGTTACTCGTTACTTTCAAAGTAACTGAGTTACTTTTAAGAGAAACTAACTTTGGTTTTACTCAGAATTCTCTTGTTAATGTGTTGCTTCCATAACTTTGCCAGTCTTCTAGCTTGCTTACTTGCCGCAAGTGCACTGTGCCACCTACCAATAGAAAGGATATGATAACGTGCATATTTCCACGAGAGAAATTCCACGCCTGGACCGTCATTGACTGCTGCCATGATTCTAGCCTACGTCACAGTGTCATGTGCGCCTTTTACATCCAACACAAAAACTGCAGTTGTGGTGCTTTGATTGTACTCAGAACTCGGAAATTCTGCCTTCTGAATAGGAAGATGTAGGTAACACCAGACTGCAGATGAGCTGCATACAGAGCTGGACTGGGACAGAAAATTGGCCTGGGCATTTTGACTAGAGACCGCCCACCATTATAGGAAAAATCATAAAGCCTTTGAATGAAAATAAACACTGTTTTGATGGTATATATGCATCAATCTATCAATCGTTTGTTGTAAGATTCAGATAATTATTTTTTTAAATGCTAGACATTTTAAATGAGAATAAGAAAGAAAAGTATTTCATTGTGGCCCCCTTTCCCTGTTAATGCCCTACATGCCCCCCTGGCAACACTTTGCTAGACCCGCCCCTGCACAGTTACCAGCTGTCAGCTACCTAAAAAAGGATCCTGGGGTTATTTGTCTCTCAGAAACAGTTCATAACTTCCCTTCAACTCATTCATGTCACCTAAAAGGTAAACCTGTTTCTCCATCACCTGTTCAGCTCTGATGATCCAGTAAGGACATCTCCTGGTTTCATCTTCATGTTTCCCTCTCACCAGATATCCAAACCATATCATGACCAGCAGCTTTTTTGCAGCTGTGGCTCCAGCAAACATCAGCTGATACTAGAAATTAATATTAAATAAATTCTAACAATAGCTGATCAAGCTTAAACGTGCTGCTGTTGTTTAGCGCGACATCCGCTGGTTTCCTCTTTCGGCGCAAAGTGAGCGATAAACAAACAAGAGAGAAAAGACGATCAGCTGATCATTGATCAGTTTCATGATTGAAGTAGAAATGGGAGAGGGAGGGTGAGAGGATGAGAGAGGAAGAGGCAGCTGTGCAGCAAAGACACAGAATAACTCCAGCTTTGTGCCTTTTTCATTGTAGCTGAATTATGGGACAAACTGTTCCTTTTCACCTCAATAAGAAACGCGTAATATTTTCTCTGAATACGAGACGGGATGGTTGGCAACTCTAATAACTTATGAACAAAATAAAGTTCAACATCATTAACTTCATAGCACCCACCCAGCTGTATAGAAACTCTGTCATGCTAGCTAGCACGCAGTACGGAAAAAGTCAGAATAACGAAAATAAACTCCACCTAAACTTGGTTTATATCTGACCCAGAGAGACTGCAGGTCATAACTTCTTACCTGAAGTTCAGTTCACACTTGGACCGGCGGCCGCCTCGGGTCTCTTTTCCTTCTGCGTCCCTTTTCCTTCATCCACCTGCTGGCTTCCACCACTTGCTAATGTTACTGAATCTGTGGAAGCTCCGCGATAGCCACCACACGAAGTAACGAGTAACGAGCCTATCTAAATCCCAGTAACGAGTAACGCGTTCCTGATTTTGGCACAATAACTAGTTACCGTGCTCGTTACCACAATAATAACGTAGTTACTGTAACGCGTTACTTAATAACGCGTTAGTCCCAACACTGGTCCTGACACAATATTGCGTTTCGCTTCTGTTATTACCATGGTACATTGACAAAAACATATACTTTTATTCACAGGATAAAACAGTTGTTTTGTATCACTAATTGCCCAGTACGATTACAGCATACAATATTATTGTCACTGCTACATTTCTGTGATGCTACCAGAAATAATTTCCACTACTAATTAATTACCATTGAGCTCAAAGGTCCTATTAATAAACGGTTAACGAATGTGTATTTATGAAGACGATTTGTGAGACTGGTAAATATGTACGATGGGCTTTACTTTCTACACGGTGCATTTCAAGGTCCTGTACCCATCCGTCGGTAAACTGTACCTGGGCTTGTTGCAGTGACCTGAAGTTACTAAACTTCATGAGTGTATGCACTCACTCCAAGAACCGTATAATTATAAATATAAGCGTGGTGAAAGTTGGGCAGCACGCTAATGTATTTTGTCCCTCTGTGTGCTCGTAAGGGTCTGACCCTTTCACTGGTTTGATTTTTTTCCTCGTATCTTTTCTTTGTCTTTTCATCAAGTCTGTCTTTGTACGGACCGGCATTGTTCTCCTTCGTTTTGTACATACCTTTTTGGGGGGCAAAGAAAAAGCAAGAATTCATTGGAACCGAAGAATGAACGTTTTGCGGTGCTGCAAATGCTTGCATTTGATGCAGGTACTTGGATTGTTTTGCCACGAGTTCCCGGCATGCAATGCACGAAAGTCACGCGGTCTGTCAATCTCTATACTTGCAAGTAGATATTTCTTTTAAGGGAGGAAACACTACGAATATGCAAAAGCATTTGCTCACAAAACACGCAATGACCTTAAATGAATGTCGTGTTTTTAATTCCGCTCCGGACTCATGAATCTCAACCCAGCAGCAGCGGTAACGTTTGTATGTCCTCTCCCGTTAATGCGGCAGGTAAATAATCAACTAACAGCGCATATTATGTTAGCGTGATCTGCCTTATTACAAAACCTGCCATTAGTGTGCATTTAGGCGACCATGATGAGAGAGACAGACAGAAGCTGTGTTCCAAAACGTCGGCTGCATCCTTTGGAGGACCCGGCCTTCGCGGTCTACGTGGGCTGGGTCCTTCGAAGACCGAGAAGGCCGGAAGTGCGAGGATGTGAAACGGAACGGTCTAGCCTTCAGATTTGCGTCTAGCCTTCAGATTTGCGTCTAGCCTTCAGATTTTCGTCACCGCTGTCTCGGTGGAGTTTAATAAACTTGGCCGTCTGCTCCTTGCTATCTAAAATATAACAGGACACTGGCGTAAATTCTCGACAGTCTCACACTTCTGTTTAATCAGTTTTCTGTTTGACGTTTATTCAGCTGTGTGAAAATCCTGGAGGAACCCACCAGATAGATTAATAACGTTTTATTTAATCTAATAATCTAATAACTTTGATCTCAGCCAAACCGATTTACTCCGGAACCAATAAAACACAGAAAAAAGGCAAACAATTACATTTTTAAGTTATCCGAGTGACTTATATGTCATGTTTAACCTGAGTAGCGAAAGAGCGGCGGTCTGAAAACGACGAAGCCGTGATTCCGCTGCTCTCGCCGGCTCGAGTGACCACTGAACCCCCCGGCTTGCTATCCAGCAGGTGGCTAACAGACGTCTCCAAAAACGTCAGCGCACTTTTGCAAATATGCGATGTCTTGATAAACCAAGCAGATATTTAAAATTTACACAGCTTCTTTCTCGCCTGAAAATATGTTAGAAGTTTATTTTGTGACCCAGAAAGATTAATAAGAGTAATTTTAAAACTTAGCAGCGGCCGCAATTGTTGGCAGCTGAAATTTGGCTGCGCCGCGCTATGAATTCTGGGATATGGTTGGCCACGAAGGACACACCCGACCCATCCTTCAAATTCGGGGAAATGAAGGACGCATTTGTCGGCCGCATTTGAAGGAGTCGACGAATTGGTTGGCTCAGATGCTGGCAGTTCTCGCTGCAGTCTACCGTTAGCGTCTCCTTTCAGGCCAGGATATACGAATGCCACCGAGCAGTGTCTAAGTTTGTGGTAAAAGGCTTGCACCCATTTGCACCCAGAAGTGTGAGACGGTCGATTTTCGGTAAGTGAATGTGTTTAATTGTAGGCAGGGACATTACTGGATATTCTTGTGTAATTGCTACAGAAGAATATTTATTTTATTATTTTACATTTACAATTTTTTTTCCTGGGGACTCCGTGACACCCCATTGAAGAGCCATAGGCTGGATCTCTTAAGATCTCACTGTTGGGTTTGTAAGGCCATGTTACTCCTAAATTTCTATCTTGTTCAAAGAGAAGATATAAAACAAAGTTCTAAGCTAATCGACCTTAGTGTTCTCCTTAAAAAAAAAAAAAAAAAAAAAAAGAATCGATAAAGAATCGAATCGTTAAACAGAATCGAAAATGGAATCGGAATCGTGAAAATCTTATCAATACCCATCCCTAGCTCTGACTACAATAATGTGAATCCTGAATCAGCCTCAGGTACAAATGTGAACTCTACACACACTGAATCATTAGTAATCAGATTACATGTGCAGTAAAATGTGTGACATCACTCTTAAAGTTTCAGAGTTTTGTAAAACTGATGAGCTGAATCACGACTTTCTTTAGTTATGTTGTGTTTCTGTTGTGGTGTCTGAATAAAATAATGAGCCTCTTAAATTTCAAACACACATGCAGCTAAAATGTGGGAAAGTGTAAGTTTCCCTGATGAGATCAGTTCTGTGTGATTAAAGGATGAAAGTGTAAAAGGTCAGAAAGCATCATCACATCTTTGGCACCATTATTTCTTTGTTTTTCATTTTTGAAGTCGTATTTGTTCTGATTTTGTTTCAGGTCCATAAAAAGATTATTTCAACAAAACTCAAGACTCACGAACAACATCAGCAACAAAATCCAACTCAGAACATTTTGACAACGTTTAGAGAACTGCCAGCATCCAGATCAACAGCAGTTATATTAAACAATGACATGCTGTTGGTTTAATGTCAGAAGACTGATAATATGGTTCATCTTTGTATTCAAATCTTACTGTGTTTATTTCTGTTGTAATAAGTGGAGGTTGGATGGTGTGGGACATTGTTTCCATCATGACACAATTTCATGATTTGGTTCTGTGAGTTTGTTTCAGTCTCTTATTTAAAAAAAATATCTTTATTTATCTTTCACTCACTTCCTCCTGGATTTTACCTGCGATCTTTAAAGCTTACTGTATTACATTTTTATTGCATATTTTTGCATATCAGTAACAACAACAAATAATAATAATAATAATACTAATAATAAGAATTAATAAGAATTAATAATTTTCATGTTAATTACATTACTTGTTGCCAAATTGTGATGCACAAAAACTGTATAGTCATTGTTCAGATTTTACAGTGTGATTCATGTCATCACTGAGGCCATGAAAGAGAAAAAAATGTGTTTGATCAAAATGATTGTTTCTGTAGGTGATGTTTGTGTCTTTTCTGCTGTGTACAGTTTGATGTGTGTAAAATAATTTTGGTGCTTTAAAAACTAATCAAAATAATATCACAACAACACTTCCTCTGAGTGACCCGTTATGCTTACATGTGTATAAAAATGTTGTTTCTTCTTTATCCATTTTATTAAACTGCTGAAAATGACTCATGATTTCTGGCTGAGCTCCCAGAAAAGAGGAAGTGCAGCCTGTGGATGAAGAGAAAAATGTTTTGTTTAGTAAATGACTTGTTTTAGCAAAGAGGCAACAAGAAATGCAGACAATAACAGCACAGTGGTGTTCTCTTGACAACTTCATGCTGACATTGTCAAATATAAATATAAAATATTTTCTCAGTTGAAGGGATAAAAAGTGTCAGGTGTGCCCCTGTAGCTCTGCACTTGTTCTCTGTGTGGACTGCACATTTTTATATGATCTACCTGTACTGGGAAAAATACCACACTGTGAGAACTGATGAAAACTCTCATTTAGAAAAAAAATCAGCAGTCTGGGGGTGGGCGTCCGGGTACACACCGGCTCACTCCTTGGCGGCCGCTTGTCGGGGCCTGGGGCCTGGGGCTCGCTCGGGCCCCTTTGGAGGTGGGGTGCCCCCGGCCTCTCGGCCTAGGGCTCGGTCACTCAGGCGCAGCTGGGGGCCGGCGGAGCTCACGGGCGCGTCACTGCAACCCCCCCTGGCTTCTGCTCCGCGGCTGCTGAGTGAGCCCTCATCTGGGACTCTCCTCAGCTCTTACTGGAACAGTGGCGCGGCTGCCCCTCTGAGACCAAGGAAGACCAACAGAGGGGCAGCCGCGCCACTGTCCCGGAAAGAGCTGAGGAGAGTCCCAGATGAGGGCTCACTCAGCAGCTGCGGAGCAGAAGCCAGGGGGAGTTGAAGTGATGCGCCCGTGAGCTCCGCCGGCAGCCAGCCGCGCCTGAGTGACCGAGCCCCAGGCCGAGAGGCCGGGGGCACCCCACCTCCGAAGTGGCCCGACTTCCTAAACGGCCGGGTAAGCAAGACATGCTGTGCCAAAGCATGGAGATAGCACAGGGCAACCTGGCTCCCAGCTGTCTCCTTGTGCAGGTCCCCAGTGGGAGATATTCGTAACTCTGCATTTACTTGGACAGGTGAAATTCAAATAGGTCATCATCATCATCATCGTTTACTTATATAGCACTTTAAAAACACACAAGGCCGACCAAAGTGCTGAACAAAAGAAACACAACAGATACCATAAGAATAATAAATACGATAAAATAATAAACATAGCAAAAACAATAAGATACAAGTCAGTCAACCACTGAATCAAAAGCCAGTGAATAAAAATGCGTTTTCAATCTGGATTTAAAAACCATCACTGATGTCGATTGCCTAATTTGAAGAGGAAGATTATTCCAAAGCTTAGGAGCCACAATAGAGAATGCTCGGTCTCCTCTCAGTTTCAACCGTGATTTGGGGACTGAGAGCAACAGCTGCTCAGCTGACCGGAGCGAATGAGTGGAGACATAGGGCTTCAGCAAATCAGACAGATACGCAGGTGCCAGACCATTTAAAGATTTAAAAACCAATAAAAGAACTTTAAAATGAATTCTAAATTCAATTGGAAGCCAGTGCAGGGAGGCCAGAACCGGAGTAATGTGCTCAAATTTCCTTTTACCGGATAAAAACCGTGCCACAGCATTCTGTACTAGTTGCAGGCGTGTCAGAGTGCCCGGTCCAACCCCTATTAAAAGGGAGTTACAATAATCCAAGCGTGAGGTTATAAAAGTGTGGATAACAGTCTCCAAGTCACGCCTTGAAAGAAAAGGTTTAACCTTCGACAGACACCTGAGTTGATAGAATGACGATTTCACCACCCCATTCACGTGGCCATCAAAGGTAAGTGCAGAGTCAATTTTTAACCCAAGATTGGTAATCGAGGTCATCAGCAGCAACCCAGAGTTAGGCCAGAGGATAACCCCTGTGTCACCTTCATCATTGCCTTTGGACCAACAGAGCATGCAACACACAAAGGATCATGTCAACTGCAGCCTTGTGGAGGTCCAGCTGGTGGACCGCACACCAGGAGGCAAACAGCCCCCAAAGAAAGCAGTAGGCAGTCCTGGTGGATGGTGCACAAAACTCCTGCAGCATTCTCACTTTTAGATCAGGCCAGGCCTGGAGCCTCTCCCTCTCAAGGTACAGGCTGTCACCCTGAGTCCTACTGGGAAAAGATGGAACAGTGACCCCCTCACCTGGGACAGGAGGTCCCTCAGAACAGGGAGCTCCGAGGGTGTCCTGGCCATGACTGGCAGGAAAACTGAAAACTAGCATGTAGGGCCAAAGAGGGGTCACCAGGATCAACCTTAACTCCTCAGTCTGTACCCGGTTAAGGAATAACTGGAGGAGGAAGTATGGAGAGAGAGCTTGTGGCCAGGAGTGCAACAGGTTGTCTCCAGGGAGAAGAACAGATGGCAATGTGTCGATTCTCTGGGGGGAAAAAAAGGTCTACTTCTGCCCCTCTGAAGCAACTCCAGATCTGGTGGACCACATCTGGATGGAGTCTCCACTCCTGTTGGATTGGGCTACCCCACGAGTGAAGCCCAAATGGGTCTAGGCACACCCCAAAGGTCTGCTGTCAATTCAGGGTGAGGGACATGGAGGCTCTGTTGGACTCCACGGTCATGCCCAGAAATCATGTGATGTGGGAAGGCTGCACGTGACATGAGCAGAGCTACATGGCTGCAAAACTGTCCTTTAGTGCAGCAGAAGGATACGGCCCAATGCAGTGGGAGAAACTCTCACTCACTGGGTTAACAGCCAGTCAGCCACAGAGAGGACCCACTAGCCACGTGAATGCACTGACAGAGGTGTTCTGACTTTCATGCATGTTTCTCACACAGCATGCTGGTGTTCTTGGCTTCTTGGTCTTATGGGGTGCAGATACTCTCTCAGCACAATTTACCACACTGCTGGGTGTTATCTACACTAGTGTATTCAGCTTTGCTGTAATGTTTTGGTTCTGGGTCTCATCATGATGCACCTTCCTTGTGTTTCCGGGGTTTTGATATTATGAAGATTAAGGGCACAACTTCACAAATCTGAATACAAACACACACACAAAGAAAAGAAAGGGGGGTGATGATGTTTCAGATTAATATTAATTGACAGATGCCTCAGCGTGTAGACAAGAAGACATGTGACATGTGAGTCTAGTGGTTCGGGTCACCCTTTAATTCTTTTCTGACCTCCCTTTGTTCTTCTGAGCAGACTGTGATGACTGCATGTGTGTAAAAGACTGTTTTTGGTTTATTTTTATCTGCTGAAAATCTGATACCACAAAATTTCTGTCTGGGCCTCCAAGAAAAGAGGAAATGCAGCCTGTGGTTTCAGCCTGAAGTCTAACGTTCATCTTCTTTAAAGTCAACACAGCACAGTGGAAATGTGCAGGTATGACAATGTGTGAAAACAGGTTAAAAGTAGCTTTATTGTGGTGATGACACATGCTGGACTAAAGAATAAATAAAGCATGTGGGCATCAAGAGAAACAGTGAAAAGCTTGTTTCTCACGCTCATGTCTTTAAGAGTCTCTGCATGGACGTGCTGTAAATGTTCATTTATCTCTGAAATAAATAAAATCATCCATCACTCTCTCTGTCCACAACATCATATACAGACATGTTTTTCTTCTTACTGCAACTTCCAAACAGGCCAGTTCCTCACAGTATAACACAAAAATGTGTAAGCTGCAAATAAGCTAAAAACATGAAATTATATGTTAATGTATTTTACCTTTCAAAGAGAAAAGTAATGGGAAGAAGAAACATACCTGCTGTTAAAGAATCTAAAACACCTGGATGTCAACATGTTTGTATGTGTAGATGATACTGCACCAAACCTTAATTATAACCTTTGTAAGAATGTGTTTGACAGGATTAAGGATGGAGGCTGTGTTTGCATACTTTAACTTAGATTGATATTATAGACTGTATATTGACAATGGCCACTGTCTTGTTTTTTGAGTGATAAACTGAGGTACACTGCATGCTCATATGGAGGGGACTAGCCAATCACAAAGTTACCACAACTTAAAACATTCACTGCTCTGTTGTTCTGTTGTCTTTTTGGACTAATTTGGGTCGAGCCTATAATAACCTTTATATTGTGAAAGATGAGTTCCACTTAGACAGGTTATGGAGAGACAGACAACCATTCATGTTCACATCTACACCTAGTTGCAATCACCTGAATCACCAGTTAACATAATAATATGTGACTTTTGACTGTGTGAGGAAGCCAGAGTACCTGGAGAGAACCCAGACAAGGAGAACATGCAAACGCCACACAAAAATCCTCAGCTGGTGGATTCAAACCTGCAACCTTCTTAATGTTTAATGTCTGTGTAGGTTCTCAGTCATCCATCTCATGGTAGTCTAAGGAGTTTGGAAAGAAAGTGACTAAACTTCTTTAAGTTTCTTTAAGACGTGTCACCTCTCATCTAAGAGGCTTCTTCACTTCTAGAGGCAAACAGTGGAGACTCCAGTGGGAGTTGTCTCTTAAAAAGGTTCGTATACCCAATACTAATCATGTGTGTCATCACATGAGCGAAGGTGTGAATAAAGGTTTGGGTCATTATGCTGCATTGAAGACACCTCTGAACTTGGATGTTGGAAATTGGGAGTGACGTCACTCCTGAGTTAGCATGTTGCAGAAAAAGCTAGGAAACAGGATTTGTTTTGGTTCTTGGTAAATTAGAGCCACGCAGGTATGAATAGCAGTGCAGCATAATACTTGTTTTTTTGACTAATTGGTGCTCAAACCTAATGACAGCTTTTTTAGTGAGTCAAAAATACACCACAGTGGCAGTACAGACTTTGTCGTGGCCAGATGACTGGAGAGTGGCGCGAGCCCAAAAGCAGACGGTTGAGACAGGAATGAACTTAACAAAAAACAAACCGTTTACTTTAGGCTGGATCAACAATATAAACAAAAGCAAACAGAAACTAGGACGATGTTAACAGTAAACTAAACTGGGGAAAACTAACACTAGACACAGTGAACATGAAACCTGAATGTGGCTAACATGGACATGAATACCTGAGACTTGACTGAACAGAAACATGGCACATGGTGAAAAGATGACCTGCCAACGAACGAATGAAAACTCACACCAAAAATACACAAGAGGCTGACGAAGGAAGTGGAACACACGGGAAACACAACTGCAATAAACATAATGACGCACGAGGAAGACAAACCAAACACAGGACGTGATACTGTCAAAATAAAACAGAAAAAACGGAAAAAGACACCTGAACCGGGGAAGAAACAGACATGGGGACATAGAAGCAGAAATGGGAGGCGAAAACAGTGACATGACTGGACACAACACACGTGGACATACAAGACTGACAGAGGCGACATGGAAGTACGAGGGGAACAAGGAGACGAGACACGGACATGACTAAGGAACAAACACAGAGGACATGACTCAGACAGGAAACAGGGAATGACACAGCGACAAGAAAACATCGATCAGAAATATGACTAAACTTGGATGCAAAACCAGGTCTAACCTCAATACTAACTAATAGAAAACTAAAAGATCACAACACAAAGAAATCACAAAAACACAAAAAACTCAAACTGCTGGGTCAAACGACCTCGAACCATAACAGTTTTACTCCTGTTTATGTTCAGTGCCGCCATCTTGGATCGTTAACTCAGAGTACGCTGGTCTGCTCAGACTTTCAGAGTGGGAGATCTGAGTTGAGGAAGCGTTCCACAAAAAAAATTCTGACTGGCAACTTTTGACTTATTCAGGCATTATAACCAGAGATTTCAGGAGAGACCTTGCCTCACCCTCTCATGTGACCAATTCAAGTCACCTGTGGTAAAATTTCTTATATGAATAAGAATCTTTTAAAACAATGCTCTAAGTTTGTTTGTTTTGTTTGATTTTCTCTCAGTTTGATCCTGATGCTGTTTAATCTTTACTTCATTACTCAGTACTCTTTTCTACGTTAATGCTGATGGTGAGACATTGTTATTTTTCTCTTTACTCAATAAATAATTAGATTTTTATTTTTACTTTTTAATGTTAAGAAGAGTAAAGATCACTGCAGATGTTTGCATTTTAGAAACGCAAATATCTGCAGTGAAACTTCAGAGACAGAACATATCAGAGTAGTTTTATCATTGTACGTGTGTAGAGTAGGGTTGTCCAAAATTGACACTTCCTTAGTAATCATCACTAAAACAGAATGAAGATGCTCATTTGCATCAATGTTGATATCAGTAGTCTTGTCTTGGCTTCCTCCAGCTGAGGCATAATTTGACAGCACTGCTGCAGACAGACAGGCACGCAGCTCCTCCCCTCACTAACAGCTGAATGATCATAATGTTCAACACTTTAGTAGGAAAGGTCAGAGGTTAGCAAAGCTCCTGTTTCAGACGCTGACATCATCAACTTCAAACAGCGTGCAGTCAGGACCTTAGAGGATGCACGAAGCATGTGTTGGGTGGGTGAAAGTCCCTCCCAATGAAAAGTCTACACAGTCGACACATTTGCAGGACTCTGCTCTCGAAGCTGAATCCTGCTTCTGTGAATCAGCTGAGCATTGATAGTTTGGAGGGACACATAGTGCCACCTGCTTCAGAGATATTGTTAAATAGTGGTTAAAAATCTGTAAATGATATCAAACATAAGATATGAATGCTGTAGAAACTCATTAACCTGAAGATGTAGAGCACAGAGCGATGAATGAAACATTTTTATTCCCATTAATTGTTTTATTGTTGAGTGCGCTCTCAGTGCAGCTGTTGATTTCTGAGGCTCTGAAACTTTAAACTGGATCAATTTAAACTTTAAAGGTTACAGTCCCACAGCCTAAAAAAGGAAACACGGACATAACTTTATTTGCAGATGAAAGTGAAATAAATTTGATTTGCATGATCAGACACTCAGAATCAGAATCAGAATCAGAAAGGGGTTTATTGCCAAATGTTGAGCAGGTTTACAACATTAGGAAATTGCTGCGGTGCTTCAGTGCAAACATAGTGTCATAAATAGACATGAAAAAATAAAAGTAGGGATAAGAATTAAAAGTGCTACGTAGAAAGATATGTGCATGAGTGCAGGTGGTGATCAGTGCCAAACATGGAATGATGCAGTGAACACAGCGTAGGGTCATGTGTTAGTGGTGGGAACAGTCATATGGTTATTGTTCATATGGTTATTGTTCATGTGTCCAACAGCAGAGGGGAAGAAACTGTTCTTATGGCGATGCATATCTCTTGCATCTGTTCTCTGTAAAAGACACTTAGTATCAGTCAGCCTAATTTCTGATACAATGGATCCATGCTTTCATGATGTTATGCCAAATTCTGACCCTACCATCTGAATGTTGCAGCAGAAACTGAGACTCATCAGATTAGACAATGTTTTTACAAACTCATGTTGTCAGGTTTTGGTTTTGAATTATAGCCTCAGTTTCCTGTTCTTAGCTGACAGGCATGGCAGCTGGTGTGGTCATCTGCTGCTATATGACATTTACTTCATGTTGTGCATTCAAAGACACTGTTCTGCATATCTCGGTTGCAATGAGTGGTCTGGCCATTCTCCTCTAACATTGAGTTATTTTCACCCAGTGAACTGCTGCTCACTGGTTATTTTCTCTTGTGACTATTCTCTGTAAAACTTTGCTGCAGTGTTAAATCTAAAAACAGACATAGATCAGGAAACTAAACTAAACTAAACTAAACTAAACTAAACTAAACTAAACTAAACTAAACTAAACTAAACTAAACTAAACTAAACTAAACTAAACATGGTTTAAAGCACAAATGTTAAAACTACATTCTTCCTGTTTCACCACTTACAACATTCATATAACTGCTGTGTTTGTGGCTGTGCTGTATCCAAATATTTAACCTTCCAAATGAGTTATTATCATCTGATTTTACTGCAGCTGTTCTCACTGAAAATATTTTATGAGAATTATTTGTGTTATTATTTTATGTTAACAATATTTAAATAAAATAATTGTTTTTCACACTTAAAACAAGTCTTGGACTTTTGTTCTCCTCATTTCCTCTTTAACCCTCAGTCAGCTCACATATGTGTAATGAAACTTACTGTCTGTCTGTTATTGGTCAGTTTAGTCTGTGTGTTAAAGGCCTTTTCATAAAAATCTGGTCAGACCTTGTTAAGTTGTTATTTCTGTGTAAAAGGAAGGAAGCAGAGAGAAGTTTTAAAACCTCTTTGTTTCCTTCTCAGCTCTTTGGTATCTGCTGTGCTGCTGCTTCACTCTCTCTCTTTAAAGAAAGTTGTAGAAGTTTTAAACTCTTTGTTTCCTTCACAGCTCTTTGGTATCTGCTGTGCTGCTGCTTCACTCTCTCTCTTTACAGAAAGTTGTAGAAGTTTTCAGACGTGTCACTGCTGGATGTGAGGATGGGAGCCACTTTGCTCTGTGAGCTGGGCCTATTCTGTGAGTACATCACTGACTTCTATTGTTTGATTCATACTGATCCATAAACATGTTTTAGTAAGAAGAACAGAGCATCAGTCATTTGACCATTTCAGGTCATGTGATCAGAGGACTCTCATGTTTGTTACCAACATGGTTGTTTGTAGACTGGATTAGATTTTAAGATAAGATAAGATAAGATAAGATAAGATAAGATAACCTTTATTAGTCCCACACGTGGGAAATTTGTTTTGTCACAGCAGGAAGTGGACAGTGCAAAAGTTATGAGGCAAAAATTAGAATACAATAAGAATAAATACAGTACACAACTGTACAGAATATAATAAAATAAAATACTATATACAGTAGAATAAAATAAAATAAATATACAATAAGATAAAAATAGAATACAAATACAAATACTATAAACAACTGAGTAAAAATACAACGATGACAGAAAGGATTATTGCACTTAGTATTATTGCATATGTATGGATGTGTGTGCTTGATCAGTTAAAGTCTTTATTATGGAGTCTGACAGCAGTGGGGAGGAAAGACCTGCGAAATCTCTCCGTCCCACACCGTGGGTGCCGCAGTCTCCCACTGAAGGAGCTGCTCAGTGCTGTCACAGTCTGCTGCATGGGGTGGGAGATGTTGTCCATCAGGGATGACAGCTTAGCCGCCGTTCTCCTGTCACTCACCACCTCCACTGGGTCCAGAGGGCATCCTAGAACAGAGCTGGCCCTTCGGATCACCCTGTTCAGTCTCTTCCTGTCCCCAGCAGAGATGCTGCCGCCCCAGCAGACCACGCCATAAAAGATAGCAGAAGCCACAACAGAGTCATAGAAGGTCTTCAGGAGTGGGCCCTCCGCTCCAAACGACCTGAGTCTCCGCAGCAGGTACAGCCTGCTCTGCCCTTTCCTGTAGAGGGCGTCTGAGTTATGAGTCCAGTCCAGTCTATTGTTCAGATGAACACCAAGGTACCTGTAGCTGTCCACAGCCTCAATGTCCATACCTTGGATGTTCAGTGGTTGCAGTGGAGAATGCTTGTGCCTGCGGAAGTCTACCACCAGTTCCTTGGTTTTACTGGCGTTGATCTGGAGGTAGTTCAGCTGGCACCAGTCCACAAAGTCTTGGGTCAGACCTCTGTACTCCTTGTCGTCCCCATCAGTGATGAGGCCGACTATTGCAGAGTCATCAGAGAACTTCTGCAGGAAGCACTGGGTGGAATTGTGGGAGAAGTCTGCAGTGTAGATGGTGAAGAGGAACGGAGCCAGAACCGTTCCCTGTGGGGCCCCCGTACTGCAGACGACCCTGTCCGACACACAGCCCTGAGTCCTCACATACTGTGGTCGGTCAGTGAGGTAGTCCAGGATCCAGGTAGTGAGGTGATGGTCCACTCCAGAGTTCACCAGCTTGTCCTTTAGAACCGAGGGAAGAATGGTGTTGAAGGCACTGGAGAAATCAAAGAACATGATTCTCACAGTGCTTCCAGCGGTCTCCAGGTGAGCGAGGGAACGATGTAGGAGGTGAATGACGGCATCATCCGCTCCAATGCCAGGCTGGTAGGCAAACTGAAGTGGGTCCAGTGATGAGCTTATTAGGCGCCGAAGCTGAGCCAGGACCAACCGCTCCAGGGTCTTCATCAGGTGCACTGACTCAGATCAGAGTGGAGCTGGTTTAGTTTATCTAAGAAAGGTTTGTTTCTCCATCAGTGATAATTTGATGCTTATTACATCCTAATATAAAATGTAACCAATCATAGAAGACACTGATTAAATATTTAACAGCAGTGATTAAAGCCAGTGCTAGATTTAAACAATTTTTAATGCAGACTAACAGTAAACTGCTTCCTTAGTCAAGGTATAAAAGAGTACTACACTGACTCTACTCCTTATTAAATGAAACTTGCTTCCTAAAGGAAGATTAGAGCTCGTCCAGCCATAAAAAGAGATTTTTTTTAAACTCCCAGTAGGCAGGTTTAACTTCAGCTTAATGGTGTTTGCTGTTGAAGACACGTGAATTATTTCCACCTTATATTATATACCACCTTCTAGAGAAATTCTTGTTGAGAGAAGTGACCCATTGCAATTTGTCAATGACATCACTTTTTGAGATTGTCAAATACATAAAGGAAATACTGGGGAGATCATTTCCCTGTTGGAAGCCAGTCGTTCATCTGTTGCCCAAAGAGGATGGACTGTACCGTTTTTAGGACACTAATGTTTTGTTATCACCATGTTTGTTTGTAGACTGGATTCTATTTTAGTGCACTGACTCAGATCATAGTAGATGTAAATCTCCAAGTGTTTTAAGGCGCTTGGTAAGAAAGCGACTGCACTTTAAACCCTGGTGGGATTGTTCCTTAAGAAGGTCATTAACTCACCATTGATCAAGAAATGAGACACATCATTACCAACAGTGTTTTATTTATGTTACATTTCAAATCTAACATCAACAAAACACTCACATGATTTGAGTGTCTTTAGTTTGATAATGTCTGAAGTTTCTGTCTTTATTGTAGTGCTCTGTATGCTCGTCTGCAGTGGACACACTCAAGGTGACTGAACAGTTTTCACTTTTTCTATTTCTTCCTTTTTATTTAGCAAAGATTATTCTCAACCTGTATGACTCTACATAAATAAAGTATTAATAATCAATCAACATTTTGCCTTGAGCATAAAGTGTTTCAGATTGTCTGTTGTCTGATTGTTTGTGTTGGATTCTAGATGCTGTGCTAACTATTGAACCCAGCTCGTCCAGTTATTTCATTGGAGAGTTTGTTACCTTCAAGTGTGACATGAATGAAGGAAGACACACTGACTGGTATTACGAAATCAAGAAGGATGGTCGAGACTATGTCCCCTACAGGGAGCACAAAGACTACACATTGGAAATTAACTCTACAGATCAAAGTGGTGAATATCAGTGTTCTGGTACCTGGAAGGGGTCACATTATAGAGAGATCAGTAATACTGTCTTTATAACTGTATTAGGTAAGTCCTCAGTGATTAATAATGTGATGATTCCTGTTAAAATACATCTGAATTATAAAAATGTGTGTTTAATAAATGTTTCATTGAAAGTATTGTATTTCTTATGTGTTGGAAATTTAACAAAGATCCTTGCATTTTACCTAACTTTGTTCACAGTACACACTACAACCAAAATACTCAGACAATATGTCATTACAGCATGTGCATGTTTTACTGTATAAAAAGAATAACTGTGGATGAAACTTAATTTAAATAATGAAAAAAGAAACATCAAAAGATCCATATAATTTAAGGTGACGGTGTTTCTGTTGTCTAAATGTGTGTGTGTGTGTGTGTGTGTGTGTGTGTGTGTGTGTGTGTGTGTGTGTGTGTGTGCGTGTGTGTGTGTGTGTGTGTGTGTGTGTGTTTCCTTCAACAGTGAACTGCATTAGTTTACATTCAGTGTGACTTCTTCAGGCCTGAGATTGAACAAACATTCATACTGTGCTTATCTGTGCAGCTCTGTCACCATGTTGAGACAGAATTCAGAAAAATTTAAAGTGACTTAAAATGTAGAAAAAATATATATAATGAAGACATTTGTAGATTTTATTGGGGGGCGATTAAAAAAAAAAGGATTTTTTTAAATCTTTTATACATTCATATTGTATCAGGTGTACATTTCTTTCTTTTCTTGTCCATAACTGCAGATAAACCCAGGGCCAGCCACACTGACAGCAGGAACAACAATCATACCAGTAGGGGGCAGTGTGACACTGACCTGCTCTGTGCAGAGCTCTGATGGATGGAAATATGAGTGGTTCAGACGAACCCAAACAACCTCTGAAGTTCAAATCAGAGATCAACAAAACAGAGATATCAGAGTATCTGAAGGAGGAATCTACAGCTGCAGAGGAACAAGAGGAAACCCAGTTTACTACACTGACAGAAGTGATGATGTCATCATTGAGAAAACCTGTGAGTTCAGTCATTTAGTTTGAAATATACATTCACTCATGATTTTGTGTCATGAACTTTCAGCTGGTATAGAGACGCCAATGCTGACCTGCTGCTCCACCACCTGAGGACAACAATGGCATAAACAGGATAAATAAATAATATATTCAAACAAATAACAATTGATCTACAATTTATATAAAGAAAATAATAAATGTAATTCTGAACTACCATCTGATCAAATACTGCCATCTTTTAAAATAAATAAACAAACACAGACACACCACCAAAAATAATGTTACTGTTTCTATGATCAACATTCTCACAACTCTGAGTCACTGCCACTCACCTTTAGCAGGAGGCTTATTCAGATTGATCCCTTTAAACTCCCAGGTCCTAAAGAGGGACCAGCTTATTAATCAATCTTCAAGTACTTTTTAAATACAGCAAAGAAAATATAAAACTTTCACAGCTTCGATCAAAACGATTGTACAGTTAGTATCTCTTCAAGATCACCAAGATTTGGTGATGTTCACCATTTACATCTAGTTATTTAAAAGGTTTTGATTCAGTCACATGCAGCACACAGGACTGACAGCGCACAATCTGCTTTGAGGTAGCAGCCAAGAAAGATGCAGTTTGTGTCTATGAACAGTGAACATCCGCATATACACGATTCAGTCATTGACTTTTGTTCTTTTTCTAAACTGAACTGCAGATAAACCAAAGGCCAAACTGAGAGCTGATAACACAGCTGTTCCAGTAGGGGGCAGTGTGACCCTGACCTGCTCTGTGAACCCATCATCATCATCTGGATGGAAATACTACTGGTACAGAGATAATACCACAGTGGATGTTGTCCCCACATCAAATGGACAAATCAGTGTCTCACAGGAAGGACTCTACAGGTGCAGAGGAGGAAGAGGAAACCCAGTTTACTACACAGAGGACAGCCAGTCAGTCAGGATTGGGAAAACTGGTCAGTTTAACATGAAGTCAGATAAATTTCTGATTAAGGAGGAAGATGAAGAACAAAAGGCATTAACATTTTTGACATTCATGTGTTTTTATTGTACTTTCTTGAACAGTAACAGCCTCTGTTAGGGAAAATGTTCTAAAACACTTCTTCAGTAAAGACTCAGAGAAGAGAAACACACAGAGTTCTTGCTAGCAAGGGCAGCTCCCTACTGAGAGACTCGCACTAAGAAACTGCCCTTTATTTATACTTCAGTGTGTGTGTGTGTGTGTGTGTGTGTGTGTGTGTGTGTGTGTGTCTGTTACTGCTGATCAAAGGGTCAAACATCCTTGGTCAGGAAGAGGGTAGCCTCCCCCTCACCCTAGATGGTTCACCCTAGATAACACGGTGAGGAAGTCCTGCAGTTCATCTAAACAAAGAGCACTTAGACTAAAACAAAACGTAACTACGTTAATCCTGCCATAAAACAATAAAACCAGGTACAAGCTCTCTCGTGCTCCCAGGACGTGGGGGTGCATTCCTGGGGTGCACCCCAAGCCTGCAGCCTGTTAGTGATCACACTTAAATACTTATTTTCCACCCTGATTTACGAATAAATTCTTTACAAATCCTACCATGTGGATTCATGGATTTTTTTTTCACATTCTGTCTCTCACAGTTGAAGTGTACCTCTGGTGCAAATTACTGACCTCTGTCATCATTTTAAGTGGGGGAACTTGCACAATCGGTGGCTGACTAAATACTTTTTTGCCCCACTGTATATAATGTTCTTCCTCTACACCCCCCCTCCCCCCCCCCAATTTTTGCACATGTCGAGGAGCGTGTCAGACAACATTTCACTGTGTGTTATACTTGTATAACTATGCATGTGACAAATAATAAAGAACCTTGACCTTGACCTTGATATATATATATATATATATATACAGAGAGAGAGAGAGAGAGAGAGAGAGAGAGAGAGAGAGAGAGATTAGTATGCTTTGAGCATTTGCTTTTCTAATTATTTGCTTTGTTTTCATTTTCAGTTCAAACGCCAAATGACATTGTGCTGCGATACAAATCCCTCCTCAAGACATTTCCAAAGACGAAGACCATGACCAAAGCTTTTCAGAAGCATGGGCTAGACAGGAACACTGTTGTGTCCACTTCATCAGTTGGGGAGCTTGCTATTGCGATCCCCAATGTGTACCAGGAGCTACTGTCCAACAGGCCTAGTGGAGATACGGTACTAGCTTTTGCTAAGCGATGTGAGGCTGCAATTCAAGGCAGTGATGAAGTAAAAAACAAAATAGAAAGTATGAAGGCCGCTGGTACTTTGCTTCCAATTCGAAGAGGGAAATCTGTCTGAAACCCTAATTTGTTCTAAGTGGTTTTGTTTTTTTGAGCATATTGAACTGAAGAAAAGATGTGCAAAACCAAACATTTTTCAAAGATCTGTTCACATATGTGTTGAGTTTCCACACAAATAAGAGATTTACCTGTTAGTTTATTTTATTGTTTTTTTGTTTTTTTTTTTGATTTGTATAAATGTGTGTAGAGTAAATAATACAGCTGTGCAGTTTCAGTTAAGGTATAATAATTTATTATATTATAATTATTATAATTTTCCTTTGTTTTATGCCAGTGGTGGATTTAGGGATGGGATTTGTTTCCTTAATATAGTTTTAGCTATCTTTAAAGGGCTTGTATATAAGTTTAGCAATGCTAAATAACTGTTGGTGCTTTATACTTTTTATAGTAATGCCTAGTAATACTTAGAAATGTTTGTTGATCATAAATAAATGTTGACATGTTTTAAACTTTACAACAAAACTCTATTTTGTCATTTATAAATGTTTAGTAGTCATAAATAAATGGTGTCATGCTTTACACTTTACAATAAGGCTCCCATTTGGCATTTATAAATGTTTATTTGTCATTAATAAATGGTTTTATGCTTTACACTTTACAATAAGTCTCCCATTTGGCATTTATAAATGTTTATTTGTCATTAATAAATGGTTTTATGCTTTACACTTTACAATAAGGCTCCCATTTGGCATTTATAAATGTTTATTTGTCATTAATAAATGGTTTTATGCTTTACACTTTACAATAAGTCTCCCGTTTGGCATTTATAAATGTTTATTTGTCATTAATAAATGGTTTTATGCTTTACACTTTACAATAAGGCTCCCATTTGGCATTTATAAATGTTTATTTGTCATTAATAAATGGTGTTATGCTTTACACTTTAAAATAAGGCTCCCATTTGGCATTTATAAATATTTATTATTCATTAATAAATGGTGTTATGCTTTACACTTTACAATAAGTCTCCCATTTGGCATTTATAAATATTTATTATTCATTAATAAATGGTTTTATGCTTTACACTTTACAACAAAGCTCCAATTGATAGTTGTGGATATTTATAATGCATTTATGAAGTACAATTTTATATGATAAAAAATATGTTTACAAATGCTGATTGTGCTTACAGGATAGTAACTTAGTCTGAAATGTTTAATATAGCAACTCTAGATAAAATATATAGGTGAACACATTTGGCTCACTATTTGGCTCACTTTTTCTCACCCTTAACTAATGTATAATAAACCATTAATAATGGTTTATAAAGCATTTACAGATTAATTAATAATATAGCTATAAACTATTTATTAGCATCTATAAGGGGAGACTTATTGTAAAGTGGTACCCATGGTTGTAACATGGTTGGTTATAACATGGTTATAACATGGTTGGTGATAACATGGTTATAACATGTTTGGTTTTAACATGGTTATAACATTGTTAAAACATGGTTGGTTATATAATGGTTATAACATGGTTGGTGTAACATGGTTATATAGTTGGTTATAACATGGTTATAACATGGTTGGTTTTAACATGGTTATAACATTGTTGGTTGTAACATGGTTATATAGTTGGTTATAACATGGTTGGTTACAACATGGCTGGTTATAACATGGTATAACCAACATAGCTGTCATAATAGTTGCACTGCACGTTTGTGCAGCATTCTGCAATACCTGGCAATAACAGTGATATCGTCCCTGGGTGGGCTTGAACCACCAACCTTTCGGTTAACAGCCGAACGCGCTAACCGATTGCGCCACAGAGACTGACAATGCGCAACCCACAGGTGTCGAGACTGGCCTGGGGACTGGGGGAGGGTGTTCCGGTCTTTTTGGTTGTGGGGTAAACGATTGTGCAACAGAGACTGAGTAAAGCCAAGCAGGGGCGTCGAGAGAGGACCGGGTGGCTGGATGGAGGTGCTCTGGTACTTCCTCTCCATACCGCCTTGATTGTTTAAAATATGTGATTGTAGGTAATGAACTTGGCAGCAAGTATGCAGTTGCGGACGAACAACACCACCCCAAAGATGCATGTCACCCTTGATAAAACGGTTGACTGCGTTCATCAAACGACCGAGTCTAGCATGGATGCTATTGTGAAACAAAAGCAGTGCTTTTTCAGGATGCAGTTGCACTGCACGTTTGTGCAGCTTTCTGCATTACCTGGCAATAACAGGGATATCGTCCCTGGGTGGTGATGATATCCCCACGTTGTATTCACCACAAATAAACCCATCTAAAAAAGAAATTGATCAGTTTTTGGACAACATAACTCTTCCAAAATTATTAGACACTCAAGCAATGGCACTGGATTCACCACTGACACCAGGTGAACTCCAGGAAGCCCTGATAAGTATGCCCAATAATAAGGCTCCAGGTCCAGACGGCTTTCCTGCAGAATTCTACAAAGAATTCTGGTCGATTCTAGCACCAGTTTTCTACAGAACGTTGTTGGAAATTAAAGAAAAGGGCAGACTTCCATCAAATATGAATTCTGCAAACATTAATCTCCTGCTAAAACCAGGCAAAGACCCTGTATATCCCTCAAGCTATAGTCCAATATCCCTTATAAATGTAGACCTTAAAATAATCTGCAAAGCTCTCTCAAAGAGACTGGAGAAAATAACCCCCATCTTAATTCATCCTGACCAAACTGGTTTCATAAAAGGTAGGCACTCATCAACAAATACACATAGATTACTTAATTTGATAGACTACTCATACAGTAAAAACCTATAAACTACAATATTCTCTTTAGACGCAGAAAAAGCATTTGACAGAGTTAACTGGAAATTTCTATTTGCAACTTTACACAAATTTGGTTTTGGATCCTCTTTCATAAACTGGTTAAAAATATTATATAATTCCCCAACAGCTTGTGTTAGAACAAATGACCAGACATCCTCCAGCTTCTGTCTCTTGAGGGGCACCAGGCAGGGATGCCCACTCTCCCCTTCACTGTTTGCAATTTTTATTGAACCACTAGCAGCAGCAATTAGACAGAATTCAGTAATTAAGGGCATAAAATGCAAGAACGTGGAACATAAAATCAGCCTTTATGCGGATGATGTGTTACTCTTTCTCCAAAATTCACAAACCAATATCTCTGGGGCGATTGAATTGATAAACTCTTTTGCAAGAATATCAGATTACTCAATTAACTGGTCAAAATCTACAGTTCTACCGATTAATTGCTCCCTCCATAATTCCTCTTCTACACCACTGCAATCGGGAAATATAAAATATTTAGGTATTAATGCTTCTCCCAAGCTTGCAGATCTAACTAAATTAAACCATATCCCACTTTTAAAGAAGGTAGAAAATGATCTGGCTAGATGGAAATGTCTACCCATATCACTCATGGGAAGGGTTGCCGCTATAAAAATGATGGTCTTACCAAAAATAAATTATTTATTCTCAATGATCCCAACTAAACCACCACAAGATTGGTTCAGATCGCTAGATTCATGTATGTCCAAATTCCTTTGGAAAAATAAACCCCCACGTATAAGCTTAAAAACACTACAAAAGACCAAGGATAAAGGAGGACTAGAACTGCCTAACTTTCAGCACTACTTCTTAGCCAACAGGCTTCAGTTTATCTGAGGATGGCTAAAACATACCCTCTTAGATTAACCTTGACTAGACGTAGAACAAGCACTTTGCAATAATCTAGAGATCTCAGACCTACCATTTATCAGCTCAAACATCCAACGACATGAATGCTTTAAAAGCATCAACATCAGCTCTTTTCTGACAGCATGGTGGGAGTTTCTAAAATTGACGGCGTCTTCATTAATCCCATGCAAACGTACACCTATCTGGAACAACCCTGACATATTACAAAACAATAATATAATAAACTTTTCAGATTGGAGTGGTAAAGGAATCAAATATTTAGAACATATACTAGAAGGAACAGAATTTATCTCATTTGACAGACTAGTTACACAATATGGGATCAACAAGAAAAGATTTTTAGAATATCAACAAATTAAATCCATAGTAAAAAAGAAATTTAAACCGGGTCAAGTTGAACTACAAACACCACCAAGTGTGGTTCAATTTCTTACTCTTAAAACCCCCAAATTACTATCCAAAATATACAGAATGTTTTCTAAAACAGATGAATCAATATCACTTCCTATTGCAAAATGGGAAGCGGATTTATCAGTTAACTTAGACCTAAACTTCTGGTCTCAGATTTGCTTAAAAACCTTTCATCTAATTAGAAATCCCAGTCTTCAATTAATATAATACAAAATATT
Organism: Maylandia zebra; assembly: GCF_041146795.1. Classification (NCBI taxonomy): domain Eukaryota; kingdom Metazoa; phylum Chordata; class Actinopteri; order Cichliformes; family Cichlidae; genus Maylandia; species Maylandia zebra. The sequence goes on along the minus strand of NC_135169.1, from coordinate 12,397,624 downwards.
ACATAGAGTGCACTATACAGGTCATCGGATGTTCAAGATGGGCTTTACGTCTACCAACAACTGCTCACACTGCCAAACCAATTCACCGGACAATTATATCCACGCTCTTTGGTTCAACACTGGTTATAACATGGTTGGTTATAACATGGTTGTAACATGGTTGGTTATCACATGGTTGTAACATGGTTGATTATAACATGGTTATAACATGGTTGGTTATAACATGGTTGTAACATGGTTGGTTATAACATGGTTGTAACATGGTTGGGTATAACATGGTTATAACATGGTTGTTATACCATGGTTGGTTATAACATGGTTGGTTATAACATGTTTATAACATGGTTGGTTATAACATGGTTGTAACATGGTTGGTTATAACATGGTTGTAACATGGTTGGTTATAACATCTGGTACTTCCTCTCCATTAGAGATGGCACGATACCACTTTTTTATGGCCGATACCGATACCGATATCATAAATTTGGATATCTGCCAATACCGATATGAATCCGATATAGTGTTTTTTAATCAACAAAACTGTTTTTTTAAATATCTTGCTGAATTTTGTATAAGTTCATACTCAAGTTAAAAACAACAACTACACTAAAGCTATTCTGTTATACCTGTATACAAAAATATTTCATAGTTCAGCAATACTGATCAATCTAATAAACTTAAACCTACACCATCCTCCCTATTCTGGTATTTTGAAGAGTACTTAGCGTAAATATTAAGCAACCTAACTAATAGGGTTCCAATTCCCAGTAACAACAAAAATAAATAAATAAAAAATAGGGAACCACCCCTCACGCTCCACCTCATGATGCTTAATCGACGTAATCAACCTTAATTTGATGCAGTGTGGGAAGAAAATGCACAGAAATCAATTATTTTTCAAGAAATATTAAATAGATTCAACATCTTTCTTCAACAAAATTGCAGACTGCACAGATGGTACCTTCCCAAAGGAAAAAGTACTATAGCTTACTAGGGTATATATATTAGACTTAATAGTCACTATATACAGTAATTGACTTCTATTCCTTTTACATCAAATTAAAACTTTGGGTGTCAGATAATTATTTATTAAAAGCTAGAAATTTTAAATGAGAATAAGAAAGAAAAGTCTGTCTTTGTGCCCCCTTTTTCCTGTTCATGCCCTATCGGCCCCCCTGGCTAAACTGCTAGATCCGCCCCTGCACAGTTACCAGCGTCAGCTACGTAGAAAAAGATCCTGGTGTAGAAAGTGATATTAAATCAATTCTAACAACAGCTTATCAAGCTTAAAACGTGCTGCTGTTGTTCAGCCGCTGGTTTCCTCTTTCTGGTGCAAAGTGGGCCAAAAACAAACAAGAGAGACGGACTCGCGACAGAAAAGCTGATCAGCTGATCATTAAGCAGTTTCACAATTGAAGTAGCAGCCGGAGAGCGAGAGGCAGTCGCTTGTTAAGCTTAATGCAGGAATGCTTTACAAACATTCAGAGATGGACTTACACACTTGCTTTACTTCTCTCTGGGATACCTTTGTCGGAGATGAAATGCCGGGTTGCTAGCGAAGCTCCAAATGCTATCCAGACCACCGACAGGTCCCGCATGCCACAGCCGCTCTATCAAGTGATGCATACTGCTCCAACGTGCTAACGATCTGAGGTAAGTTACGGCATGTTGCAAGTTTTGTGAGGTGCTTTCGTGATATTTAATGGATCGGATTACATTTTTTATTTTTCTCCGATATCCGATCCAGTAATTTAGGTCAGTATCGGAACGATGCCGATACGTAATATCGGATCGGTCCATCTCTAGTTGTAACATGGTTGGTTATAACATGGTTATAACATGGTTTGTTATAACATGGTTGGTTATAACATGGTTGTAACATGATTGGTTGTAACATGATTGGTTATAACATGGTTGTAACATGGTTGGTTATAACATGGTTTGTTATAACATGGTTGGTTATAACATGGTTATAACATGTTTGGTTATGGTTGATTATAACATTGTTAAAACATGGTTGGTTATATAATGGTTCTAACATGGTTGATTATAACATGGTTATATGGTTGGTTATAACATGGTTATATGGTTGGTTACAACATGGTTGGTTATAACATTGTTGGTTATAACATGGTTGGTTAAAACATGGTTGGTTATAACATGGTTGGTTATAACATGGTTGGTTATGACATGATTGGTTATAAGATGGTTATAACATGGTTGGTTATGACATGATTGGTTATAAGATGGTTATAAGATGGTTGATTATAACATGGTTATTACATGCTTGGTTATAACCAACATAACAGTTGCACTGCATGTTTGTTCAGCATTGTGCATTACCTGGTAATATAACAGTGATATCGTCCCTGGGTGGGCTTGAACCACCAACCTTGAACCACCTAACAAGAGAATTCTGAGTAAAACCAAAGTTACTTTCCCTAGTAACTAGTTACTCTGAAAGTAATGAGTAACTTGAAGTAACTGAGTTACTTTTGATAGAAGTAACTAGTAATGTAACTAAGTTAAAAAGTGACTTACCCAACACTGGTTATAACATGGTTGTTATACCATGGTTGGTTATAACATGGTTGATTATAACATGTTTATAATATGGTTGGTTATAACATGGTTGTAACATCGTTGGTTAGAACATGGTTGTAACATGGTTGGTTATAACATGGTTGTAACATGGTTGGTTATAACATGGTTGTAACATGGTTGGTTATAACATGGTTGTAACATGGTTGGTTATAACATGTTAGGATTCAACATAGTTATAACATGGTTGGTTATAACATGGTTGGTTATAACATGTTTGGTTATAACATGGTTGGTTATAACATGGTTGGTTATAACATGGTCGGTTATATAATGGTTATGACATGGTTGGTTATAAAATGGTTGTAACATGGTTGTAACATGGTTATATAGTTGGTTATAACATGGTTATACTGTTGGTTATAACATGATTGGTTATAACATGGCTATAACATAGTTGGTTATAACATGGTTATAACATTGTTGGTTATAACATGGTTGGTTATAACATGGTTGGTTATAACATGGTTGGTTATAACATGGTCGGTTATATAATGGTTATAACATGGTTGGTTATAACATTGTTATAACATGGTTGGTTATATCATGGTTATGACATGGTTATAATATGGTTGGTTATAACATAGTTATAACATGGTTGGTTATAACATGCTTATAACATGGTTGGTTATAACGTGGTTATAAGATGGTTGGTTATAACATGATTGTTTATAACATGGTTGGTTATAACATGGTTAGTTATAACATGGTTATAACATGGTTGGTTATAACATGGTGGTATCATTGTTGGTTATAACATGGTTATATGGTTGGTTATAACATGGTTATAACATGGTTGATTATAACATGGTTGGTTATAACATTGTTGGTTATAGCATTGTTGGTTATAACATGGTTAGAACATGGTTGTCACATCGTTGGTTAGAACATGGTTGTAACATGGTTGGTTATAACATGGTTATAACATGGTTGGTTATAACATGTTAGGATTCAACATGGTTATAACATGGTTGGTTAGAACATGGTTTTAACATGTTTGGTTTTAACATGGTTATAACATTGTTAAAACATGGTTGGTTATATAATGGTTATAACATGGTTGGTTATAACATGGCAATAATATGGTTGGTTATAACATGGTTGGTTATAACATGGTTGGTTATAACATGGTCGGTTATATAATGGTTATAACATGGTTGGTTATAACATGGCTATAACATAGTTGGTTATAACATGGTTATAACATTGTTGGTTATAACATGGTTGGTTATAACATGGTTGGTTATAACATGGTTGGTTATAACATGGTTATAACATGGTCGGTTATATAATGGTTATAACATGGTTGGTTATAACGTTGTTATAACATGGTTGGTTATATCATGGTTATAACATGTTATAACATGGTTGGTTAAAACATGCTTATAACATGGTTAGTTATAACGTGGTTATAAGATGGTTGGTTATAACATGATTGGTTATAACATGGTTGGTTATAACATGGTTGGTTACAACATGGTTGGTTATAACATGGTTATAACATGGTTGGTTATAACATAGTGGTATCATTGTTGGTTATAACATGGTTAAATGGTTGGTTATAACATGGTTATAACATGGTTGGTTATAACATTGTTGGTTATAGCATTGTTGGTTATAACATGGTTATAACATGGTTGGTTATAACATGGTTGGTTATAGCATTGTTGGTTATAACATGGTTATAATATGGTTGGTTATAACATTGTTTGTTATGACATGGTTATAACACGGTTGGTTATAACATGGTTGGTTATAACATGGTTATAACATGGTTTGTTATAACATAGTTGGTTATAACATTGTTGGTTATAGCATTGTTGGTTATAACATGGTTATTACATGGTTGGTTATAACATGGTTGGTTATAACATGGTTTGTTATAAAATGGTTATATGGTTGGTTATAACATGGTGGTAACATTGTTGGTTATAACATGGTTATATGGTTGGTTATAACATGGTTATAACATGGTTGGTTATAACATGGTTTGTTATAACATGTTTAGTTATAACATGGTTGGTTATAACATTGTTGGTTATAGCATTGTTGGTTATAACATGGTTGTAGCATGGTTGGTTATAACATGGTTGGTTATAACATGGTTTGTTATAACATGGTTATAACACGGTTGGTTATAACATGGTTGGTTATAACATGGTTATAACTTGGTTGGTTATAACATGGTGTAACATTGTTGGTTATAACATGGTTATATGGTTGGTTATAACATGGTTATAACATGGTTGGTTATAACGTGGTTTGTTATAACATGGTTGGTTATAACATGGTTGGTTCAAACATGGTTGGTTACAACATGGTTGGTTATGACATGATTGGTAATAAGATGGTTATAAGATGGTTGGTTATGACATGGTTATAACATGGTTGGTTATAACATGGTTATAACATGGTTGTTATACCATGGTTGGTTATAACATGGTTGGTTACAACATGTTTATAACATGGTTGGTTATAACATGGTTGTAACATCAGAATCAGAATCAGAATCAGAATCAGAATACTTTATTGATCCCTGGGGGAAATTATTTTTTGTTACAGTGCTCCATTTTAAACCAACATTAAGACAAGACAGACAATACGCTAACTAAGAATAGTACAATATATACATATATATACATACATACATACATAAGTCACTTATAAATAAATATTTGGAAAAGAAACATGTGTAGCTGTAGCAGCAAACAGTGTGTTAAGTGGATGCGTTGTACAGGGAGATGGCCACAGGCAGGAATGATTTCCTGTGTCGTTCAGTGGTGCTTTTCGGTAATCTCAGTCTCTCACTGAACGAGCTCCTGTGACTGACCAACATGTCATGGAGTGGGTGGGAGGTGTTATCCAACATTGTCTTTATCTTGGACAGCATCCGCCTCTCCGACACCACCTTGAGGGAGTCCAGCTCCATCCCCACAACATTGCTGGCCTTACGGATCAGTTTATTAAGTCTGTTGGCATCTGCGACCCTCAGCCTGCTCCCCCAGCATGCAACAGCATAGAGGATCGCACTGGCCACAACAGACTCATAGAAAATCCTCAGCATTTTCTGGCAGATGTTGAAGGACCTCAGTCGCCTCAAAAAATAGAGACGACTCTGGCCCTTCCTGTAAAGTGCTGTGGTGTTTTTAGCCCAGTCCAGTTTATTGTCAATGTGTACTCCAAGGTATTTATAGTCCTCCACAATGTCAACACTGACCCCCTGGATTGAAACAGGGGTCAAGTGTTTCCTGGTCTTCCTGAAGTCCACGATCAGTTCCTTGGTCTTTGCCACGTTGAGCTGCAGATGATTCTGCTCACACCACGTGACAAAGGAGTCGACCACAGCCCGGTACTCTGTCTCATCATCCCTGCTGATGCATCCAACCACCGCAGAGTCATCAGAAAACTTCTGAAGATGGCAGGTCTCTGTGCAGTGGCTGAAGTCTGTGGTGTAGAGGGTGAAGAGGAAGGGGGAGAGGACAGTCCCCTGTGGTGCCCCTGTGTTGCTGATTACCTTGTCAGACACACACTGTGGGAGACGTACATATTGTGGTCTTCCTGTCAGGTAATCAACAATCCAGGACACCAGAGAAGCATCCACCTGCATCGCTGCTAACTTATCACCCAGGAGGGTCGGCCTGATGGTGTTGAAAGCACTGGAAAAGTCAAAAAACATGACCCTCACAGTGCTCGCCGGCTGGTCCAGATGGGTGTAGACACGATTGAGCAGGTAGATGATGGCGTCCTCTGTTCCGAGACGAGGCTGATAAGCGAACTGAAGGGGATCCAGATGTGGTCTTACTATGGGTCGCAGCTGGTCCAGGATGAGCCTTTCCAGGGTCTTCATGATGTGGGAGGTCAGTGCCACGGGCCTGTAATCCTGGGGGCCACTGGGACGAGGCGTCTTTGGTACAGGGACGAGGCATGATGTCTTCCACATCACCGGGACCCTCTGCAGACTCAGACTCAGCATAAACAGTTTATGAAAGACTCCACACAGCTGGGGGGCACAGGTCTTGAGGACAAGGGGACTCACTCCGTCTGGTCCAGCAGACTTGCCTGAGTGAAGTCTCCTCATTTGCATCTCAACCTGGTATTGAGTGAAGGTGATGGGTGGGGGAGGGGTGTCAGGAATCTCACAGGAGGCAACATGTGAAGAGAGAGGCTGGCACAGTGGTGTGGCTCTGGATTCCAGGCTGACTGCAGGTGAGGTTGTGGGGGTGGGAGCAGACACTGTGGTGTCGAATCTATTGAAAAACAGATTCAACTCGTCGGCTCTATTCTCACCTCCCTCAGCTCCCCTGCTGTTGGTTGGCCTGAATCCAGTGATGGTCTTCATGCCCCTCCACACCTCTCTCATGCTGTTCTGCTGGAGTTTCCACTCCAGCTTCCTCCTGTAATTGTCCTTAGCCTCTCTGATCTTGTCCTTTAGTAACACCTGGACCTTCCTCACCTCCTCTTTGTTGCCCCCTCTGAAAGCCCTCTTCTTGTTGTTGAGGAGGGCTTTGATGTCCTTAGTCACCCACGGCTTGTTATTTGGGTAACAATGAACAGTCTGAGCTGGAACAATGGAGTCGGTGCAGAAAGTTATGTAGTCTGTGATACACTCAGTAAGCCCATTGATGTCCTCGGCGTGAGGCTCACAGAGTGTTTCCCAGTCGGTCACCTCGAAACAGCCCTGTAGTTCCGCTATTGCCTCCTCTGACCACCTCCTAACAGTCCTGGTGGTCACAGGTTCCCTCCTCACAATTGGCACATAGCGGGGGGTGAGGTGAATCAGGTTATGATCTGACCTACCAAGTGGGGGGAGGGAGGAGGAGCTGTATGCATCCTTGACGTTAGCATACAGTAAGTCTAAAGTTTTCTCTCCCCTGGTGGGACAGTCCACATATTGTTTGAATGTTGGTAGTGTATTGTCCAGTGATACATGGTTGAAGTCACCCGAGATCACAATAAAGGCACTCGGGTGCTGAGTCTGTAGCCGAGCTGGTTGGTTATAACATGGTTGGTTATAACATGGTTATAACATGGTTGGTTATAACATGTTAGGATTCAACATGGTTATAACATGGTTGGTTATAACATGGTTATAACATGTTTGGTTTTAACATGGTTATAACATTGTTAAAACATGGTTGGTTATAACATGGCAATAACATGGTTGGTTATATCATGGCTATAACATGGTTGGTTATAACACGGCTATAACATAGTTGGTTATAACATGGTTATAACATGGTTGGTTTTAACATGGTTGGTTATAACATGGTTTGTTATAACATGGTTATAACATGGTCAGTTATATAATGGTTATAACATGGTTGGTTATAACATGGTTGTAACATGGTTGTAACATGGTTGTAACATGGTTGGTTGTAACATGGTTATATAGTTGGTTGTAACATGGTTATACTGTTGGTTATAACATGGCTATAACATAGTTGGTTGTAACATGGTTGGTTATAACATGGTTGGATATAACATGGTTGGTTATAGCATGGTTGGTTATATCATGGTTATAATGTGGTTGGTAATAACATTTTGTAACATGGTTGGTTATAACATGGTTGGTTATACCATGGTTGTAAGATGGTTGTAACATGGTTGGTTGTAACATGTTATATAGTTGGTTATAACATGGTTATACTGTATGTCATAACATGGTTTGTTATAACATGCCAATAACATGGTTGGTTATAACATGGCTATAACATGGTTGGTTATAACATGGGTATAACATGGTTGGTTATAACATGGGTATAACATAGTTGGTTGTAACATGGTTGGTTATAACATGGTTGGTTATGACATGTTTGGATATAACATGGTTGGTTATTGCATGGTTGGTTATATCATGGTTATAACGTGGTTATAACATGGTCGGTTATATAATGGTTATAACATGGTTGGTTATAACATGTCAATAACATGGCTGGTTATAACATGGCTATAACATGGTTGGTTATAACATGGGTATAACATAGTTGGTTGTAACATGGTTGGTTATAACATGGTTGGTTATGACATGGTTGGATATAACATGGTTGGTTATTACATGGTTGGTTATATCATGGTTATAACGTGGTTGATAATAACATGGTTGTAACATGGTTGGTTATAACTTGGTTGTAACATGATTGGTTATAACATGGTTGTAACCTGATTATAACATGGTTGGTTATAAAATGGTTATAACATGGTTGGTTATGACATGGTTATAACATGATTGGTTATAACATGGTTATAACATGGTTGGTTTTAACATGGTTGGTTATAACATGGTTTGTTATAACATGGTTATAACATGGTCAGTTATATAATGGTCATAACATGGTTGGTTATAACATGGTTGTAACATGGTTGTAACATGGTTGGTTGTATCATGGTTATATAGTTGGTTGTAACATGGTTATACTGTTGGTTATAACATGGCTATAACATAGTTGGTTGTAACGTGGTTGGTTATAACATGGTTGGATATAACATGGTTGGTTATAGCATGGTTGGTTATATCATGGTTATAAAATGGTTGGTTATAACATGGTTGGTTATAACATGGTTGGTTATAACATGGTTGGTTATACCATGGTTGTAAGATGGTTGTAACATGGTTGGTTGTAACATGTTATATAGTTGGTTATAACATGGTTATACTGTATGTCATAACATGGTTGGTTATAACATGCCAATAACATGGTTGGTAATAACATGGCTAAAACATGGTTGGTTATAACATGGGTATAACATAGTTGGTTGTAACATGGTTGGTTATAACATGGTTGGTTATGACATGGTTGGATATAACATGTTTGGTTATTGCATCGTTGGTTATATCATGGTTATAACGTGGTTATAACATGGTCGGTTATATAATGGTTATAACATGGTTGGTTATAACATGTCAATAACATGGTTGGTTATAACATGGCTATAACATGGTTTGTTATAACATGGGTATAACATAGTTGGTTGTAACATGGTTGGTTATAACATGGTTGGTTATGACATGGTTGGATATAACATGGTTGGTTATTACATGGTTGGTTATATCATGGTTATAACGTGGTTGATAATAACATGGTTGTAACATGATTGGTTATAACATGGTTGTAACCTGATTATAACATGGTTGGTTATAAAATGGTTATAACATGGTTGGTTATGACATGGTTATAACATGATTGGTTATAACATGGTTATAACATGGTTGGTTTTAACATGGTTGGTTATAACATGGTTTGTTATAACATGGTTATAACATGGTCAGTTATATAATGGTCATAACATGGTTGGTTATAACATGGTTGTAACATGGTTGTAACATGGTTGGTTGTATCATGGTTATATAGTTGGTTGTAACATGGTTATACTGTTGGTTATAACATGGCTATAACATAGTTGGTTGTAACATGGTTGGTTGTAACATGGTTGGATATAACATGGTTGGTTATAGCATGGTTGGTTATATCATGGTTATAACATGGTTGGTTATAACATTGTTGGTTATAACATGGTTGGTTATAACATGGTTGGTTATAACATGGTTGGTTATACCATGGTTGTAAGATGGTTGTAACATGGTTGGTTGTAACATGTTATATAGTTGGTTATAACATGGTTATACTGTATGTCATAACATGGTTGGTTATAACATGCCAATAACATGGTTGGTTATAACATGGCTAAAACATGGTTGGTTATAACATGGGTATAACATAGTTGGTTGTAACATGGTTGGTTATAATATGGTTGGTTATGACATGGTTGGATATAACATGTTTGGTTATTGCATCGTTGGTTATATCATGGTTATAACGTGGTTATAACATGGTCGGTTATATAATGGTTATAACATGGTTGGTTATAACATGTCAATAACATGGTTGGTTATAACATGGCTATAACATGGTTTGTTATAACATGGGTATAACATAGTTGGTTGTAACATGGTTGGTTATAACATGGTTGGTTATGACATGGTTGGATATAACATGGTTGGTTATTACATGGTTGGTTATATCATGGTTATAACGTGGTTGATAATAACATGGTTGTAACATGATTGGTTATAACATGGTTGTAACCTGATTATAACATGGTTGGTTATAAAATGGTTATAACATGGTTGGTTATGACATGGTTATAACATGATTGGTTATAACATGGTTATAACATGGTTATCACATGATTGGTTATAACATGGTTATATCATGATTGGTTATAACATGGTGGTAACATTGTTGGTTATAACATGGTTGGTTATAACATGGTTGGTTATAACATTGTTGGTTATAGCATTGTTGGTTATAACATGGTTGGTTATAACATGATTGGTTATAAGATGGTTATAACATGGTTGGTTATGACATGATTGGTTATAAGATGGTTATAACATGGTTGATTATAACATGGTTATAACATGTTTGGTTTTAACATGGTTATAACATTGTTAAAACATGGTTGGTTATATAATGGTTATAACATGGTTGTTTATAACATGGCAATAACATTGTTGGTTATAACATGGCTATAACATGGTTGGTTATAACCCGGATATAACATAGTTGGTTATAACATGGTTATAACATGGTTGGTTATAACAATATTTGGTTATAACATGGTTGGTTATAACATGGTTGGTTATAACATGGTCGGTTATATAATGGTTATAACATGGTTGGTTATAACATGGTTGTAACATGGTTGTAACATGGTTGGTTTAAACATGGTTATATAGTTGGTTATAACATGGTTATACTGTTGTTTATAACATGGTTGGTTATAGCATGGTTCGTTATATCATGGTTATAACGTGGTTGGTAATAACATGTTGTAACATGGTTGGTTATAACATGTTATAACATGGTTGGTTATAACATGGTTGGTTATACCATGGTTGTAACATGGTTGTAACATGGTTGGTTGTAACATGGTTATACTGTATGTTATAACATGGTTGGTTATAACATGTCAATAACATGGTTGGTTATAACATGGCTATAACATGGTTGGTTATAACATGGCTATAACATGGTTGGTTATAACATGGGTATAACATAGTTGGTTGTAACATGGTTGGTTATAACATGGTTGGATATATCATGGTTATAACGTGGTTATAACATGGTCGGTTATATAATGGTTATAACATGGTTGGTTATAACATGTCAATAACATGGTTGGTTATAACATGGGTATAACAAATGGGTATAACATAGTTGGTTGTAACATGGTTGGTTATAACATGGTTGGTTACTACATGGTTGGAAATAACATGGTTGGTTATTGCATGGTTGGTTATATCATGGTTATAATGTGGTTGGTAATAACATGGTTGTAACATGGTTGGTTATAACTTGGTTGTAACATGATTGGTTATAACATGGTTGTAACCTGATTATAACATGATTGGTTATAACATGGTTATAACATGGTTGGTTATAACATGGTTATAACATGATTGGTTATAACAGGGTTATAACATGATTGGTTATAACATGGTGGTAACATTGTTGGTTATAACATGATTGGTTATAACATTATTGGTTATAACATGGTTGGTTATAACATTGTTGGTTATAGCATTGTTGGTTATAACATGGTTGGTTATAACATGGTTGGTTAAAACATTGTTGGTTATAACATGGTTTGTTATAACATGGTTGGTTATGACATGATTGGTTATAAGATGGTTATAATATGGTTGGTCATGACATGATTGGGTTATAAGATGGTTATAACATGGTTGATTATAACAAGGTTATTACATGCTTGGTTATAACCAACATAGCAGTTGCACTGCACGTTTATGCAGCATTTTGCATTACCTGGCAATAACAGTGATATTGTCCCTGGGTGGGCTTGAACCACCAACCTTGAACCACCTAACAAGAGAATTCTGAGTAAAACCAAAGTTACTTTCCCTAGTAACTAGTTACTCTGAAAGTAACAAGTAACTTGAAGTAACTGAGTTACTTTTGATAGAAGTAACTAGTAATGTAACTAAGTCAAAATTTTAAAGTAACTTACCCAACAGTGGTTCTAACATGGTTGGTTATAACATGATTGTAACATGGTTGGTTATAACATGGTTGTAACATGGTTGGTTATAACATGGTTATAACATGGTTGTTATAACATGGTTGGTTATAACATGTTTATAACATGGTTGGTTATAACATGTTTATAACATGGTTGGTTATAACATGGTTGGTTATAACATTTTGTAACATGGTTGGTTATAACCTGTTGTAACATGGTTGGTTATAATATGGTTATAACATGGTTGGTTATAACATGTTGTAACATGGTTGGTTATAACATGTTATAACATGGTTGGTTATAACATGTTATAACATGGTTGGTTATAACATGGTTGGCTATACCATGGTTGGCTATAACATAGTTGGTTGTAGCATGGTTGGTTATAACATGGTTGGTTATAACATGGTTGGTTATATCATGGTTATAACATGTTTGGCAATAACGTGGTTGGCAATAACATGGTATAACCAACATAGCAGTCATAATAGTTGCACTGCACGTTTGTGCAGCGTTCTGAAATACCTGGCAATAACAGTGATATCGTCCCTGGGTGGGCTTGAACCACCAACATTTCGGTTAACAGCCGAACGCGCTAACCGATTGCGCCACAGAGACTGAGTAAAGCCACGCAGGGGCGTTGACAGAGGACCGGGTGGCTGGATGGAGGTGCTCTGGTACTTCCTCTCCATACCGCCTTGATTGTTTAAAATATGTGATTGTAGGTAATGAACTTGGCAGCAAGTATGCAGTTGCCGACGAACAACACCACCCCAAAGATGCATATCACCCTTGATAAAACAGTTTACTGCGTTCATCAAACGGCCGTCCTGGTTATAACATGGTTATAACATGGATGGTTATAACATGGTGGTAACATTGTTGGTTATAACATGGTTATATGGTTGGTTATAACATGGTTATAACATGGTTGGTTATAACATGGTTTGTTATAACATGGTTTGTTATAACATGGTTTGTTGTAACATGGTTATAACATGGTTGGTTATAACATGGTTGGTTATAACATGGTTATAACATGGTTGTTTATAACATGGTGGTAACATTGTTGGTTATAACATGGTTATATGGTTGGTTATAACATGGTTATAACTTGGTTGTAACATGGTTTGTTATAACATGGTTATATAGTTGGTTATAACATGCCTATAACATGGTTTGTTATAACACGGCTATAACATAGTTGGTTATAACATGGTTATAACATGGTCGGTTATATAATGGTTATAACATGGTTGGTTATAACATTGTTATAACATGGTTGGTTATATCATGGTTATGACATGGTTATAACATGGTTGGTTATAACATAGTTATAACATGGTTGGTTATAACATGCTTATAACATGGTTGGTTATAACATGGTTATAAGATGGTTGGTTATAACATGGTTATAACATGGTTGGTTATAACATGGTGGTATCATTGTTGGTTATAACATGGTTATATGGTTGGTTATAACATGGTTATAACATGGTTGGTTATAACATGGTTGGTTATAACATTGTTGGTTATAGCATTGTTGGTTATAACATGGTTATAACATGGTTGGTTATAACATGGTTGGTTATAACATGGTTATAACATGGTTGGTTATAACATGGTTGGTTAAAACATGGTTGGTTATAACATGGTTGGTTATAACATGGTTGGTTATGATATGATTGGTTATAAGATGGTTATAACGTGGTTGGTTATGACATGAATGGTTATAAGATGGTTATAACATGGTTGGTTATAAAATGGTTATTACATGCTTGGTTATAACTATAGCTGTCGAAATTAACGCGTTAATTGCGATAATTAAATTTTGGAATTAATTACGTTAGAATATTTAACTATTTAGCGCAACACTTAGATAAGTTTCTCCCATAATTCCACTTGATTTGTTTACCGCGCCACTGAAAATGGAGAAGCAGGAACAGGATGGCCTTCTGGATGGGGAATTTAAATACAAGAAGAACATAGATGGGACAATAAACAAACACGTTGTAATTTGCACTCACTGTAGTAAAGAGTTTCAATTTCACCGTTCAAATTCGACCTTAAAATACCACCTTAATGCCAAACACGCGTTTGTCGGGGCAGCAGCTTCACCCGGCCTGCGTCAGACCACTCTTAGTGAACGCAGGCCACTCGGTAAGTCTTCTTTGGACAAACTGACCAACGATATAGCCAAATGGATAGCAAAGGACTGTAGACCGCTAAGCATTGTGGAGGACAAGGGCTTTGCGGATGTTTTAAAGGTTGCATCTCAGGACGCGTCCTACAAGCCCCCAGCGAGAAGCACAATAACAATTCGAATCCACGAACTGTATGAAACAGAGAAAAAGAAAAAAGAAGAGGCTTTAGTTCACACAGAATGCGTGGCTCTGACAGGAGACCACTGGACATCATTGAGTAATGACAATTACCTGGGAGTTACTGCGCATTTAATCACTGAAGCATGGGGTCTGACATCCTTTGCGCTGACTATAATGAAAACGGAAGAGCGGCACTTTGCAGAGGCTTGTGCAGAGCAGTTCCAGACTGTTGCTCGCAGGTGGAGAATTGAGGAGAAGGTGACAACAGTAGGCACGGACAGTGCGCGCAATATGATCGCCGCGGCTCGCATCATGCCATTCAATCACATGCCGTGTACCGCGCACATTCTACAGAGATGCATCACAGTGAGTCTCGCAGACAGTGGCTTTGTCACTGCGCTGGCCAAATGCCGCAAAATTGTTGGCCATTTTAAGCACAGCCCAGCAAACACAGCAGAGCTGAACGCAGAGCAGGTGTCACTGGGGCGCAAGCAGGAGCCGTTGGCCCAGGACGTGCCTACGCACTGGAACTCCACGCTGGAGATGGTGAAGCGCTTGATCCGCAACCAAACTGCAGTAACCGCGACTCTGGATAAACAAAAGCATAAACTTGTCCTCCTGACGCCTCCAGAGTGGGACAAACTCCAGAGACTGGAGACACTTCTAGAGCCCTGCAGGTGAGCCTGTCATTGTGACCATAATTGTAGGTTTAGATTAAATGTATCAAACATACATCTTAAATCAGTTTTGTTATTATGAAAATGTCTTATTTAAAAAATTAATGAAATCAAATATTTTATTAATATTACCTAGTATTAAAAAGCTTTTTTTAATTTGCTGTCTTATCTGTGTGTGTGTGTATTCCACTGCAGATATGTGACTGAACTGCTGGGAGGAGAGGCCTACGTCTCCTGCTGTGTAGTTCTACCAGCCTTCTGCCACCTGCGCCGTGTCATGGAAGTAACTGATGAGGACCCTGCATATGTGATGAGGTTTAAAGAGAAGTTTAAGGAAGACCTTGCTTCCCGCCAGGAACATACCAACTATGCATGGCTCCAGATCGCAACTGCACTGGACCCACGTTTTAAAGACCTACGCAGTGTGCCCAAGACTGACAGAGAAGCAGTGTGGACCACACTGGCAGGCATGCTGCATGAAGACTCTCCTAGAAGATCACGCACTGCAGAAGAAGGTCCAGCCAAGAAGAGGCTGAGCCTGCTGCAGATGGACTCTGACTCTGAGTCAGAGGAGGAGGTACAGCATGACAGAGCCATACAGCGCTACAGAGCAGAGCCCTGCACTGCCTTAGAGGACTGTCCCTTACAGTGGTGGGCAGCTCATGCAGGAGCCCACAGCCAGCTGGCCCGCCTTGCTCGCAGATACCTGGCCACTCCTGCCTCCACAGTGCCCTGTGAGAGGCTGTTCTCTGTAGCAGGGCACATTGTGAACAAGAAGAGGTCTGCTCTGCACTCAGAGAACGTGGACAAGTTGGTTTGTCTCAGCAACTGGCTGAAGGATGAGTAGACCAGAGGACCGTGTGTTTAGAGCTTGTTCTATGGTTGAATGTGATTTAAACAATACTTTTCACTGTTGTTCATATTTTTTTGCACTAATCTACCTTACCCAAAAGGATGATTGGAATTTTTTTCTATTTTGCCTGTTGAATTAGGCCTATGTTCTGTGAACTTGAAGATGTATATGGATAAAACAATGTGCTAGATTTAAACGGGTGGAAAACATTCAGTAAAAATCCCTCACAATTATTTGAAGCCCTGTTCTGCTTGTACTGCTTGTACTCACAATTAATAATAAATAAAACAAACAAGTGTGTTAAAAACCACTATCTGTCCCGATTTTTACACATATATACACATATACACATATATTTCGAGTTGCGATTAATCAATTTTTAGGCTGTGATTAATTCGCTTCCAGCACAACACCCAGCCTACGTCAGACCACGCTGAGTGAAAGCAGGCCACTCAGCGTGGTCTTAGCATTAAATAACACTAACAAGTGTGTAAAAATCCGCTATCTGTCCGTATGTTTGCACACATTTTGGTCATATTTCGAGTTGCGATTATTCATGATTAATTAATTTTTAGGCTGTGATTAATCTGATTAAAAATTGTAATCATTTGACAGCCCTAGTTATAACCAACATAACACTTGCACTGCACGTTTGTGCAGCATTCTGCATTACCTGGCAATAACAGTGATATCGTCCCTGGGTGGGCTTGAACCACCAACCTTGAACCACCTAACAAGAGAATTCTGAGTAAAACCAAAGTTACTTTCCCTAGTAACTAGTTACTCTGAAAGTAACGAGTAACTTGAAGTAACTGAGTTACTTTTGATAGAAGTAACTAGTAATGTAACTAAGTTAAAATTTTAAAGTAACTTACCCAACACTGGTTATAACATGGTTGGTTATAACATGGTTGATTATAACATGTTGTAACATGGTTGGTTATATAATGTTATAACATGGTTGGTTATAACATGGCTATAACATAGTTGGTTATAACATGGCTATAACATAGTTGGTTATAACATGGTTGGTTATAGCATGATTGGTTATATCATGGTTATAACGTGGTTGGCAATAACATGGTTGGTTGTAACATGGTATAACCAACGTAGCGGTCATAACAATTGTACTGCACGTTTGTGAAGCGTTCTGCAATACCTGGCAATAACAGTGATATCGTCCCTGGGTGGGCTTGAACCACCAACCTTTCGGTTAACAGCCGAACGCGCTAACCGATTGCGCCACAGAGACTGACAATGCGCAACCCACAGGTGTCGAGACTGGACGGGGGACTGGGGGAGGGTGTTACGGTCTTTTTGGTTGTGGGGTAAACGATTGTGCAACAGAGACTGAGTAAAGCAGAGCAGGGGCGTCGACAGAGGACCGGGTGGCTGGATTGAGGTGCTCTGGTACTTCCTCTCCATACTGCCTTGATTAATTAAAATATGTGACTTGTAGGTAATGAACTTGAGAGTAAGTATGCAGTTGCTGAAGAACAACACAACCCCAAAGATGCATATCACCCTTAATAAAACGGTTGACTGCGTTCATCAAACGGCCGTCCTGGTTATAACATGGTTGGTTATAACATTGTTGGTTATAACATGGTTATAACATGGTTGGTTATAACATGGTGGTAACATTGTTGGTTATAACATGGTTATATGGTTGGTTATAACATGGTGGTAACATGGTTGGTTATAACATGGTTGGTTATAACATGGTTATAACATGGTTGTTTATAACATGGTGGTAACATTGTTGGTTATAACATGGTTATATGGTTGGTTATAACATGGTTATAACATGGTTGGTTATAACATGGTTATAACATGGTTGGTTATAACATGATTGGTTCAAACATGGTTGGTTCAAACATGGTTGGTTATAACATGGTTGGTTATGACATGATTGGTTATAAGATGGTTATAAGATGGTTGGTTATGACATGGTTGGTTATGACATGATTGGTTATAGCATGGTTGATTATAACATGGTTATTACATGCTTGGTTATAACCAACATAACAGTTGCACTGCACGTTTGTGCAGCACCTGGCAATAACAGTGATATCGTCCCTTTGTGGGCTTGAACCACCAACCTTGAACCACCTAACAAGAAAATTCTGAGTAAAACCAAAGTTACTTTCCCTAGTAACTAGTTACTCTGAAAGTAACGAGTAACTTGAAGTAACTGAGTTACTTTTGATAGAAGTAACTAGTAATATAACGAAGTTAAAAATTTAAAGTAACTTACCCAACACTAGTTATAACATGGTTGGTTATAACATGGTTATAACATGGTTATAACATGGTTGGTTATAACATGGTTGTAACATGGTTGGTTATAACATGGTTATAACATGGTTGTTATAACATGGTTGGTTATAACATGGTTGTAACATGGTTTGTTATAACATGGTTGTAACATGGTTGGTTATAACATGGTTGTAACATGGTTGGTTATAACATGGTTGGGTACCACTTTACAATAAGTCTCCCCTTATAGATGCTAATAAATAGTTTATAGCTATATTATTAATTAATCTGTAAATGCTTTATAAACCATTATTAATGGTTTATTATGCATTAGTTAAGGGTGAGAAAAAGAAAAAAAACTGACCGGTTTCTTGCCAAATAGTGAGCCAAATGTGTTCATCTATATATTTAATCTAGAGTTGCTATATTAAACATTTCAGACTAAGTTACTATCCTGTAAGCACAATCAGCATTTGTAAACATATTTTTTATCATATAAAATTGTACTTACTCTGATAAAACAGAAACTCTAATTATTGCTCCAGACCATATGGTCCCAGAAATTAGACAGCATATCAGCTTCTTAGACCCTTACGTAAAATCAAGCCTTAGAAATCTCGGTGTCTTATTTGACAGCTCGATGTCGCTCGAGCAGCATTCTAAGCAGCTAGTCCGAAACTGTTTTTATCATTTACGGAATATTTCTAAACTCAGACTAATGGTATCAAAGCTTGAACTTGAGATGATTATTCATGCTTTTATTTCTTCTAGTTTAGACTATTGTAATGGCCTTTTTACTTGTTTTAACAAATCAGCCTTAAATCGTCTTCAGACTGTGCAGAATGCTGCAGCACGTCTCTTAACAGGCACCAAGAGAAGATCGCATATCACTCCAGTCTTGGCCTCCCTTCACTGGTTGCCTGTAAATTTTAGGTTTCAGTTTAAAATTTTAGTTCTAACCTTTAGGGCCCTGCATGGTCAGGCTCCTCAATATTTATCTGACCTGCTGAAATCACATACATCTTCTCGGGCTTTAAGGTCATTAGATCAGAGACTGTTGGTGGTACCACGCACTCGTTTTAAAACTCCTGGTGATCGGGCCTTTCAGACTGTGGCACCACGGTTGTGGAATTCTCTCCCACTGTCTCTTCGCTGCACGGACTCCATTGATTGTTTTAAGAAACAGCTGAAGACATTTTTATTTAGAAAAGCATTTGATTAATTTCTTCTTATGCTGTTTTTATAGTTTTATTGTTTTACAATGTTTTATTTACTGTTATATTGTTTTATATTCCCATTTTCTGTGTTGTAAAGCACTTTGTGATTTTTATCTGTGAAAAGCGCTATATAAATAAATTTTACTTACTTACTTACTTACTTACTTACTTCATAAATGTATTATAAATATCCACAACTATTAATCGGAGCTTTGTTGTAAAGTGTAAAGCATAAAACAATTTATTAATGAATAATAAATATTTATAAATACCACATGGGAGACTTATTGTAAAGTGTAAAGCATAACACCATTTTTTAATGAATAATAAATATTTATAAATGCCACATGGGAGCCTTATTGTAAAGTGTAAAGCATAAAACCATTTATTAATGACTAATAAATATTTATAAATGCCAAATGGGAGCCTTATTGTAAAGTGTAAAGCATAAAACCATTTATTAATGACAAATAAACATTTATAAATGCCAAATGGGAGCGTTATTGTAAAGTGTAAAGCATAACACCATTTATTAATGACAAATAAACATTTATAAATGCCAAATGGGAGACTTATTGTAAAGTGTAAAGCATAAAACCATTTATTAATGACAAATAAACATTTATAAATGCCAAATGGGAGCGTTATTGTAAAGTGTAAAGCATAACACCATTTATTAATGACAAATAAACATTTATAAATGCCAAATGGGAGACTTATTGTAAAGTGTAAAGCATAAAACCATTTATTAATGACAAATAAACATTTATAAATGCCAAATGGGAGCCTTATTGTAAAGTGTAAAGCATAAAACCATTTATTAATGACAAATAAACATTTATAAATGCCAAATGGGAGCCTTATTGTAAAGTGTAAAGCATAACACCCTTTATTAATCACTAATAAACATTTAATTGCCAAAAGTGAGTCTTAAATGTATAATCAGTGTTGGGGAGTAACGGAATACATGTACCGCCGTTACGTATTTAAAATACAAAATATGAGTAAATGTATTCCGTTACAGTTACCGTTTAAAAAGGTGGTATTCAGAATACAGTTACTTTGTTGAAATAAATGGATTACACTGCGGTACTTTCCTGTTTCATTTTGTCGCGGGTCAGGACTGTTTGGGTTTTGTTCGACAGCTACGTTCTGTTGTTCCAGGCGGCAGCGTTACGGTTGCCATGGTTACAGGGTGACGCTCTCTCTCTTTCTCTCTCTCTCTCTCTCTCTGCGACTGTGTGTTTCCTGGGTGAGAGAGCGCCTTTTCGTTGTTGTTGTTGTTGTGCTAAGCTAACAGGCAGAATGCTACAAGCATAGCTCTAAAGAATGTAGCATCATGGGCAGTGTAGTCCGTGCTGCAGGGAGAATGGACTGCCATACACGTTATGGGTCTGTGAGCGCGAGGAGGGAGAAAAAGGGGAGTGGAAAGGTACGAGTTGTCATCGAGGAAAAACGGGAGCTGGAAGCATTTAAATATAATAATAACCACTTCAGCCAAGAAGAGAGCCTGACGAGCCCAGTTGTAAGTAAGCTATTACAGTTTTTTCTGATTGCTTAAGCACATTTTTTGTAACTATTGGCTAATTTTGCAAAACTCTTCACACAAATAAGAAAACCTGTCACCCAATAATCAAAACATTGTAGTTCTCTTGCAAACGCGAACACAGCTAGGTTAACTCTTCACACCTTCGTAAAAATGGTGTTTCCGTATCAAACAGTACACACAAGCCATCATCTACTAAGCACACAATGCGCCAACTGCACACTGATGGTATGAATACAAAACACATCTGGCTTTTGCTGTCTCTGTGCACAAGGTAGGCTATGTCAGTTTGAGCTCATACTTCTGTCATAGATCCATAAGCATAGAGGGATCCAAACTTCAAGTACTGGTGTGTATTCAAACACATCAAAACAAACACAAGTGTTTATTTCCAAGTATAGGATTATTTGCAATCGCCATAATGACTATATGGGTTACTTGGTCTGCAGTGAACATGCTTCCTCTGCCCCCAGCATCTGGTCATCTAGCAATTCTGTAAAGTAACAATTTCAGTAATTTTACATCAATGGTATTGGTGTGTTTCTCATTGGCATATGGCAGTGCTACAAATCTTTGTGCGAAGTGACTGTACTAACCGATTCTCATTTCAAGATGTCCTTATGGTACTTGCTACAGTGTAGCAGCTCGAGTTAGGCTGGACCCGTTGGCCAGCTACCCTCAGGGTCATTCCACGGTTGATTACATGGTCCACTATTGTAGCTCTGATGTCATCAGCAATTCTATTTCTTACTCTTCCTACCCTTCCTCTCCCCCCTCCTCATCTTCCTCTCCCCCCTCCTCGTCTTCCTCTTGCTCCTCCTTGTCCTTGTCGTCCTCTTCGTCCTACTTCTTCACCTCCACGTCCTCTTCCTCTGCGTCCTCTACTTCTCACTCTTTCTGCTCCCTCCATTGTACTCCGCACACACAGCTTACCTGTATTGTAGTGCTTAGGCTGATTGCAAAGTGAACTAATTATCTAAAAAAAGTTTTCACATGTGAAAGTGTGCCAGACAGTTGGCAAATTAGTGTTAATGATAGCCATACATGTGTATACTTTTGCTAGGAGTGTGTTGGAAATTTGGTAATTGAGTGTTGTGCAGTGAATTGTGCCTACAGTTTTGCAAAGTGTGTGTTACAAAATTGCAAACTGAGTGCAAAGCAGTTTTTGTGCTTTTAGTTTTGCAAACTCAGTGAGTGGTTTTGCTATAAGTCTGAATAGTTTTAGAGATTGTGCTACAGGAATCACAGTTAGGGTTTAAGCATTCAGAAAAAACTGTAACACTAATTTGCCAACTGTCTGGCACACTTTCACATGTGAAAACTTCTTTAGATAATTAGTTCACTTTGCAATCAGCCTAAGCACTATAATACAGGTAAGCTGTGTGTGCGGAGTACAATGGAGGGAGCAGAAAGAGTGAGAAGTAGAGGAGGCCGAGGAAGAGGACATGGAGGTGAAGAAGTAGGATGAAGAGGACGACAAGGACAAGGAGGAGCAAGAGGAAGACGAAGAGGGGGGAGAGGAAGATGAGGAGGGGGGAGAGGAAGGGTAGGAAGAGTAAGAAATAGAATTGCTGATGACATCAGAGCTACAATAGTGGACCATGTAATCAACCGTGGAATGACCCTGAGGGTAGCTGGCCAACGGGTCCAGCCTAACTCGAGCCGCTACACTGTAGCAAGTACCATAAGGACATCTTGAAATGAGAATCGGTGAGTACAGTCACTTCGCACAAAGATTTGTAGCACTGCCATATGCCAATGAGAAACACACCAACACCATTGATGTAAAAATACTGAAATTGTTACTTTACAGAATTGCTAGATGACCAGATCCTGTGGGGCAGAGGAAGCATGTTCACTGCAGACCAAGTAACCCATATAGTCATTATGGCGACTGCAAATAATCCTATACTTGGAAATAAACACTTGTGTTTGTTTTGATGTGTTTGAATACACACCAGTACTTGAAGTTTGGATCCCTCTATGCTTATGGATCTATGACAGAAGTATGAGCTCAAACTGACATAGCCTACCTTGTGCACAGAGAAAGCAAAAGCCAGATGTGTTTTGTATTCATACCATCAGTGTGCAGTTGGCGCATTGTGTGCTTAGTAGATGATGGCTTGTGTGTACTGGTTGTTACGGAAACACCATTTTTACGAAGGTGTGAAGAGTTAATCTAGCTGTGTTTGCTTTTGCAAGAGAACTACAATGTTTTGATTATTGGGTGACAGGTTTTCTTATTTGTGTGAAGAGTTTTGCAAAATTAGCCAATAGTTACAAAAAATGTGCTTAAGCAATCAGAAAAAACTGTAATGATAGCCATACATGTGTATACTTTTGCTAGGAGTGTGTTGGAAATTTGGTAATTGAGTGTTGTGCAGTGAATTGTGCCTACAGTTTTGCAAAGTGTGTGTTACAAAATTGCAAACTGAGTGCAAAGCAGTTTTTGTGCTTTTAGTTTTGCAAACTCAGTGAGTGGTTTTGCTATAAGTCTGAATAGTTTTAGAGATTGTGCTACAGGAATCACAGTTAGGGTTTGAGCATTCAGAAAAAACTGTAATATTTGTTTATGTATTTTTTATTTTTTTGCACTAAGTAATCCCAAAGTACAAGAATTTGTATACACACCATCCACTGATACACATACAATAGTAATGCTAATCTACTCGGTCTTCTCCATTTGGCCACATGTTCTCATCCACATCACATCTTATGTCATCTAGGGCAACACACCTAGGAAAGAATCTTCTGGCATGCCAGAATTGAAGGAGTTGAAAAATTGAAGGAGTAACACCTGTGTAGATGTTCATCTACAATGAGAATAAGCTGTGGCTGGTTAAACTGCATTTTTAGATTTAAAATATGTTTCAATAAAATATTGTTGTTGAATTTTGCTGTCTTTTCAAGTTTTGCATTGTGTTATTGTTTTGGCCATAAGTTTAACAGTTTTGAAAACAGTATGTAAGCACATGCAAAATGTCCTGTACGTACAAATATTTTTGGCAGTTGTTGTGTCTGAGTGAGAAGATGATTCATGAAATTTGAGAGATGTAGTCATTGAATGCATTTTGTGCCAAAACAATGATAACTGATCCTCAGTTTAGCCCACATAGACTTCTGTTGTGCTCACTGTGTGAGGAGTTTTGCAAACGTGACCTAAGTATTGAGAAATGTGTCCTAGCGTCTGTAAAAAACTGTAATCACTGAGGACTTACCTAATACAGTTATAAAGACAGTATTACTGTTCTTTGTATAATGTGACTCCTTCCAGCTACCAGAGCACTGATATTCACCACTTTGATCTGCAGAGCTAATTTTGAATGTGTAGACTTTGTATTCACTGTAGGGGACATACTCTCGACCATCCTTCTTGATTTCGTAATACCAGTCAGTGTCTCTTCCTTCATTCATGTCACACTTGAAGGTAACAAACTCTCCAATGAAAAAACTGGACGAGCTGGGTTCAATAGTTAGCACAGCATCTAGAATCCAACACAAACAATCAGACAACAGACAATCTGAAACACTTTATGCTCAAGGCAGAATGTTGATTGATTATTAATACTTTATTTATGTAGAGTCATACAGGTTGAGAATAATATTTGCTAAATAAAAAGGAAGAAATAGAAAAAGTGAAAACTGTTCAGTCACCTTGAGCGTGTCCACTGCAGACGAGCATACAGAGCACTACAATAAAGACAGAAACTTCAGACATTATCAAACTAAAGACACTCAAATCATGTGAGTGTTTTGTTGATGTTAGATTTGAAATGTAACATAAATAAAACACTGTTGGTAATGATGTGTCTCATTTCTTGATCATTAGTGAGTTAATGACCTTCTTAATTGACAATCCCACTAGGGTTTAAAGTGCAGTCGCTTTCTTACCAAGCTCCTTAAAACACTTGGAGATTTACATCTACTATGATCTGAGTCAGTGCACTAAAATAGAATCCAGTCTACAAACAAACATGGTGATAACAAAACATTAGTGTCCTAAAAACGGTACAGTCCATCCTCTTTGGGCAACAGATGAACGACTGGCTTCCAACAGGGAAATGATCTCCCCAGTATTTCCTTTATGTATTTGACTTTTCAGTACTTATCTCAAAATGTATTTTTGAGATCAATGACATCTCAAAAATTGATGTCATTGACAAATTGTAATAGGTCACTTCTCTCAACAAGAATTTCTCTAGAAGGTGATATATAATATAAAGTGGAAATAATTTACATGTCTTCAACAGCAAACACCATTAAGCTGAAGTTAAACCTGCCTACTGGGAGTTTAAAAAAAGATCTCTATTTATGGCTGGACGAGCTCTAATCTTCCTTTAGGACGCAAGTTTCATTTAGTAAGGAGTAGGATCAGTGTAGTACTCTTTTATACCTTGACTAAGGAAGCAGTTTACTGTTAGTCTGCATTAAAAGGCTATTTAAATCTAGCACTGGCTTTAATCACTGCTGTTATATGTTTAATCAGTGTCTTCTATGATTGGTTACATTTTATATTAGGATGTCAAAAGCATCAAATTATCACTGATGGAGAAACAAACCTTTCTTAGATAAACTAAACCAGCTCCACTCTGATCTGAGTCAGTGCACTAAAATCTAATCCAGTCTACAAACAACCACGTTGGTAACAAACATGAGTCCTCTGATCACATGACCTGAAATGGTCAAATGACTGATGCTCTGTTCTTCTTACTAAAACATGTTTATGGATCAGTATGAATCAAACAATAGGAGTCAGTGATGTACTCACAGAATAGGCCCAGCTCACAGAGCAAAGTGGCTCCCATCCTCACATCCAGCAGTGACACGTCTGAAAACTTCTACAACTTTCTGTAAAGAGAGAGAGTGAAGCAGCAGCACAGCAGATACCAAAGAGCTGTGAAGGAAACAAAGAGGTTTTAAACTTCTCTCTGCTTCCTTCCTTTTACACAGAAATAGCAGCTTAACAAGGTGTGATCATGATTGTCAGATTTTTATGAAAAGGCCTTTAACACACAGACTAAACTGACCAATAACAGACAGACATTAAGTTTCATTACACATATGTGAGCTGACTGAGGGTTAAAGAGGAAATAAGGAAAACAAAAGTCCAAGACTTGTTTTAAGTGTGAAAAACAATTATTTTATTTTAAATGGATCCAGTCTAAAGTTTCAGAGCCTCAGAAATCAACAGCAGCACTGAGACTGGACTCAATGATAAAATAGTTAACGGGAATAAAAATGTTTAATTTACTGCTCTGTGTGCTACATCATCAGATTAATGAGTCTCTACAGCATTCATATCTTGTCCTTTTTTACAACAGTGTTACATTTTAATGTTTTAAGTTTGATATTATTTAAAGATTTTTAGT
Organism: Maylandia zebra; assembly: GCF_041146795.1. Taxonomy (NCBI): domain Eukaryota; kingdom Metazoa; phylum Chordata; class Actinopteri; order Cichliformes; family Cichlidae; genus Maylandia; species Maylandia zebra. Next base: position 12,370,737 of record NC_135169.1, on the reverse strand, counting down.
CACTATTTAATAATATCTCTGCAGCAGGTGGCACTATGTGTCCCTCCAAACTATCAAAGCTCAGCTGATTCACAGAAGCAGGATTCAGCTTCGAGAGCAGAGTCCTGCAAATGTGTCGACTGTGTAGACTTTTCATTGGGACAAAGAGGGGGAGGGACTTTCACCCACCCAACACATGCTTTCATGCATCCTCTAAGGTCCTGACTGCACGCTGTTTGAAGTTGATGATGTCAGCGTCTGCTGAATGTTCATTGGTTGGCAAGTGTAGCGAAATACAGCAGGAAAGGAAGAAGCACAAAAAACACTTCAAAGGTCAACAATGCACACATGCGAGAGCGTAAATCTGGCGTGCGATGGCTCCTTTATGCATCAAATTGTGCCTCAGGAAGCCAAGACAACACTATGGATATCAACATTGATGCAAATGAGTATCTTCATTCTGTTTTAGTAATGATTAACAACACAGTGTAGATATCTAACCCTACTCTAGACTCTAGTCTCTATGATAATAACACTACTCTGATATTTTCTGTCTCTGACATTTCACTGCAGATGTTTGAATTTCTAAAATCTGATTGTCTTTTCTTAGCATTAAAAAGTAAAAATAAAAGTCTAATTATTTATTGAGCATCAAAAAGGAGAGAAAAATAACCATGTCTCAGCATCAGCATTAACGTAGAAGAGAGTAATGAAGTAAAGATCAAACATCATTAGGATCAAACTGACAGAAAATCAAACAAAACAAACTAAATTAGGACATTAGTTTTAAGAGTTTAAGAGCATTTTTCTGTCTCTGTGCATAAAAAGTGTGTTTGACACATGAGAAAACATTTTTAAACTTATAGTTATAAAAAATGTTATAAAAGTTTAATTTAAAATGTATTAATATATGACCTTAAAGACAATGACAATGAGTCAAGTGCAACAAGCAGCGATGTATCCAACATGATACTCCAGACTAAACTGAACCAAGGAACCAGCCAACATTTGTCTGTAACTATCATAAACATCACAAACATGCTTTGTTCAAACTCTCAGATAAACACTTCAAACCAGTGATACACTCTAATTCTCACACATGAGAAACACTTTCATTAATCAGTGCCATTCAAACAATGTCACAAATGTACTTACACAATAACCCCGTCATGCAGAGCAAAGAGTGCCCCATCCTCACATCCAGCCCTGCTGCACTCTGATCCTCAGCTGATCTCAAACACTTTGACTTTACATCAATAATAACAAGAGAAGCTGCATTTAATACAGATAAGACCAGAGTGTTTCTTCTGACTGTGGCCTCTCTGTGCTTCCTTTCCTTTTATACAAACCTCAAACAGCTCCTGTAGCTTTGACCACAGCAGTTGTGTGACGTGTTCACATTTCCTGTCCACTGCAAACATGCAGGCTTGCTTCTTGTGTTTGCTTCTTACCTTCTGTTGTTTCAGGTCAGGTGACATATTTTACCAGCTCATAATTATGTTTTATTCTCAGAGACGTTTATGTGATTTGTGCAGTGTGTTGTCATGACATATGCAGCGAGGTGTTGGACCTCTACACTTCATAAACGCACTAAATAACACAGAAGATCTCTGTGTCCCTCGCACTGCATCCAGTTATGTAATTTTTTCTTCATCTCCCGTTTCTGCTTCCATGTCTGTTTCTTCCCTGGTCTGAGTCTCAGGTCTGTGTTTCTTAGTCTGCATGTTTCCTGTTTTATTTTGACAGTATCACGTTCTGTGTTTAGTTTTGCTTCCAGCTGTGTTTCCACTTCCCTCGTCACCCTTGTGTGATGTGAGTTTTCATTCGTTCATTGGCAGGTCATCTTTTCACCATGGGCCATGTTTCTGTTCATCACGAGTCATGTCTCAGGTATTCATGTCATTCATGTTGGTGACGTTTAAGTTTCATGTTCACTGTGTCTAGTGTTAATTCTGTCCAGTTTAGTTTGCTGTTAACATCGTCCTAGTTTCCTTGCGTTCTTCATTTATATTGTTGGTCCAACCTAAAGTAAACGTCTCAGTTTTTGTTCATTCCTGTCTCGAACATCTGCTCTTACTCTTACACCACGCACCGGCCACCTGACAAAAAACTTTACACTGTTGTGTATTTTTAACTCCTTGAATGAGCCATGATTATGTTTGAACACTGATTAGTCACAACAACAAGCATCATACTGCACTACTATCATACCTGCATTGCTCTAACTTGCCAAGAACCAACACAAATCCTGTGTTTCCTGTCTTTTTCTGCAACTCGGGAGTGATGCCACGCCCGATTTCCAACATCCAAGTTTGGAGGTATCTGGAACGCAGCACAATGACCCACTTTTCACACCTTGTCTCATGTCATGACACACATTATTAATTATGTGTGTCATGACATGAGATTCATGACCCTCATAAGGGACAACTCCCACTATGGTTGTCTGTCTGGGTTCTCTCCAGGTACTCTGGCTTCCTCCCACAGTCCAAAGTCATATATTATTATGTTAACTGGTGATTCAGGTTGTTGCCTGCAGGTGTGAATGTGAACATGAATGGTTGTCTGTCTCTCTATAACCTGTCTAGGTTATCTTTCACACTATGACAGCTACTATAGGCTCCACCCACAGTGAGTCCAAAAGGACAAAACAGTGAATACGTTGTGATTGGCTAGTCCCTCCACACGAGCATGTAGTGTGTCTCAGTTTGTCACTCAGGCTGTTGTATTAATCATAGTAAAAGCATGAAAACTCAGTCACCATCCTTCATTCTTTCAAACACTTTCTTGCAAAGGTTATGATTAAGGTTTGTTGCAGTATCATCTACACACACTCACCAACATGTTCATATCCAAGTGTTTTAGATTCTTTAACAGCAGGTGTGTTTTTTTCATCCCACCACTTTTCTTTTAGAAAGATAAAATACATTAAAATGTAACTTCCTGTTTTTAGCTTATTTTCAGGTTATATGTAAAAGTTAAGTGCAGAAGTTTCAGTACTTATCAATATTTTAATATTGTAATGCTTCAAGATATGAAAACTAACAATATCTAAAAACGTGTGGACTCTGTGATGCTGCAGAGTCCAGCAGACAGTTTGGAGTCAAACACTGACGTCATCATCACAGGTGTAGGAACCATTTCTGTAACAGCAGCCAAACAGACACATTAGTATCAGTAGGTTTAGATGATTTACTGGCTCCTCTGCTGGTTACAAAGCAGTGATTATACTTTGGAGTTTTGTGTTATACTGTGAGGAACTGGCCTGTTTGGAAGTTGCAGTAAGAAGAAAAACATGTCTGTATATGATGTTGTGGACAGAGAGAGTGATGGATGATTTTATTTATTTCAGAGATAAATGAACATTTACAGCACGTCCATGCAGAGACTCTTAAAGACATGAGCATGAGAAACAAGCTTTTCACCGTTTCTCTTGATGCCCACATGCTTTATTTATTCTTTAGTCCAGCATGTGTCATCACCACAATAAAGCTACTTTTAACCTGCTTTCACACATTGTCATATCTGCACATTTCCACTCTGCTGTGTTGACTTTAAAGAAACAAACCACAGGCTGCATTTCCTCTTATAAGAGTATCTGACTTTCAGCAGATAAAAATAAACCTGTTGGAGAAAAGACTTAACCAACAACTATCTCTTACACACGTAGGCATCACAGTCTGTTCAGAGGAACAAAGATGTTATTCTGTATTGTCTTATATATGGTTTAATCTTGTATTTTTACTGCTCATTGCTTCTTAAATAAAACAGATCACTGTATATATTTTCAGGTCACGCAAAAGTTTTGCATTTATCAAAAAAAATCTACATTTTTCTCCACCTGGAGGCAAAAACAAAGACAATGTATGGTGTCCAAACCACCAAGTTAACCAGCAGATTAGGAGGAGGAAGCAGAGGGGCGGGGATCAGGAAGGCCAGGTGGTTATCAGCAGAATAGGAAAGAGCAAAAGTATTAAGTGTGGTGTTTATTTTTCCATTAAAAAAAGATTTGTCCACAAGAAAAAGTCTCAACACAACATAAGATAATATCACACATGTTGTGTCACAATATTAGAAATTATGAATCACTTTCAGCCAATTATCAAGAAACGTTTCACCCTTTAGCCACACAACAACAGAACGAGGATAATTAATATAAATCCACAAACAACAAATCTCTGAGTTCATGTTGTTTCTGACTCAGTCGATGTCACAGCTGCTCATTGATCCTGTTCTGTTGCTTCAGGTTTTCCATGTTTGCATGTTGTCAGCTGATCTCAGAACAGCAAACATGACACTGAATATTAATGGTGTGTGAGTGTGTGGTTTAGGGCCTCCATCCTGTGATAATAACTAGGTGTTGAGGTGAGAACTCACTGAAATCAATTTATTTCACATACAGTTAGCAAAATGCAAAATTTCTGCACATAGTGTTATATATATCCACACAACACATGACAGGCACTGTGGGTTCAAGAGCACTGAGCATATTCAGCAAATAACCACAGATGCATGATGGGATATGATTTAATTTTGTGTAAACTTCTGAACAAGAAACGAGCTGATATGTTTGAGGTGGACAGCTGACTGTAGTTTGTAGCTGCTGAGCTCAGTTCAAAATAGTTAATGGGAAGGAAACACAGAGGCTCCAGTAATGATCAACCCACTGCCTCCTACTGGCCATTCTTGTTATTACACCATTTTAAGAAAAAGTTGCCATATTAATGTTCATTTGTGAGCCCTGAATTTCTCACAGACACACTCGCCTTCATTTTATGCTCATGGCCACCTTTTAATGTCACAGAGGGGTCGATGCTTTCTCTTGATCAATCAAACTGCTGTGAAGAGGTACAAACAAACTGCACAGTGATGTTGGTGCTCACACAGTCCAATCATAACCATTCTGTAAGGATTCACTGATACTCTGTCAAAATGTGACACTCTGTCCTCCTTCACTTAATAGACTCTTAATAGACTCTTAATAGACTCTGGACTTCCAGACCAGCAGGTTTAGGGAAGTCGTTTATGGGGTCACATCTTGACACCCCCCCACCACCACACACATACTTACACAACGCACAGACAAGGTGCTCTTTGTTTGTATGCATACGTCATATGTTAATGAACCTATGCATACTCATGTAACCTCAATACAGAGCAGTATTACGGGGGGAGCGGACGAGAGCGACTGGGGTCAAGCAAAGTAACGGCGTTTGTCCAGTTCTCTCCCGTGCACGAGAAACATAAAGAACTTTGCCTGCTTGGTGTTCAATGCTTTTCGCTGTGTGGTTGAATTGTCTTGACCATTCCAGCGAATAGGTTTATGCTACAAACCTATCAACCTGACACTTTTTATGCCTTCAACTAAGGAAATACTTTATATTTATATTTGACCATTACAGCATGTAGTTGTCAAGTTATTTACTGAACAAAACATTTTTCTCTTCTCTCCACTTTTCTGGGGCTCAGATACAAATCATGAGTCATTTTCAGATGATTAATAAACAACATATTGCAGTTAGAAATGACATTTTAATACACATGTAAGCATCACAGTTTACTTAGAGGAACAAAGAAGTGTTGTGTGATATTATTTCGTAGAAAATGTTGCATTTTTAAAAGCACCACAATTATTTGATGCACATTAAACTGTAAGCATCATAAAAGACACAAACATCACCTACAGAAAACAAACCTGCTCTGGTGTGCAACTGCTCTGATAAAACACTCTTCAGATGAGTTTGTTGCTGCTGATGTGACCAAACAGTGTGAACAGTGACACATGATGGAAGTGCTGCGATGAAATGTAAGAGGACCACATGAAGACTGCAAAAGTAGCACAAGTCACAGAAAAACATGAAACACATTTATCCATTTCTGTAACAATGTCTCCAGTTTAGGGTCACAGAGGGACAGTGGACACTGGGAGGAAGCTGGAGTTCATGGAGGAAACACACACAGATGCAAACTCCACACAGAATCACCTCCACCTGTGATTCAATTAAGTTAGTAAAAAGGCTGCTGAGCATAACGTCAGAGCAGTTGTTACTTCTCATTATGTTGATAACTTTAGTTCATGTTGGAGGGTTTGAAGCTGTTTGAAATGACAATGAGTGTCTTTAAATAAAAGCTCTCTTTCAGTGGATTCACAACACTGAACAGCTGTAACATGTACTCTCAGTCTGACACACAACAACACACTTTATTTAAATCACATTTTTATTAGCAAAGTTACAAAGTGCTTCTCAGAAAGACTTTATAATATATATTACAAATAAAAGAAACAGTTAAAAAAAAGCAGACCTACAGAACATTAAAGTCCATTAAAATTATTTTCTAATGGGAGAGAAACAAGCAAAACACACTGAGTGATTCTTTCTGAAGACAATATAAAATCAGGCTATCAGGATCATTGCTTTGAATTCAAAATCTTCTCTTTTTCACTCAAAGTGGTTTCAAGTATTTAATGTATGTTTGCATATCTGTCAGTAACTCACTGCTCCTATTTCCCTTATCCCTAGCAAACTACAAAGAAATGAAGGGTGACTCAAGACTTTTGCACAGTATTGCATAGCTGAATACTGTCGAAAAACAAACAGGACATGACGTACACCTCTGATCTTCAGTGGTTACCATTGTGAGTATTTAACAAAGAAAGAAAAAAAAACACTGACCACTTTTAAACCATTTGGAGGAAGACACGTGGTGAGCGATGTTGGTTTCATGGTTTCTGCCACTGAAAGATACTTAACTAACACTGGCATATTATTTTTTACCACATTATATGAGCTGTATCGTTATTTGGTCTTTATCAATATCAACATCAAATTTAGATCTATAGCACATTTATTTAAAAGAAATAAAGTTGACCAAAGTGCTTTACAAATAATTAAGAACAAGAGAAAACAATAGAAAAACAAATACAGATAAATGAGATGAGGTCTTTATGTATGTTAAACGGTTGCCTTTGGTAAAGAAGAGTTTTGTAGTTTGTGACATCAGAAAATGTTGTAATTGTTCCAATGTTGTTTCAGTGATGTAATTGTGATTGCTTACACTTATCGTGATCTTTGATTTGAGACACCTTGATAAGAGACAATGCTTCTAAAAGTGTCTGAATGGAGACTCAGTGTAAGCACATGCTTCACCATGTAAGAGATATTCCTCTAAAGTCTATTAGGGTGCATGCAAAATGGTATAGAACAGATGAAATTGCTTCACCACTCTAGTTGTGGCACCTTCCTTTATTATGATAAACATATTTAAATATTCATTAGTGCACCAAATGCATCACTGGAAATTGTTTTCCAATCTGTATCTCGTGATAGATGTTAAACAAGAGTACTAAGCTGTTTTGTTTGTTGGACATTTAATAATGTAAATGTACGGTATATAAGTGGGTTTTTATTGTTGTCACAAATCCCTTTGAAATGAGTGCTAAAGACTTGGTGCTAAAGGAGAGAGCGATGGTCTTTTCACATCAACACCCAATATACACAATATTGTATTGCCAGCCACCTGTCATAATGAGAAATTGGTACTTTGTAGATTCATCACAACTAACTCTGCAAAACAAATTACTTAAGAAAATAAAAGATGCATAATGGTTATAGCACATCCAAAGGAGTCTTTGTTACAGTATTTTTTATCTCTTTTCTTCTGTTTTGTTTTCAAAATTATACAGTCAAGCACTGATGAAACACTGTGAAGCTTAGAGCATGCCACAGCTGCGAATAAACATTTCTGCTGTGCTGGCAGCAGGCCACCCGAGACAGATTTGGTACAATGTAGACTTTCTTTAGATACAATAGAATGATTTGAACAGAGAAAATAAAGAAGCAGGATTATAATATGTACATGCACAAACAGTCCAAATCAAGAGTGATTCAAGCACTTGTCTCAATTTCTGTCTGTCCCTTGTATCGTTTTGTGTATGTTTATATCACACATGAGAGGCAGGTGGAAGCCATACATATGATTGCTAACAACAACCAGAACCATGTCTGCAGATGCACTGACAAGATCCAAACCAATCTTTTTAATGTGCAAAAATATGAATATTACTTTGAATGAAATAAATACATAAAATACCCTTGAGTGCATGAGACTGGACTCAACAGATCGGCCTCCTTGAACTACTGTAGAAAACGGTCAGATGATTATTGTTCATCTGAAGTGACAGACTGCATTCACTGAACAGATGCTGCCCTGGGTTATTACAGGGGACTGTAACACTGTCCTTGCTTTACAGAGCATCTGAAGAATCCACAGCTCTGTATGAGATGTCTTTCTGTTTACATGTGTTAACAAAGCCTGCTAAACGCAAGTAAATCTTCAAAACCCGGGCTCTGTTCTGCACAATGAAAATCAGAACATCTAATCTTTAACTTAATGGATATACCTGGCCAGAAGGAGGGCTTAGTGCCTACCGGTTGAGGAAAATTACACTTGGAATCCAAGAAATAACTAAAAGATAAAAAAGATACCAAAGCAATCAGGCAGAGATTTGATCCGGCCTCATACCATATAGACATTTGGCGTGAATGAGGCTTAATTGCTTACCAAAGATGCGAAAATCGCTCTTAATCTGTGTCCCAGAAACTGTTCCCAAAAGGTCTTTATCTTTATAATCATTCCATGATCTGAACTTGACCACTAATGTAAGTCTGCCCCTTGCATATAAAACAACTGCATCTTTTGGAATACTTGCTAAATATATATTGGGCTGTTTTTTGTTTTGTTTTTAATGCAGAAAACAGGACATTTAAGGAAAATATTGTGAAGATTGGCGTGAAGATTTTTACTGTTTTCTTCAGCAGAGGCTTGAAGGAGCCATGAAGTGTTTTCTTCAGCATTTCCAAAATAACAGAAAGACTTTTCTTCTTTTCTCTCAATACAACATTGCACAACGAAATTTGTGACTCACTCAACCATGTGTCCTCCATCCCCAGCAATGACACTGTTTCAGCTTAAGTCTGCAGGCAGGCGAGAGTAACACATTCCCTCTGCCAGACTCAGATACGAAAAACACTACACACACTGCAGGCAGCAGCATTAATTATAAAATAATACATGAAGTGTTGTGCCTTTGCAAAGATGTAGAAACACCAATGTGCAACATTTCAACACAAGTATAAAAAAGGCATTATTATATAAAACCATTATAATTTTTACTGTCACGTTATCGTCAGCAACATCACCTTCGTTAACTTTCCCAGCAGTTACCTTGTTTTGGAGTTGGAGTTCCACATTGTAAAAAGAAGTCTCTTATGAAGACCCCTCTCACTGACAACACTGAAAACAAAGAAAGGAAACTAGGTCAAGTACTTTCTAAATTGAGACAGTGTGTTTATGCAGACAAATGGTGGAAAGGTAATGTTGAGACACAATTTACACATCAGTCTTTTAAATATTTCAACTTGAGCCAAAAATGTGCCGCTTATCCTGGGGCCTGTTCTTGCTTCAACACAGCAAAGAGACAAACGGGAAAAGGAGAGCGAGCGGATTGAACGGAAAAAAAGAAATCGGGGGGTCCACTGTGACTTCAGATGCACTCCTGATTAGTGTGTGTGTTGCTAGCTGCCTTCTGAAAATGTCTATACAGTTGCTGTTAGGCAATATAGCCTTGACGTTATATTACAATAATTTTTCAAGAAACTCTGCATTAGTGATATTTCTGACAATAAAGATAAAAAACTGTACATTTTACCAGTGATTGCAGCTGGCAGGCAGCAGTATTTATTAGTGCAACAAAAATGAAAGGGCATTTTTCATTCTTCTTTCCCAATGAGGTTGTGCCATTGATGATAGACTGCCTAATTCAAAATGTGAATCGACTGCCACAAGGTGCCAGAAGCTTCAGCATTGTAGTGCAAAAGTAGATACACAGCAAAGTCAAATGTAAGCACAAAAGTAGCCTAGGCTGTATTTTCCCTGGAAATCTTAAGTGAAATTATAAAATACCTGCTTATGTCTCTGTTTAAGAAACACTAAAAATTAGGTTCACGTTGCAACTCGTTATGAGCTGCACAATATTTTCATATAATAAAACACATTTTTCTGCCTGCCGAGTTTGACTTTTTTAACCAGTTGCTTGATGCTCTTCTTTCCCACAGGGAAAGAAGAGCATCAAGAGTAGTAATTTCCATCCACCGTTTGCTCTTCACATGTCATGCAACTAGCAAGCGCTCCAGTGATGCTTCACTGAGTCATTTGTTTAATTTTGGATCACACATCACCAGCTGCTAGCATTTCTTCTTTGTGTATCTCCACTGCACAATGGTGTGAATTTGCCTCGCGTGGTTTCCACCTCTAGTGGCAACAGTTTCCTTGCATATTTTGCAAAGCACTGCGCTTTGTTACAGGTCCCTTTTTAGCTGTGGTCACGGGGGTGCTGACTGCTTTGGCTCTCAGACATGTCTTGGGTTGTCTAGCTGTTGTGCATCCGATAGAGTAAGCATTAGTGCTGTGCAACACTGCATATTTTGCTCGATTTCACTGATTCCAATACTTTCAACCTATAATAGAAGTTCATGTAGGGGCAAGCAGTTTCTCATGATCTGTACATTCGGAACACCTTTTAATGACCAGCAACTCACCGTGATTTTTACATCCACAATACTAAGTTTCTTCCTTTTATTTCTCAGGTTTTCTTATGTTCTTAAATTCTGTCATCTTGTCTTAAGTTTTTATCTCATTTGATTATTTTATATGTAAAGCAGCCCAACCTTACAACAGTTTATTATATCTCATATGTATCTTGACGTGTTGCTCAACACAAGTTTCAAAACAGTATTTTGTTTCCCTTTTTTCTCATGTGCTCTTAATAAAAAGCAAGAGAAAGTCCACCTCTGAAAACTGGGAAAACTTTTCAAACCAGCAAAATAAGTCCCAACAGTCCCAACATTTTTAAATACATTGGTAATTACAAATGCTGTTTACTTAGGGTTATGGATTAAAAATATGTATTTAAAAAGTAATGGGTTGTCATTAGGCAATTAGGTTTATCCATTAAACACTACTTGATTAATCCCAAAAAGTTTATTCTGTTCATCTGGATTTAGTGTTTTCAGTGGGAGAAACGTTTGGAAATAAGAGAATCAGCTTTTGGGGATTTCCTTACCAGGATGACTGAGCACTCATCACGAAACTACTTGATTAACTTTTACAAAAAATATTACGTCTGTCACATATTTTAAATGTTTTTTGTGTTTGTTGCCATGGTGACACCGCAAAAAATACCGGCTCCTGACATACAGTCAGTGTTGGGACTAATGCGTTATTAAGTAACGCGTTACAGTAACTACGTTATTATTGTGGTAACGAGCACGGTAACTAGTTATTATGCCAAAACCAGGAACGCGTTACTCGTTACTGGGATTTAGAAAGGCTCACTAATGTTACTGAATCCACAGATTCAGTAACATTAGCAAGAGGTGGAGGCCAGCAGGTGGATGAAGGAAAAGGGAGGTAAGAGGAGAGACCCGAAGCGGCCGCTGGTCCGAGAGTGTCAGGTGAACTGAACTTCAGGTAAGAAGTTGTAACCTGCAGTCCATCTGGGTCAGATATGAACCAAGTTTAGGTGGAGTTTATTTTCGTTATGCTGACTTTTTCGTACTGCGTGCTAGCTAGCATGACGGAGTTTCTATACAGCTGGGTGGGTGCTATGATGATGTTGAACTTTATTTTGTTCATAAGGTTAATTATTAGAGTTGCCAACCGTCCCGTAAAAAACGGAATCATCTCGTAATCAGAAAAAATATTACGCGTTTCGTATTCAGGTGAAAAGGAACAGTTTGTCCCGGACTTCAGCTACAATGAAAAAGACACAAAGCTGGAGTTACTCTGTGTTTACGCTGCACAGCTGCCGCTTCTTCTCTCATTCTCTCCTCTCCCTCTCCTGTTTCTACTTCAATCATGAAACTGATCAATGATCAGCTGAACTGCTTTTCTCTCTTGTTTGTTTATCTCCCACTTTGCGCCAGAAAGAGGAAACCAGCGGATGTCGCGGTAAACAACAGCATCACTTTTAAGCTTGATCAGCTGTTGTTAGAATTTATTTAATATTAATTTCTAGTATCAGCTGATGTTTGCTGGAGCCACAGCTGTAAAGCTGCTGGTTATGATATCAGTTTGAATATGTGGTGAGAGGGAAACATGAAGATGAAACCAGAAGATGTCCTCACTGAATCACCAGAGCTGTGATGGAGAAACAGGTTTACCTTTTAGTTAACATGAATGAGTTGAAGGGAAGTTATGAACTGTTTCTGAGAGACAAAAAACACCAGGATCCTTTTCTAAGTAGCTGACAGCTGGTAACTGTGCAGGGGCGGATCTAGCAAAGTGTTGCCAGGGGGTCCATGTAGGGCATTAACAGGGAGAGGGGGGGCACAAGGAAATACTTTCTTATTCTCATTTAAAATGTCTCACTTTTAAAAAAAGAATTATCTTAGTCTTACAACAAACAATTGATTGATACATATATACCATCAGAACAGTGTACATTACTGTCACAACAGTGTTTATTTTCATTCAAAGGCTTTATGATTTTTCCTATAATGGTGGGCAAAATGCCCGGGACGATTTATTTGTCCCAGTCCAGCCCTGTATGCAGCTCATCTGCAGTCTGGTGTTACCTACATCTTCCTATTCAGAAGGCAGAATTTCCGAGTACAATCGAAAGCGCCACGACTGTAGTTTTTGTGTTGGATGTAAAAAGCAGGCTAGGATAGACTCAGGCGTGGGATTTCTCTCGTGGAAATGTGCACATTATTTTTTCCTTTCTATTGGTAGGTGGCATAGTGCACTGTGGTAAGTAAGCAAGGTAGAAGACTGGTAATCTTGCTGGGTATCCAGTTACGGAAGCAACAAATTAACAAGAGAATTCTGAGTAAAACCCGAGTTACTAATTTAAAGTAACTTAACCAACACTGCATCATGTTTGGACAAAAAGAACATCATGTTTGGACAAAAAGAACATCATGTTTGGACAAAAAGAACATCATGTTTGGACAAAAAGAACATCATGTTTGGACAAAAAGAACATCATGTTTGGACAAAAAGAACATCATGTTTGGACAAAAAGAACATCATGTTTGGACAAAAAGAACATCATGTTTGGACAAAAAGAACATCATGTTTGGACAAAAAGAACATCATGTTTGGCATGAATGTTTATAACAGTATTAATACAAACAGTATGATATGGCACAGCCCTAGTCACTGTCAGGGCAACATCAGAGACTGCAGCCTATCACATTAATGCAAATGATGCAAGATGAGCAACTGGATAAAGTCTTACAAGTAAAAGGTTCGTAAGAAGATGGGGGTTCCTACAGCGGGGTCTTCTGTCTTTCTAAGGGATCAGAATCTGGAAACAAGCCAACCTGAGGAGAAGAGGGGAAAAAAAAAAAAAAAAAAAAACAGTACTAACTACTGTCTTAGAGTTTCCACAATGGCTTTTTTCATCATTCTGTTCTGTAGCACATACCTTAACATAAGAGTCACATGGCTCCTGGTGTCACGGCGGGGTGCGCCGATGTGTGATGAAACAGGACCCAAAAGCAGATGAGGACGATGAGTTGTAAGTTTGAACAGAAAAGTGATCCTTTAATGATAACGGCAAGGGAAAACCAGGAAACCAAAGCAAACTGTCAAAACACTAAGAAACAAAACACTAAGCGGTACTAAGACCAAAAACTATAACTATAACTGTGGTGGAAAATAACAGGCAAAGACTATGACTAATGTAGAACTTAAATAGGGCTTAAATACATACATGAGGTGATCAGGGGAAGTGGAGACACATGGGGGAACACCTGACTGACATAAACCTAATGACAGGACCAGGAGAGGAAAGCTAAATACAATGAACAAAGAACACATGACACTGTCAGAATAAAACAGGAAACACTAAAACTAGACATGACAACACAAACTTAACAAACCTAATGCGTGATGAATAATACAAGAACCCAAAACATAGAAAACCAGAGGAACAATAAACAATAACTGCCCAAACTAAAGACAGATAGGAAATGACACAAAAACTAATCACATAACAAAATGAGACAAATACAAACATGAACTCAGAGCGCTGGGTCAGAGACCCAGCCTGTGACACCTGGCTCTCATTCAGCACGTCTCTCGCCTCCAAAACTGTGAATAAGTACAAATACCACATAATACATTTTAATGACTTTCTGGTCACATTAATAAAGAACATCAATGCTCTGTTCATGTTCCAAAAATGTACAAAAAAAAGGTTTGTTCACATTTAGCACGTGTGTGCGTGTGCTTCTGCACCACAGGGTAGAAAATATAAAAGCATATGTACCAGGCAAGCTCTTTTTGTCACGGTCCTGGGTCTCCTGACCCAGCGTTTTTAGTTCTTTGTGGTTTTTGTATTATTGTACTTATGTGTGTGATTTATTCTATGGTTTCTAGTTTCGATCCCTTGCCCTTCATGTTTCTCTGTGTCCCCTCTGTTCTTAGAGTCCTCTGCCTTATGGTTTATGTCTCTGTGTTTCTTAGTTGCTGTCTCCACTGTGTCAAGTTCGCGTCTCTGTGTGATCCTTCCTGTTTTACTTTGAAGGTCCGTGTCTTATGTAAATGTGTCCTCCTTTGCTTGTCTCGTCAGTCCTGATTTCTCCCAGCTGTGCCCTCCTTCTGTGTCTCATTCCCCTCGTTACTTCCCAGTGTATTTAAACCCTGTGTTTCTCTGAGTCAGTGTCGCGTCGTCCCTCATGCTGTGTGTGAGTCTCCCCTTGTCGTCTGGTATGTGTTACAATTAGCTCTTCCTAGTTTAGTTTTGTATTGCTTTGTATCTCTGTTATCGTTTGTCACCTGTCAGCAATAAAGCTGCATTTTGAGTTCTGGGCCTTGTGCTTCGTACGTTGCTTACTACATCCAAGATCAAATGAAACATCCAAGATCAAATCATCGCGCTAACCGTGAGCTCGCTAATCCGGTTCCCCGAACACACCTGCTGTTGACGATTAGTACAGCTGGATGAAGTAATGTGCGATCACTGGGTGCCATAAAAGGGGATACGCATCGATAGCAGAAACAGTGATCGGCAACCCTCTGATTGGTCGGCGAAAATGTCGAAGGGGTGTGCTCGGTATTTTCTGGCAGCAGAGCAAGAACGTGTGTGTGTGTGTGTGTGTGTGTGTGTGTGTGTGATTCTGATTGTAAGGCTGTTACATTACTAGTTCAAGTTGGAGTTATGATCTTATGAACTATGAAATTGAATCAATCAAGTTAGACCTGGCTGAACTGAATTTGGAACCAGATCTCTTTAGGAATGAACTAGCACAACACTTAAAGTTAACTGACTAAAATCTTTTAATCAACACAATGACAATAAGGGAACTTCACTGGGATTGATAAATTATCTAATGTTTATTTGAAGACTGTAAAATAAAAACAATGTTCATGGAACAAGTCTAGTTTCATACTTGTAAGGGATGATAGCTGACTTCGGAGAAAATCTCTCTCTCCTTCCAGTTCTTCAATTCTCTTCTTTTGCCACTCCAGTTTCTCCTTAAGAAAAGTCAGTTTCTCTCGCTCCTTGTTAAGAAGGGCAGTTGCAGTAGGGGCAGGATTAGAAGAAGAATCTAAAGAACAAACAATTATTAAATTACAATACTAAAATAATTTATTTCTAAAACAAGGCAAATAATTCTTATGTGTACTGCCTTACCAGGGTGTTTAATATAAATTGAATGATGCACATAAACAAAAATAAAAATATACAACTAAGATACATAAATCGTTTGGAATAACCAATAGTAATAGAGCTATTCACATGTTATGTGATGTTAGTTAGCCACTGTAGCTAGCAGCCAAATGGCTCAGTAGATAGCTAGCTAGCATTATACTCACCTTCATGTCTAACTGCTGACATCGTTGGCTTAGTGCAATCTAGATCATCCAGTCTCTGCTTTTTGTATCTCTTCGAACGTGTGCTAACTGTGTAAGTCGCAGACGCACACAAATTTTTATCTTCTGCTCCATCCATGGCGCAGCAACTTGAACGAGCGCCTTCAGTGTGTCTGTTCGTGCCCCTTTGGCTTGACCTTCCAGAGCGCTCCACTGCCTGTCGCGCTCTGAGAGGAGGGGCTTTCCTTAATAAAGTTAACTGTGATTGGATGGTTGTATAAGCTCCTCTGCGTTTAAATTAAATTTGTTTTCCCTCCCTTTGGCGGCAGAACATATTTCTTTAGCATGAATCCAGCGGGTTAGATCTACATAACAAAGTCGGAGATACATTATAACAGGTGAGACAATCCTCTTTTTTGCGTGGGACTATTTTTGATTATAGGGCTTGTTTTATATAGCATGTGAAGTTCTTTAACTCTGAACTGATTTGCACTAGACTCCCATAGAGTATTTTTACGGTGTTTCGAGGTGATAATAAAATAAATTACTCATTTTTTTCCACCAGAATGTCTCTGGGAATGAGATTGCGCGCCAGAATAGAAGGAAAACAAACTAAATATAAGGCACTAAGGCTCATTAAATGGCTGCAGAAGAAACGCCTGCTAAAAAAGAAGCTTAGATGTCCTGTTTGTCACCATAAGATGAAAATGATTTCCGTGGTGAAGAAAGACCAATATATGTGGTATGTATAATGCATGATAATGTAGTGCATGTAGTAAATATAACAAAGTATTTCGGTTATCAATGCGAGAGGGAGCATTAACCTCTTTTCATTATTATTTTCTTCATACTTAATTTTGTGATTATCTTTTCAATTAATGCTCTTGTTTAAGGGTCCATTTCTTTACTTAACTCATTGGTATGTTCTCAGGTGCTGCAAAAGAGCAAGTCATAGGAAAGTTTCCAGAACAATTAGAACTGGCTCCTTCTTTGAGAAATCAAAAACATCTCTTTTCAGTTGGATGAAGTTCATTTACAGGTATATGTAGATGTAGACATTAATAGCAATGCACCTTTCATAATTGAACACCAATACGAAACTTGTGAAATAAAATTAGGGCCTCAGTAAGTAATAATTGCCTCAATTTCTATCACAGATTTTCACAAGGGCTCAGGCTCAGACAAATAGATATGATGGATGATGAAGTGGCTGGCAGCTCCAGAACACTAAGTAGCATGGCAAGACACATTCGACATGTTTGTATACGTGCAATTAAAAGACACAGAATAAACAATGGACACCGTCTTGGTGGTGACAGAGAATTTGTGGTTATAGATGAAAGCTGTCTCCGTCATCAGCGAAAGGTTGGTAAACTCTCAGACAGGTTTGTTAGAATCAATGCACATCTGAAGGTGTCCTCTAAACATGGAAACCTTTACCATAAGTAAAAAAAATTAGTAGAAGCAACCATCTTTTTGAATGTTTCTTTGTAGATATTCTGTTTAATTTTATTCTTTTTGTTTTCAGTATGCACGTGGACGCTTTGGAAATGCATGGAAAAGGAAGAAATGGGTATTTGGAATGATGGGAATTAAAGACAAAAGGCGAAGGCTCGTGTTAAAACTTGTTGAAAAACGATCAAGGCGCCACCTTGTTCCTCTGATCAGACAGCATGTTAAGTTGGGTAGTGCCATTATCAGTGATGAGTGGAGAGCCTACAAGAATGTTTTGACAAACATAGGGTACAGACATTACACTGTAAATCACAGCAGGTGGTTTGTAGATCCTCAATCTGGCAGTCATACACAGCATATCGAAAGGGCTTGGATGACCATCAAAGGACATGTCCGTAGACTAAGAAGTTGCTGGAGGAACACCTGATGGTTCTTGAGTGGTCATCTTGGCTTGGTTCGCGACACCCTGATGGACCACTGGGACGCTTATTTAAGGACATACAAAAAATATTTCCAGTTTGAACCAGTCTGGCATGAACCTTTTTTGGAGTGGGTGACTGTTTGGTCTTTTAAAAAACACATTTAATGTTACATGTGTTACTCTTACAATACATTCCCATTTTTGACAGTAGTTATATGTTATTTCAATCACTGATTGTAATTTAGGTCTAAGTGTTATAAATGGTGACATTATGCACAGTGTTGGGAAGGTTACTTTTAAAATGTATTCCATTACAGAATACAGAATACATGCCCCAAAATGTATTCTGTAACGTATTCCGTTACGTTACTCAACAACGTGAATGTACTGTTGCTGTGTGATTTATTACTATTACTGAAGGTCCGCGACTCCGAACTGTAGTAAAGGGACCTCTGACTAATACGGCGGGGTCCCTGTCAGCTCGTAGCCGAAAAATAGCTTTACTTTGTTGTGTGGGTCAACTTTTCTTGCGAGAGACAGAGAGAGGCGTTGAAAGACTGCTCCAACGGAACTTATTGTTTTCGGAGGAAAACACGAGCACGGTGTACAGTCGAGTCTTACAGTTTTTTCTGAATGCTTAAACCCTAACTGTGATTCCTGTAGCACAATCTCTAAAACTATTCAGACTTATAGCAAAACCACTCACTGAGTTTGCAAAACTAAAAGCACAAAAACTGCTTTGCACTCAGTTTGCAATTTTGTAACACACACTTTGCAAAACTGTAGGCACAATTCACTGCACAACACTCAATTACCAAATTTCCAACACACTCCTAGCAAAAGTATACACATGTATGGCTATCATTAACACCAATTTGCCAACTGTCTGGCACACTTTCACATGTGAAAACTTCTTTAGATAATTAGTTCACTTTGCAATCAGCCTAAGCACTATAATACAGGTAAGCTGTGTGTGCGGAGTACAATGGAGGGAGCAGAAAGAGTGAGAAGTAGAGGAGGCCGAGGAAGAGGACGTGGAGGTGAAGAAGTAGGATGAAGAGGACGACAAGGACAAGGAGGAGCAAGAGGAAGACGAGGAGGGGGGAGAGGAAGATGAGGAGGGGGGGAGAGGAAGGGTAGGAAGAGTAAGAAATAGAATTGCTGATGACATCAGAGCTACAATAGTGGACCATGTAATCAACCGTGGAATGACCCTGAGGGTAGCTGGCCAACGGGTCCAGCCTAACTCGAGCCGCTACACTGTAGCAAGTACCATAAGGACATCTTGAAATGAGAATCGGTGAGTACAGTCACTTCGCACAAAGATTTGTAGCACTGCCATATGCCAATGAGAAACACACCAACACCATTGATGTAAAAATACTGAAATTGTTACTTTACAGAATTGCTAGATGACCAGATCCTGTGGGGCAGAGGAAGCATGTTCACTGCAGACCAAGTAACCCATATAGTCATTATGGCGACTGCAAATAATCCTATACTTGGAAATAAACACTTGTGTTTGTTTTGATGTGTTTGAATACACACCAGTACTTGAAGTTTGGATCCCTCTATGCTTATGGATCTATGACAGAAGTATGAGCTCAAACTGACATAGCCTACCTTGTGCACAGAGAAAGCAAAAGCCAGATGTGTTTTGTATTCATACCATCAGTGTGCAGTTGGCGCATTGTGTGCTTAGTAGATGATGGCTTGTGTGTACTGGTTGTTACGGAAACACCATTTTTACGAAGGTGTGAAGAGTTAATCTAGCTGTGTTTGCTTTTGCAAGAGAACTACAATGTTTTGATTATTGGGTGACAGGTTTTCTTATTTGTGTGAAGAGTTTTGCAAAATTAGCCAATAGTTACAAAAAATGTGCTTAAGCAATCAGAAAAAACTGTAACGAATTCTGCATGATGTCTGATTCATTCCAGTAACATATATTGAAATTATAAACCGAGATGTGTCCTTGTTTTACACAAGAAAACACTGTGTAATGCTACATGTTGTTAGTGTTTTTTAGGTCATTGTTTTGTGGGTGACAAAGTGTGTTTGTCGGCTGTCAACCTTTGCTAGTGTTCTGGAAGAATGAGGTTATTTGAGACCTGAATGAAGTGTTTTGGTAGTTGTAGTGCATTTTGAATGTGAAATGAACTGCTTTGCCAAGCTGACGGTCAGTTAGGAGGATTGTGTGAAGAGTTTTGCAAAAGTGACCTAAGTATTGAGAAATGTGTCCTAGCGGCTGTAAAAAACTGTAATACTGTGATGATTTCTGTTAAAATACATCTGAATTATAAAAATGTGTGTTTAATAAATGTTTCATTGAAAGTATTGTATTTCTTATGTGTTGGAACTTTAACAAAGATCCTTGCATTTTACCTAACTTTGTTCACAGTGCACACTACAACCAAAATACTCAGACAATATGTCATTACAGCATGTGCATGTTTTACTGTATAACAAGAATAACTGTGGATGAAACTTAATTTAAATAATGAAAAAAGAAACATCAAAAGATCCATATAATTTAAGGTGACGATGTTTCTGTTGTCTAAGTGTGTGTGTGTGTGTGTGTGTGTGTTTCCTTGAACTGCATTAGTTTATATTCAGTGTGAATTCTTCAGGCCTGAGAATGAACAAACAGTCATACTGTGCTTATTTAAAGATCTACAACCTGAATTACTGCAGCTCTGTCACCATGTTGAGACAGAAATCAGAAAAATTTAAAGTGACTTAAACTGTAGAAAAAAATATATAAAATATAATGAAGACATTTGTAGATTTTATTGGGGGGGGGTTTAAAAAAAGAGGATTTTTTTTAAAACTTTTATACATTTATATTGTGTCAGGTGTACATTTTGTTCTTTTTCATAACATCAGATAAACCCAGGGCCACACTGACAGCAGGAACAACAATCATACCAGTAGGGGGCAGTGTGACACTGACCTGCTCTGTGCAGAGCTCTGATGGATGGAAATATGAGTGGTTCAGACGAACCCAAACAACCGCTGAAGGTAAAATCAGAGATCAACAAAACAGAGATATCAGAGTATCTGAAGGAGGAATCTACAGCTGCAGAGGAACAAGAGGAAACCCAGTTTACTACACAGAGGACAGCAGTGATGTCACAGTTGCAGAGACTTGTGAGTTTAATTATTTTATTTCTGCCAAACTGAGAGATGTCATTTTGTGTTCTGTGCTAACAATTTCATTCACCAACTGTGAGTTTAATAACCCTGAAATGAGAGACACCTCCTGACAAATAGAAGAATTTATTCCATCTTTTTTTTTTTTATCTTTATGTTTCTATTTGTGTCTAACTGGATATTTTTCTGTGAACAGTTCCCAGTAAGCCCACTGTGACCCTGCAGCCATCCTGGACTCAGATATACAGCGGTGAGACAGTCACTGTCAGATGTGAGATTCAGGGAGGTGAAGGAGCTCAGTGGACGTATGAATGGAGAGCAGCCAAGTTAAACACACCTCCAACATCCAATGAATACAGAATCATCAGAGCTACTGAGTCTGACAGTGGAGGATACAGCTGCCGGGGCAGAAGGGACTATTTCTTCTCAGAGTGGAGTGATATCATCACACTGACTGTATCATGTAAGATCTTTCATCCAGAGTATCTAAATAAGGAAAAAGCACTTCTTCTTTCTTACAGCTTTATAACTGTCTTTCATGTTGGTCAGTAAAATGTTTAGTTTTTTTTCCAACAACAAAAACCTGAACAGCAGCTTTTTATTCACAGTGAAGAGAACAAAACATATGAGAGTAACTTCTCTGCTGTGCAGCTCTAATACATGAAAGATGAAATGCAGAACAAATGCTGAATCTGTCTCAGCTGCTCCACCACATCCACTAAGAAACATTAAATCCACTGATTGTTCCTCATGTGTGTTTTTAACTTAGAAATGCAGCAAATTAAATATGAAAGATTAGTGTTGTGTTTGTGTGATAGTTGTACAGTTTGTTGCAGCTTCACCATTAAAGTTATGTGATATTTATTATTTCCATATTTCCACCAAGTTATTTCAACTGGTTTGATTCAGTCATTGACTTTTGTTCTTTTTCTAAACTGAACTGCAGATAAACCAAAGGCCAAACTGAGAGCTGATAACACAGCTGTTCCAGTAGGGGGCAGTGTGACCCTGACCTGCTCTGTGAACCCATCATCATCATCTGGATGGAAATACTACTGGTACAGAGATGAGAAATCCTCTGAAGCCCTGACCACACAAGATGCAGTTTTCCACTCAAATGGACAAATCAGTGTCTCACAGGAAGGACTCTACAGGTGCAGAGGAGGAAGAGGAAACCCAGTTTACTACACAGAGGACAGCCAGTCAGTCAGGATTGGGAAAACTGGTCAGTTCAAAGTTAATGAACCCCAAATCACTACCTGATGAAAATTGACCCCTTTTGTCATTCACTTGTTCATTTCCTGAATACAGCCTCAATCAGACCTGTTGTGACTCTGTATCCAAACTGGTCTGAGATATACAGAGGAGAGACGATCACTGTGAAATGTGAGATCCATGGAGGAGACACTGAGTGGGATTATGAGTGGGAAACAAACAGCATGATAAAAGCTCCAAATCAAAATGAATACAGGATTAGATCTGCTTCATCATCCAACAGTGGAAACTATCGCTGTAAGGGCAGAGTGAAAAGTTCACAGCATGAAACAACAGAGTGGAGTGATTCAGTCACACTGACAGTTTCTGACAGTAAGTAGAGTCATAGTTCATTTAACCTGGAAATAGAAACAGTTTGTAAAAATGTGTTTTTATTAGTACATGTTGAGATATTTGACATGTTTAGATAGTCTCACTCTTAAAGTTCATCATAAATATTTGTGAGTCAACATTTTAGTGACATTGAATTCAGAGTTAAGAGACGAAAGATTGAGAGAAAATCTTTGTTGAACAGATGAACCCCGTCCTGTCCTCACTGTGTCTCCATCATGGCTGAGTCCTGGAGCCTCAGTAACTCTGAACTGTGAGGTTGAACATCCGTCTGCAGGATGGAGCTTCTACTGGTATAAAGCTGTTCCTGATCTATCAGAGAAATCCTACAGTTATGAGCTGCTACCTGATGGCAGTGGGACTGCACAGGACTCCTACATCATTCATGGACAGACACACACAGCAGGATATGTGTGCAGAGCTGGAAGAGGAGACCCAGAGTATCACACTGATCACAGTCAACCAAAGTTTGTCTGGTCTGCAGGTCAGTGTGATTCTGTTTATCTTTTTTCAAGTAATGCAACAGCAAAAAAATGTAAATTGATGGGGTTTTTTTTTTTGGGGGGGGGGGGGGTAGCATTGAAGGTGAAAATTATACGAACACTGCGTCTTTTAGCACTGACCTTTAAACATTAAAGTAAAAGAATATTTTCACTGTGATATGTTGATCCTAACATCTGTGAGCTTTGTGTCTTCACTGCATGTTGTTTCCAGATGTTCATTCAGCAGCGTCTCTCACAGTGAGTCCTGACAGAGTGCAACACTTCACCTCTGACTCTGTCTCACTGACCTGTGAGGGAAACTTCCCTGAGTGGAGAGTGAGGAAGTTCTCTGAGGACGGCCGACTCTCTGACTGTAGGAGAATGACTGGATCCACATGTGACATCAACACATCAGAGTCAGATACTGCAGTGTACTGGTGTGAGTCTGGATCAGGAGAGTTCAGCAGTGCAGTCAACATCACTGTACAGAGTATGTTATTATACATTTACTACTTGGATTTGGATGATTTAGACGTCACATGAACATTTGTTCCAGCTTTGCTGTATGTGAAGTCATTTCATGTGGGAAAAATAAAACACATACAGCAGTTTTTAAACATAGAAGATCAGATCTTCATGATGAACATTTGTACAATCTGTTCTTATTATTGTTTGTCAGCTTTTTCTAAAAGTGTGCACCAGCTGATGTGACTGAAACAATTGTGTGTGATTGTGTCACAGATGATGGTAATGTTTCTATCCTGGTGAGTCCTGTTCATCCTGTGACTGAGGGAGCTTCTGTTAGTCTGAGCTGCAGTTTGAGAACACAAAAAATACTTTCCAATGTGTTTTTCTATCACAATGACAAACTTATTCAAAATGATCCCCGAGGGGAGCTGAAGATCTCTGCAGTGTCAAAGTCTGATGAAGGTTTCTACAAGTGTCAGTACTCAGGAAGAGAGTCAGCACAGAGCTGGATGTCAGTTAAAGGTGAGCAGGATCAAAACATTTGATGGATTTTTATAAATGAATTTTGGTTTAAGGCTTGAAGTCACCTCAATTTATTTTCTGAGAAGTTTCCTAAAATGATTTTATGAATTATAAAGTATAGTTAAACTTTATTGTTTGTTGTCACAGTAACTGTGTCAGGAGCTGACAGCTCTTCGTCTCCTGTGTGGTTGATTGTTCGACTGGTTTGTGGAGTCTCTCTCATTATTATTCTCCTGCTCTTGTTGTATCGCTGCACAACAACCAACAGTGAGACCTTTTCCTTTACTTAACACAAACTCTTTATCCTTCAAAGACACAAATGCATCATGAGGTTCATTTAAAAGCAAAAGTCTTATTCTACATTTTTAATAAAGGTGCTGTTAATGAGCAGACGTTTAATCAACACCATCAGCAGCAAGTGTACTCTTCTCTTCTTGCTGGTTAGTTTTTCATCCAGTTATAATATTTTGCTGCTGTTTGCAACAAGACTGTACTTATTAAATCTGCTGCAGCTTTTAATATAAATAATATTTTCAATAATATTTGTTTTTTAAAATAGCATCACAGACATGAGGTGACTGATTTTCTCTGACCTGCAGGTGATCGTTGTGGCTATGAGATAATCAGAAGGTCTGAAAACTCTGAAAATGGTAAAGTATAAACTTTCATTAATATTGAGCTTGTGGACGCTGGATGATTATATAATAACTGTGTTTAACATTGAAGTCCATGCGTCCAACTATTTTCTTACACTTGGGACCAGGTCGTGGGGGCAGCATCCTAAACAGAGAGGCCACATCCTCCAGCTTGTCTGGGGGAACACCAAGGCTTCCCACACCAGCCGAGAGATATAATCTCTTCAGCATTTCCTTGTTTTGCCCCAGGGTCTCCTCACAGTGGGACATGCCTGAAAAAATCACACATGAGGCATCCTTGTCAGATGCCTGAACCACCTCAAATGTGGTTCTACTCTGAGCCCCTCCCACATGGCCAAACACCTAACGCTATCTCTAAAGGAGAAGCAAGCCAAACTTTGAAGTAAGCTGATTTCCACTGCTTATATCCACGATCTCGTTCTTTGGGGTCACTAACCCAGAGCTTGTGACCATAAGTGAGGGTAGAGATGTAAACTGAGCGCTTCACATTTACGGTCAGTTCTCTCTTCATCTTGACGTACCGGTACAGTGGACGTAGCACCAATCTACTCCCCTCTCCTCCTGCGAGTGGTGGGCCTATAGGAGGGTGGACCCATGTCCTTTTTTTGGGCTATGCCCAGCTGGGCCCCATGGACCAATGCCTGGCCACCAGGTGCTTGCTCTTAGGCACCCTCCCCAGACGTTGCTTCATGGCGGGACCCCATTAACCCTTTCAAGGGCAGAGTGAACTTTTCCTTTCATTCAGGTTTTTTTTTTTATTATTCTTTGTCTGGTCCTGGGTGAGGGACCGGATAAAATTTGCCATGGGAGACCCTACCAGGAGCCCCCCCCCTCCTCCTCCAACAACAACACAGCCCCTGGGATCCATGGGACACACAAACCCCTCCAAGATAATAATTTAGAGATTCACGGAAGGGAACATTAACATCAGTAAGATTATTATTTCATTGCTGCCAATGTCGCATCTGTGATTCAGCTCAAAGTCATTAACAAGACGAGTGCACAAAATGTGAGATTTAAAATGCAAAATGTACATTGGTAATTATTCTCAATGATAATAAATGTATTTAAGCAGAGAACAGAAGGTGTTTGTTTTGAAATGCTTTCATTTGATCACCTCAACAGGGCGACGTGGTGACGCAGAGGAGAGCTCTGACTACAATGATGTCAATCTGTCAGGGTGCTGGGTCGTTGACCAAAGATTCTGAGGTTATTTTGCTTTTGTGAGTCTCTCTGTGAAAGTGTGAAGATGGTTTAAGTTTAAGTTTATACAGTTTAAGCAGGAGTTTAGTTCTTTCTGTGTTTCTGAGTTTTCTTGTATTTCCAGTTTATGGTTTGTTGTCTGTGAGGTTCCACTTGTGTGTTTGTCTCATCCCTGTGTCGCTTGTGAGAGTCTGTTGTGTCATCCATGTCTCTGCTCACTCGCCCTCCGTGTGTCTTAGTAGTGTCAGTGTGTTTTGTCTTCTCCTTCTGTTTCGTCTTTTGTCTCTCTGTTTGTTTATCCCTGTTTCTGCATCAAGCTCGTGCGTTCGTGTACTTCCTGTTTTAGTGTGACAGTATTTCATCATGTGTTCAGTGTGTTTGGTTTGGCTTCCCTGTCTCGTTATATTCAATTCATCAGAGCTGTTTTCCAATGTGTTTCCACTTCACTGATCATCTCTCAATCCTTCCAAGGTGTTTCAAGGTATTCCCAGTGTTCCACATTTTCTGTTAGTTTAAGTTTTAGCTTTCCCAGCTTAGTTTTTTTTTCTTTATTTATTTTTGGTTAACCTGATTTGGTTCATGTTTGTTGGCCATGAAAAACGTTTTTTTGTTAAAATCTTGATTTTGTCTCTCATTGTCTGCATTTGGATCCTTACAAAGAGCCACAGAGTCTGCAGCCACAGATTGTGACAAAATCCAAATTCAGCCACAGCTCTAAAGTCTTAACAGCAGCTCTTTAGCTGTTTTTTCTCTTTAAAGTCTCTTAAATACTTGAAGTCACTTTGAGTGAAAAGGAGAAGATTTTGAATTCAAAGCAATGATCCTGATGCCTGAGTTTATATTTCCTTCAGAAAGAATCGTTTAGTGTGTTTCACTTGTTTCTCTCCCCTTAGATAATAATTTTTATTTACTTTAATGTACTGTAGATCTTTTTTTAAATCTTTTTAATTGTTTATTTTATTTGTAATATATTATAAATGTCTTTCTGTGAAGCACTTTGCAACTTTGTTAATAAAAGTGTGATATAAATAAAGTGTGTTGTTGTTGTTGTGTGTCAGACTGAGAGTACATGTTTGTCAAGAGATTTTCTTCATTATACAATATAACCAAATCTCTATAATACAATATAATCAAGTGTGACTTATATTTTGTGTGTTCATATATTTTCACATAACCAAGCTTATTGTTAAAGAGAACATGATGCATTACTTACTTCAATATGTGATGTCAGATAAGCATGATATACTTCTGTATTGTTATATTTTAGTATGTGAGTAGGTGTGAGGTCAAGATAAGCACTGAGTTAACGTCTAAACTCTCCCCGACTGCTTACAGAAAGAGGAAGTACTATGTAAACTTACTTTCACTATAAATAAAGCAACCGAGCCTGCACTCGGGGTGTGTGTCTTCTGAGAGGCATTCACACCCGTGCGCACGCTTTCTAATACTCTCAGAGTCAGTCTACAGTGTCTCATTTCTCTTACTTGTGTTTGAACAAATGTCAACCCCTGACAATGTTACAGCTGTTCATTGTTGTACATGAATCCACTGAAAGAGAGCTTTCATTTAAAATCACTCATTGTCATTTAAAACAGCTTCAAACCCTCCAAAATGAACTAAAGCTATCAACATGATGGGAAGTAACAACTGCTCTGATGATGCTCAGCAGCCTTTTTACTGTGTAGCAGTTTTTCCAGTTTTCTCGAGGTGGTCCGGCCTGTACTTTCATGTAATACCGATTCATTTTGACAGTGTCAATCACATGTTCAGCAAGACCATGATAACTCTGTGTGTGACACATAAAATCAAATCGCTTTTAAACTACTTAAAATATAGTTTCTAACTTTCTCTTCTGCTTCATGACTTTTTTATGCACTGAAATTAAAGGAGCTCCTGATTTCTGACTGAGCCACATAGAGAAGAGGAAACACAGCCTGTGGTTTGAGCCACAAGTCTTCCTTTTAGCAGATTTATGATTGATTCATGTTCT
Organism: Maylandia zebra; assembly: GCF_041146795.1. Lineage (NCBI taxonomy): Eukaryota > Metazoa > Chordata > Actinopteri > Cichliformes > Cichlidae > Maylandia > Maylandia zebra. The sequence continues at coordinate 12,342,924 of NC_135169.1, read as the reverse complement.
CATCAAACTTCACACAGCAGAGAGGAAACAAGGAGTTCAGACAAAGAGCACAGCGGGAATTTCATGAGCAGCTGTTTGATCTGTTTATTTAGTGCTTCTGTGTTCACTTTATTGCTACATGTGTTACTCGAACATTTGAAGCTATTTATTTATTATCAAAGAACCATCAAGTCGTTTAATGTAAGTTCTCATATTTTACTTTTTAGATGCACATTCATTTTAGTTTGCATCTGTGTGGGTTTCCTCCATGAACTCCAGCTTCCTAACAGCTGTTCTTATCATTATTTATGATATGTTCATTTAGTTATTCTGTTTTCACTTCATTGCTCCCCGAAATCTTGCGAACAGAACATTTGAAGTCATCTATTCTCCACATCAGAGAGACATCAGTGTTCAAGGTTGGTCCTGTGACGGGCTTTAAGTGTCAGTGTGGATATAAAGTTATAGCTCCTTGTCCCATATTTCCCATGTCAAACTCTGAACACAGCTTCCAAGTCCAATCACTGGACTGTGCTTACAGCTGGTGGCCAATAGAGGGAGACATTAATTCATTTATAATTTATTGTAAGGAGTGAGAAGAGTTGATATGACCGAAGAACAGACAGAACAGAGGAATGATATTGACTTTGGACCCTATCATGAAAATAATCAGGCCCTGGATGGATGTCATAGTGATCAAAGCATTTACATTAATAAACTTTAAAAATACAGTTTCATTAATAAAGTTTTATTGGACTCAAATAAATAGTAATCATGGGCGGATCGATCCAAATATTGATAATTTTGATACCAGCATTTGTATCAATGTTGATCAATACGAGTGTAATGAGCTTGATACTTCAGTTTCTGTTCTCCTGTGTGCACCGCTGCAGTTTCATCAAAGAGGCAACCTGGCTGTCTGTGTAAATGCTGCTGCTTTCAGGTGTCACAGAGCAGCCACAGTTTGCTTCTCCTCTCTTGTGTTTTATGTTTTACTGTCACTGACTCAGCAGTGCCAGGCAAACAAGTAACCGAGTGTGCTCAGCTAACCAGGACCGTCCAGCAACGCAGTAAGCAGAGAATATCTATGTAGATAACTGTGGTAATAGTAATATTTCAGTTATATTACTTTAATTTTCAAAGTGGGACCGGCTGATTCTTACTCATAAAGTGTCATTTATGCTAAAACATTGATATAATACATTTATCTGACTGAAACATTTAAATGAAAACAATTACAGGAATTGAAACAAATATACCAAACATAGTATGACTCAGATTTAATTCAATATAATTACCCTGTTGTGCTAAATGTGAAAAGGATACTGTATGATTACTGTAGTTAAAATACTATTAGATGTGCTAGATTATTGTTTTTTATTTCGGTCCCAGTTTTTAACTAATTAATAATCCAAAGGACAAAAGAAAAAAACTTAATGGTCATGAAAACTCCTTCATTCAGAATTAGCAATCTGATGATGTAGTTAATACTTAAAAAGTATTGGTACTGGTATCAGTATCAGCGATACAGGCCTTGTATTTTACTTGGTATCAGATTAATATCAAATCTTGCACACACATCTTATTGCACACGTCCAGAAATAGTGAAATATTAAATTTATTAAACTGTTACAATTTCAGCACCATGGACAGCGCACAAGGTTCTCACTGCATGAGCTGTGCTCTCTAACACGTGACTGTTTGTCGTGGTGGACCTGCACAAATTTAGCTGCATGCACATATAGATCTCTCTTTCACATTTATGGGCATAGGTTAATAATTTTCATTAAAAAGAAAAATGAAATAATTTACTGTTGTACTGTTTCTAGGGTCCCTGTCCCTGGGTTACATCATGTCACTGCAACAGTGTAATTATATTTGAAATAAGAAATCTCAAGAGAATCTGTCACTCTCTCTGCCCACAAAACCAGATCTTTGTGTAACTTCAGACAGTCAGATCCTTGTCATTCTCCATCTTTCTCATGCAAAAACACCTCTCCAATATAAACACTGGGTTGTGTTTAGAGCTGGTATTCAACAGAGGGCGCAATTGAGTTATTTATTGCAATGAATTAGTCTGCTTGGCTGACTGTTAAATATTCCAGTCCTTCTACTTGTAAGTCACTGGGTGTCCATCTGAAACTGGGAAATTAAGGAGGAGTCGGCCTCATTAAGTGCTAAATGACCCAAGAGAACAGCCTTGATTGCTGCCACCATGCCTCGCAGGGTAACTGCACATTTATCACCTCCAGCTGAGACTGCAGAAACTGCAGGATCATGTCAACTGTGGGGGTCCAGCTGGTGGACCACACCAGGAGGCCAACAGCCACCAGCAGAAGGATTAGTAGTCCTGGTGGGCGGTGTAAAAGACTCCTTTAGTGTTCTCACTTCTGGATCAAGTTGGATCAGGGACTACAGAAACTGCAGGATAATGTCAACTGTGGAGCCGGATTATTGTTGTGTTTTTTTTTTTGTCTCCTTTTTTATGGCACAGGTAGGCAGGGCACCAATTCACTGAGCCTCTGGCACACCTGCTACTCGTCAGACGCTTTCATCAGAAGCGTTCTTAAGGAGCTGCACGATGGTCGTCTAGTGTCAGAGTATTGTCCTTTTCAGGGGTGTCTGTATAACTGTGCGCCCGCCTACCGGAGCTTGTGGAGATCATCTTCTCCGAGTCTATACGGAGATTCAGTTCATGTCCCAGCACCTCACCTCTCAGTCTCCCTCCGTGCCTCTTAAGTCTGGCTTCTAATAACTTCCCCAGTGTCTATATGTCAGACTGTATCAAGTAAGCTCTCCAGTTCTCGTTTATTTTCCCGTTTGTGTTCTTCTCGGTTTATGGCAAAACACCACTAACACTATTATCCCTCCCCCTGAGATCAAGTGCGCCACCAGTGCATGTTCACCCTGCACGTCCTGGCTCCGTGTTTCCATACATGTCCTGTCTTGTAAATACGTTCCTTCCCTGTATATAGCCTTTCACTGTAAATAAACTTCCTTCACTGCAAACCCCGAACTTCCATGTTTTCTGCTCTTGAGTCCACCCATAGCTATACCTAACAACAGGCTGCCAGCCTGAGCCCTACTGGGAAAAGGTGGAACAGTGACCCCCTTCACCTGGGACAGGAGGACCTTCAGAAAAGGGTGTCCCTTTCTGAGTGGTGGGACAGTTGGAAACCAGGCCATGTGGGGCCAAAGTGGGGCCACCAGGATCAACCCCACCTCTTTGGTCTGGACCTGGCAAAGGAATGACTGGAGGAGGGAGTATGGAGGGAAGGCAAAAGGGTTTGCCAGGTTGTCACACACAAGGGGAAGAACATCGTTCTGCAGGGAGACAAACAGATGGTAAAATGTTGACTCCCTGGAAAAAAAGAAAAAGGTTGTCTTCTGCCCTGTCTGTTATGACAATGACATGGTGCCCCTGCAGACACAACAGAACTTACTTGAGTGCCAGGACGACAGCTTGCAGCTCCAGCATTTACAGTGAGGTCAGTAAGTATTTGATCACCCTGTGATTTTTTTTCTCTTACTTAGAAATCATGAAGGGGTCTACAATTTTCAGCATAGGTACATTTACACAGTGAGAGACAGAATCTAAAAAGAAAAATCCAGAAATCACATTGTATGATTTTCGAACAATTTATTTGTGAATTACTGTGTCAAATAAGTATTTGATCACTTGAGTCAAAACATGTTTGGTACAGACGCCTTTGTTAACAATTACAGAGGTCAAACGGTTCCTGTAGTTCTTCACCAGGTTTGCACACACTGCAGGAGGGATTTTGGCCCACTCCTCCATACAGATCTTCTCTACATCTGTCAGGTTTCAGGGTTGTCGCTGAGCAACACAGTTTCAGCTCCCGCCAAAGATTTTCTATTGGATTTAGGTCTGGAGACTGGCTAGGCCACTCCAGAACCTTAATATGCTCCTTACGGAGCCACTCCTTGGTTTTCCTGGCTGTGGGCTTTGGGTCATTGTCATGTTGGAAGACCCAGCCATGACCCATCTTTAATGCTCTAACTGAGGGAAGGAGGTTTTTGCCCAATATGTCACAATACATGGCCCGTTCATCCTCTCATTAATACAGTGCAGTCGTCCCGTCCCCTATGCAGAAAAACACCCCCAGAGCATGATGCTTCCAGCCCCATGCTTCACTGTACGTATGGTATTATTGGGATGATGGGGTGGCTGTAGCTCAGGTGGCAGAGCAGGTCAGCCACTAATCAGAAGGTCGGTGGTTCGATCCCAGGCTGCATCCTGGCTGCATGCCAAATATCCTTGGGCAAGATACTAACCCCGTGTTTGCCTACTGGTGGTGGTCAGAGGGCCCGATGGCGCCTGTGTCCGGCAGCCTCGCCTCTGTCAGTGCGCCCCAGGGAAGCTGTGGCTATCGCCAGTGTGTGAATGTGTGTGTGAATGGGTGGATGACTGAATGTAGTGTAAAGCGCTTTGGGGTCCTATGGACTAGAAAAGCGCTATACAAATGCAGGCCATGATACTCATCATTCTTCTTCCTCCAAACACGGTGAAAGGAGTTAAGACCAAAAAGTTCTACTTTTATATCCTATACCGAACTGGAGATTGTTATTCATGCTTTTATCTCTTCACGACTGGACTATTGCAATTCCCTGTTTACTTGTTTAAATAAAGGTTCTTTGGAGCGTCTGCAGATCGTTCAGAATGCTGCAGCAAGACTTTTGACGAAAGCTTCTAAATTTTCACATATAACACCGTTGCTCATGCAGTTACATTGGCTTCCTGTTGAATTTAGAGTCCAGTTTAAGATTTTGGTTTTAACTTTCAAGGCTCTTCAACAACAAGCACCACCATATATCATTGAACTTTTACAGCCCTATGCCCCTAGTAGGTCTCTGAGGTCGAGTAGTCAGGGCCTACTTGTCATTCAGTATACGAGACTGAAAACTAGGGGTGATAGAGCTTTTGCTACTGTGGCCGCCAGACTGTGGAATTCTCTTCCTCAGGACTTACGATCCGCTGATTCATTGATTACTTTTAAAAAACAGCTAAAAACACATCTTTTTAAAACTGCCTTTTGCTAACTTTGTTTGTATTTTGTCTTTTTAATCTGTTATATCTTGTAAAGCACTTTGTGATCTCTATCTAGAAATGTGCTATATAAATAAAATTTTACTTACTTACTTACTTACTTTGGGCTCATCTGACCACAGGACTTCCTCCCATGACTCCTCTGGATCATCCAGATGATCCCTGGCAAACTTCAGACAGGCCTGGACATGGGCTGACTTAAGCAGGGGAATCTTCTGTGCGATGCAAGATTTTAAACCATGATGTCTTAGTGTATTACTGATAGTAGCCTTGGAAACGACCAGCTCCTCCCGTGTAGTTCTGGGCTGATTCTTCACTATTCTTGGCATCACTGAAACCCCACGAGGAGAGATCTTCCGTGGGGCCGACGGACATTGACAGTCATCGTTAGCCTCTTCCATTTCCTGTCAATTGCTCCAACAGTTGTTCTTTTTTCACCAAGCTGCTTAGCAATTGCCCTGTAGCCCTTTCCAGCAAGGTCTACAGTTTTGTCTCTTGTGTCTTTTGACAGCTCTTTGGTTTTGCCTATGCTGCTACTTAGACTTGGTTGATTGTGGGGTGCACAGGTGTCTTTATGACAGCTAACGACCTCAAACAGGTGCTACTTATTTAGAATCATGAGCAGAGTGTAGCTGGACTATTTGAAAGCAAAATAACAGGTCTTTGAGGGTCAGAAATCTGGTTGATAAGCAAGTGATCAAATACTTATTTGACACAGTAATTCACAAATAAATTGTTCGAAAATAATACAATGTGATTACCGGATTTTTCTTTTTAGATTCTGTCTCTCACAGTGGAAATGCACCTATGCTGAAAATTGTAGACCCCTCCATCACTTCTAAGTAAGAGAAGTTGCAAAATCACAGGATGATCAAATACTTATTGACCTCACTGTAAATGTCTGAGACAACCAATGACTGATCTAACAGCTGCTGAGCCGAGAGCCTTCATGGACTGTGCACCAACCTGTTGGGGAGTCATCTGTGAGGACCAACTAGTGGTAAGTCACAGGACCCATCCCTTGGCCTTCCTCCAGGCTGGTTGAGTACCCTCCACCGATGGAGAGCTCGATGTAGCCCCTGTGAGACCACCACTGTTGGGACTGTGTTAAAACATGCTTCAGTTTCTCACATTTTTTATGCAATCCTTGTTCATCCTACAGAGTTATCAGTTTCATTAAAAAAATAAATCAGGGGTTTGGGGTGGGATTAAGGAAGTTTCAGAGTACTGCAGATTCCTCAACCTGTAGATGATAGTACATATGAGTCTAATGGTGCACGTCACCCCCTCCCTGCTTGTTCTTTGTTTCTCTGAGCAGACTGTGATGACTGCATGTGTGGAAAAGACTGTTGTTGGTTTATTTTTATCTGCTGAAAATCAGACACCACAAAATTTCTGTCTGGGCCTCCAAGAAAAGAGGAAATGCAGCCTGTGGTTTCAGCCTGAAGTCTAACGTTTGTCTTCTTTAAAGTCAACACAGCACAGTGGAAATGTGCAGGTATGACAATGTGTGAAAACAGGTTAAAAGTAGCTTTATTGTGGTGATGACACATGCTGGACTAAAGGATAAATAAAGCATGTGGGCATCAAGAGAAACGGTGAAAAGCTTGTTTCTCACGCTCATGTCTTTAAGAGTCTCTGCATGGACGTGCTGTAAATGTTCATTTATCTCTGAGATAAATAAAATCATCCATCACTCTCTCTGTCCACAACATCATATACAGATACAGTGATACAAATAAATTTAAAAATCATGCAATGTGATTTCCTGAATTGTTTTCAAAATCCTGTCTCTCACAGTGGGAATGCAGCTACATTGTGAATTTCAGACCCCTCCATGATTTCTAAGTGGGAGAACTTGCAAATTTGCAGGGTGTTCAAATACTTCTGTTCCTCCCTGCATGCTTTTCTTCTTACTGCAACTTCCAAACATGTCAGTTCCTCACAGTATAACACAAAACTCCAAAGTATAATCACTGCTTTGTAACCAGCAGAGGAGCCAGTAAATCATCTATACCTACTGATACTAATGTGTCTGTTTGGCTGCTGTTACAGAAATGGTTCCTACACCTGTGATGATGACGTCAGTGTTTGACTCCAAACTGTCTGCTGGACTCTGCAGTATCACAGAGACTTGCTGTCTTCAAGCCTCATAACATATTGATATGTACTGAAACTTCTGCACTTATGTTTACATATAAACTGCAAATAACATAAAAACATGAAGTAACATGTTAATGTATTTTACCTTTCCCACAGAAAAGTGGAGGGAAGGAAAAACACACCTGCTGTTCAACAATCTAAAACACTTCGATATCAACATGTTTGTGAGTGTGTGTAGATGATACTGCAACAAACCTTAATCAAAGGTTATCTTTGTAAGAAAGTGTTTGACAGAATAAGGATAGATGCTGTGTTTGCAGGCTTTAACTATTATTAATATTATACACTGTATATTGAGAATGAGAAGTGAGAAACTGAGGTACACCGCATTCTCATATGGAGGGGATTAGCCAATCACAAAGTTACCACACAAAGCTTTCACTGCTCTGCTGTCCTTTTGGACTCTAATGTGGGCGGAGCCTGTAGTAGCTTTCATTGTGTAAAAGATCACCTAGACAGGTTATGGAGAGACAGACAACCATTCATGTTCACATTCACACCTGCAGGCAATCATTGGAATCACCAGTTAACATAATAATATATGACTTTGGACTCTGGGGAGAAGTCAGATAGGTAGAGGGAGAAGATGCAAACTTCACACAAACAGCCCAGCTGGTGGATTCAAACCAACAACTTTCTTCCTGTGAGGCAACAGTATGAACCACAGTCATTCAGCTCATGGTGGTCTAAGAAGTTTGGAAGGAGAGTGACTAAACTTCTTTAACTTTCTTGAAGACGTGTAACCTCTCATCTAAGAGGCTCTTTCATTTCTAAAAGCAAACAGTAGAGAGTCTCAGGTATTTCAACCTCAGTGAGGGTTTTACTTTAAGTGGGTCATAGACCCACAATTAATGACGTGAGTCATCACATGAACCAAGCTGTGAAAAAAGGTGCGAGCGTCTGGGGAGGGTCTGTGCTGGCGGACGTTGGTTACTGGCCTGGTAGCCTGGCTACCCTTGGGTGGGTCTGGGACGGGCGTGGAGGCTTGGGGGTCTGGGGTGCTCCGCCCTGGTCTGGGGTGCTGGCTGGGCCTTGGGGGCTTAGGTCCTGGTTGTTGTGTCGCTGGAGCTGTGGGTGCATGGGGACTCAGCCCAGTGCAGGGGACCCCTGGTGCATCGGCCCAACTGGAGGGCTCTCTAACTGGTGAGGAGGCTGTTATATCTTTGCAGGAGGTCTCCTCTCTACAGGAGCTCACTCTGCAGGTGGGGGAGAGATATACGATATATATTTTCACGGACCGGCCTTTAAGGTGTCGCGGATAAATACAACAAAATAAAACTAGTACCGGTACCGAAAAAAAGAAGATTGATTTATAACACACGTGAAAAGACCCAGGAAAACCGAGTTAACGATAAAAACGATAACAAAATAACGCTGAAAACCGATAAAGACCCTCAAAACCATGCATTTCACACCTGAGCCTCAACTCTCGCGACCTGGTACCAAACGACTCATGGACTGGTACCGGTCCGAGGCCCGGGGGTTTGGGACCGCTGCCCTAGCAGATCGTTACATGGAGAAACCCTTTGAATACAAGTGTGCTGATCCACACAGGTGTGCACACAGGTGTACACACGGGTGTTCACAGACACAAACTACACCTTTCTTGGCTGCTACCTCAAAGCACATTGTGCGCTGTCGATCTTGCGTGCTGCACAATAACATTTAATATTTAGTATCTACTGTTATCTACTGCTAGCTAGTTCATTGTGATGGTGTTGTATTTATTATGTTGCTCTGTTTTGTTTGTTTTCTCTTCTGTTTTTTTTTCTCCACATAGTTGATCCAGGTGTTTTGTTTGTTTTTCTTTCTCCCCCCTTTCTCACCGTCTCTTCTCCCCTCTATTTTTCTTTCTCTCCCTCTCTTTCTTTCATTCTTTCTCCCTGTCCTATCCCCTAATCATGTCTGTCCCGTCTGTAACAACAGGAAATAAAATAAAATAAATACATAATTATAATAAAGGTCAATCAAATGGACCAATATGGCAAGGCCATGATGATCCACTTGGTAACGTAAATCTTTCTTGGCCTTAAGACAACAATTCTGATGGCTAAAGATCTAAATGGGACAGGCAAAAAAAAAAGAAAGTGAGCCGTTATGGAGCTTTTTGTACTTAAAAAACACATTCATGAATCAAAGCTAATCAGTGCTCTGTGTATGACTTATTTAGTGAGTCAAAAATAGAAAAGAGTGGCCGTACAGATGAAAGTTTACAATTTTACCATTGTTTTAACTCACAGTATGTGTGTCTGCTCAGCCTTTCCAAGCGGTAAATGTGAGTTGAGTTCCACAAAAAAAAAGAAATTTCCAACTTCTGGCTTATTCAGAAATTATCATCGGAGATTTTGGGTGAGAATGCTGTGAGAGGTTGCCTCACCCCATCATGTGATGTATTGAGGTCACCTGAAGAAAGATACTAGTGGGGGTTGATGTGCCTGGGAAGAGATCTCAAAACAGGATTGTAGTTGGCTGACAGCTGACGCCATAAGGCACCACCTCTGGTTAATGATGGTCATTCACAGTAGAGATGGCCTCTTTCACTCCTCTTTCAAACCATCATACTAGTCTGTTCAAATGTGAACACTGGCACCTATGAGTGATATTTGATATGATATTGGGAACAGATGAAACCAAATAAATATTTGGAGATCATTGTCTGTGCATAATCCTGGAGAGGGAGTGAGTGTGGTGGCCAGAAACTGAAAACAACACATTTTGGGAAGACAGCATTCATGTATCGCACAATAAATGTCTGTGGATCTACACAAACATTGACTGATAAGATGACTCAAGATAAAATATTCCAACATTATGATGATCCACAGCACACTGCACACATCACATAAAAGTCTCTGAGAATAAAACATAATTATGAGCTGGTAAAATATGTCACCTGACCTGAAACAACAGAAGGTAAGAAGCAAACACAAGAAGCAAGCCTGCATGTTTGCAGTGGACAGGAAATGTGAACACGTCACACAACTGCTGTGGTCAAAGCTACAGGAGCTGTTTGAGGTTTGTATAAAAGGAAAGGAAGCACAGAGAGGCCACAGTCAGAAGAAACACTCTGCTCTTATCTGTATTAAATGTAGCTTCTCTTTTTATTATTGATGTAAAGTCAAAGTGTTTGAGATCAGCTGAGGATCAGAGTGCAGCAGGGCTGGATGTGAGGATGGGGCACTCTTTGCTCTGCATGACGGGGTTATTGTGTAAGTACATTTGTGACATTGTTTGAATGGCACTGATTAATGAAAGTGTTTCTCATGTGTGAGAATTAGAGTGTATCACTGGTTTGAAGTGTTTATGTGAGAGTTTGAACAAAGCATATTTGTGATGTTTATGAAAGTTACAGACAAATGTTGGCTGGTTCCTTGGTTCAGTTTAGTCTGAGTATCGTGTTGGATACATCGCTGCTTGTTGCACTTGACTCATTGTTGTGTACAAGTTCATATATTAATAGTGTTTTATGCACAGAAATATTTTGATGAGCAGTAACTGTGTCATGTGAAAATTAATCTTTAAAAAACACTTTTGTTCATTTTGAGTTTGATTTTCTGTCAGTTTGATGCTGATGATGTTTAATCTTTACTTTAGTGCTCGGTTCTCTCTTCTACCTTAATGCTGAAGGTGAGAAATGGTTCATTTTCCTTTCTTCATATTTATCAAATATGAATAATTTTGCTCTGATATTTCCATGCACCATTTTAAATCACATCCTGTTTCTCTGTTTGTGCATCGTTTTATTTAAGATACTAAATGGGTTTATAAACAGTGAGTGAGTTAAATCCTGCAGGTCTGTGCAGTCACTCTGTGGTTTTACTCAGAATATTAATTAACTGCTTTAATTTGTTTCATAAAAACACATCTTATTATTTTCAAGTCCAAATGTCACCAGGATGCAGTAAATCTTTTGACTCTTAACAGCAGCAATAAAAATCAGTTCAGCTTCAAAATGACTTTATGCTTCCATCAATCTCTAACTTGATGTGTTTATGTGAACAGTTCCCAATAAGCCCACCGTGATCCTCGAACCATCCTGGCCTCAGATATACAGCAGTGAGACAGTCACTGTCAGATGTGGAGGAAGTCAGTCGCTGGTTGTATGGAGAGATGGCACATTAATCAGACCTCGAACATCTGAATACAGAATCAGCAGAGCTACTGAGTCTGACAGTGGAGGATACAGCTGCTGCAACGTGACTCTTTCAGTCTGCAGTGACATCATCACACTGACTGTATCGTGTAAGTTGGACACATTTCATTGAGTCATATTGTTCTTTGTTTTAGTTTAGTAACAAAATCAGAGAAAATCGTAACAAACATTAAACACAGATGTGATGATCTCAGTTTCTTCAGTACCTGCACATGTGTAGTTTCCACCACTGCAGCTCAGAATTATGACACAATTATTTTGTTTTTATAATTTATTTGAAGTTGTGGATCAAACATGATCAATAAATACAGAATGAGCAGAGCTGCTGTCTGACGATGGAAATACAGATGCTGAAAAAAGAAAAGGCTGATCATCAACAGAGAAGAGTTCTGTTACCACATCACAGCCCTGGTTGGGGTCGGGGATAGCATACAGTATGAAAAACATTTTGTGTGAATTATGACTGATAAATGCTGCTGACTGTGCACTGGTTATCTATCTTTATGCATATATATTTATGTGATCATGATCCTTAAAACAAACATTTAAATAAAAAACAGATTAACAAAAAATCTGATAATAAGAGCGACCACAATCAACTGGCCTCAGATCAGCTAACAGTGTATAGTTCACCTGTCTCTGCATTTAGGAGTACAGTTTGGTGACAGAGCATAAAAACAGTCTCACCTGATTCTTGATTCACTCTGATAAAGTTTTCATCATGTTATATACATCCAGTGTTAGCTCCTGGCTCTCTAGCTGGCTAACAGTTAGCTGAGATACCTGTGCTGTCCTCATGTGTGCTGCTGCCAGTTGTTGATTCTCATCAAATTTGCTTTGAAGTCACTTTTTGTTTTTGTGCTGTTGGTGCCTGTTTGCATCAAGTGTGATGATCACACTGAGATCAGGGACCGACCTACCTGAGAAACCTGAGATCTATTATTGAACTCCATCCATCTTCTTAACCCATCATCCAGGGTCGTGACCTATTAAGCACTTACTGAATTAAAAAAATACATAAATTGTAAATTAATAAAAATAAATTGGATTTTTTTAAATTACTATTGAGTTTTTATGTTGAAATCTTTATTTGTTATATAACAAAGTTTTTCCTGAAGCAACTGACAGTCTGATGTTTGTCTTTCCTGTAACATCAACAGCAAGTAAACCCAGAGCCACACTGACAGCACAAAGTTCAGTCATACCAGCAGGGGGCAGTGTGACACTGAGCTGCTCTGTGGAGGGCTCTGCTGGCTGGAAGTTTGACTGGTTCAGACGTGATTCACAGTTTTCTGGAGCTCAGAAAATAGGAGCTGGAAGATCAGAGCACACGATCAGTATTTCAGAAGGAGGCATCTATTACTGCAGAGGAGGGAGAGGAGATCCAGTTTTCTCCACAGAGGACAGTGCTGCAGTTACAATTCAGAAACAAGGTGAGGGTGAAATTTTGTTGTGAAATAAAACGAAACATCGTGATTAAACTGAAGTAACAATTGATTTATGATTTTTTTTTTCAATTTAATATTTGTGTTTATTTGTTTGTTAGGGAAAGTTTTGGCTGCTTTGAAACTGCAGCACAGCTGGTCTCAGATATTCACTGGTGAGACAATCACTCTCAGATGTGAGATTCAGGGAGGTGAAGGAAAGGTGTGGAAATATGAATGGACAGCACCCAACACAAACAGCCCTCCAACATCCAGTGAATACAGGATCAGCAGAGTTTCAGTGTCCCACAGTGGAGACTACAGATGTCGGGGTAGCAGTGACTATCTCTTAACAGGATGGAGTGATGCCTTCAGACTGACAGTTTCATGTGAGTTGGACCATGATTCATGCTGACATTTAATGTTTTCATGTTTACATCTGTCTTAACAGGAAAACTCCAACAATGATCCAGCTGTCTGCAGGCAGCTCAGGACAACAGTTTTTCTCACTGTGCAAACAGAAAGGAGAGACACCATGGAGGCTCTTAAAATATCAGCAGTTTAAAGAGGAATGTACAGAGATGACAGTTTGATAAGAGAATGATAAATCAGTGAAATCTTTAGTTTGTTAAACAGTCTAATGTGTCACATGCAGGGAAACTAATTTTTTTTATTTACTCTGTGAATGTTTAAAGTGTGATTAGTGCTGTAAGAAATGTATTCTTTATGATGATTTAATTTTTTTAATGGTTTTGTTTCTTCAACAGCAAGTAAACCCAGAGCCACACTGACAGCACAAAGTTCAGTCATACCAGCAGGGGGCAGTGTGACACTGAGCTGCTCTGTGGAGGGCTCTGCTGGCTGGAAGTTTGACTGGTTCAGACGTGATTCAGTCTCTTCTAAAGCTCAGCTCATGTGAGGAAATGAAGCAAACAGAGTTATTAGTGTCTCACAAGGAGGTCTGTACCACTGCAGAGGAGGGAGAGGAGATCCAGTTTACTACACAGAGGACAGCAGTGACGTCACAGTTGTGGAGACTTGTGAGTTTTAAACTTTCTGTTATTTAAGTTTTTCATGTGTTTCATACAAATGTAAAAATAAACATTGTGGCATCACCTCCAAAAAAACCTGCATATTTATAGCTCATTAGCTGCTGTTAGTCTTTAAATTGTGTTGTATTAAATATTTTTGGCCTCTCTTTAAATGCTTCTTCACCTTAAACTGACTTTAAGTGGACATGAAAGACTACATGTATGAAGCCACAGAGCCATAAAAACAAACAAACAAACAAACAAAAATAAAGGTTAATCCTGAACATGTTGTCATCCGAGGTAACATCAGGTCAGATCAGGGTCGGTAACCAGCGGCTCTTCCGCCCCTCAGCTGTGGCTCCCGCAAGCTTTGGGTGAAAAAATGAAAAATAAAAGTCCCACACAACATCCCCAACATCTGCAGGAGGAAGTTTACAGAGTGAGAAAAAGAAAAGTGTGTTTATAGCAGCAGCTACTGCAGCCAGAGAGAGTCTGACAGGCCCAGCTGTGAGCCACATGTTAGTATCCAGCTGTTCACTGTGTTCACCGCCTCCAGAGGAAGAAAGTGTGCTGCTGTAACCTTCCCACGCCTCTCTCCATCTCTGCACTTTGCCGTAAGTTGACCCAGAGCAGAAAGCTAGTTAGCAGCTATGAGCCAAACTCAGAACACTGAGCATCAGCCAGAGGTCTCCGTGGGTCAGAGCCGTGGATCTGGAGAGAAACCTGCCGTTCTGACACTCATGTCAACATGACAAAGTCTGCTTTCCATAAGGAGACAAATTTGTGTTGAAAGTGTTACAAATGTGCACGACATGATCAACAAGCAATGATTTGTGGCTTGAAAGCAGCTCACATTTGTGGATCTGTGTGAAGCTGGCAGTTAAATTAGACTCAAAACCCCACGTGGGCACGAGACGTGATCTGTGCGTGTCAGGTGATTCGTCCACATGTATTTAAGGTGTTGTGAGCTGTGTATTATCACCAGATATGCTGTTATTGTGCAATAAATATCTTTATGTTTTCGACCCTGAGCTGATGTATTTTATACTCAGGGCTGCCCGTGGCTGCATGAAAACAACAGAAGATGATCGCTCATTGAAATGGACTGAAGACATAATTATATACAAATAGTTTTCATGATTATTCTTCTTATTTTACAATTATTGGACCACAGCTACATTTTATTTACTTATTCTGAACTCAAACAGACCTGCAGAATGATGCTTTATTTAAAGTAGGCCTGCACAGGCCTGTGCTGTTTTTCTCCTCTTTAAAGTTTTGTTAAAAAGTTCTTAAAAGGTAAAAAAGCTCTTCTTCTTATTAAGACATCTTGTATTGTATTAAGTATATTTATTATCATCTCTGAATTATGGACGATGAATTTTAAAGAAAGAAATCTGAAAAACAATCCAGACGTTAAAATTTGTGCCTCAATGATCAGCAGTTACTCAGGTTTGTGTCGACACATTTGTACAATAGTTTGTGTGAACTGGAGACCTGAAAAGTTTCACACAAATCACTGCACACATCTGTAAATCTTACTTTCTGCTTGTGAATCATATTATACACAGTTGTACCACTTTCAAGGTAAATTTGTTGCCATAAAAACAAGGATATACTGTCCACCTTCACTCCCTGTCTCTGTAGCAGTAAGTGGTTCTTCAAAGGGAAAATGCAGCTGTTAGCTGTAATGTTAGGATTTGTAGATCACTTTATAAATGTGGAGTGTGTGGAGAACAGGCTGTGTGAGTCAGATACACCAGTGGGCCACCACACATGTGTACCACACGGTAAATAAATGTAAACACTGACTTTTAAATCCAGCTTCATTTACAGTCAAAGTGTCACCAGGATGCAGTAAATCTTTCTCCTCTGAACAACAGAAAAAAGAAAACCAGGCTTCAAAATGACTTCATGTTTCTATTTGTGTCTAACTGGATATTTTTCTGTGAACAGTTCCCAGTAAGCCCACTGTGACCCTGCAGCCATCCTGGACTCAGACATACAGCGGTGAGACAGTCACTGTCAGATGTGAGATTCAGGGAGGTGAAGGAGCTCAGTGGACGTATGAATGGAGAGCAGCCAAGTTAAACACACCTCCAACATCCAATGAATACAGAATCATCAGAGCTACTGAGTCTGACAGTGGAGGATACAGCTGCCGGGGCAGGAGGGACTATTTCTTCTCAGAGTGGAGTGATATCATCACACTGACTGTGTCATGTAAGATCTTTCATCCAGATTATTTCAAATTACTTATTGTGTTAATCTAACCTTTAACTGGGAAAATGATTCATCTGCCTATTAAATAAAATCACAAATCAGATGTTAATTTATTTCTTTTTTATTCCAGTAACTTTCAAACATGATAACAGACAGTTTGTGTTTATATTACAAAACTGATCATTTAACCATTTGTGGACAGGCTGCAGTCTTCAGTGTCCATGAACAGCATCAACATGCTGGTTCAGACGTTTCTTCTCAGGATAGAAATTATTTCTTTTCTTCTTGTATAAAAATATTTTTAATGTTAGTTTTAATTCAAAATTAATGGTTAAAAACATGTAACACATATAAACATCAAAGAAAAAGCAAGTGAATGTTTCAGTTCAACAAGCGCTCCATTCAGACAGTAAACTTCAGTAACACTGTGCAGTTATGAAACTTTAATCTGAGTCAAACTGATTTAATCAGCATTAAATAAATCAATGAAATAAACATCACCCCGCAGATACAACCTCAGTGAATTATGTCCAGTGTTCACTCAGTGTGGGTGTTAAACTGTGTGACTGGAGTCATGCTTTGTGGCATCGAGAGCTCAAAACACTCCGTCAGCAACAAACTGACCATGGATTAAAAAAGTACACTTGGTGAGAGACAAACAGGGTATTTTAAAACTTTACTTATACTCGATAGCACTATAATTACTGCTTGTGAATTGAAATGCATTCTGGGATACCTGGCTGCCTCACGTCCACAGTACCACCAGTTCATCACAGTCGATTGTCTAGTATTGATCTGTGCTGACTTACTCTACATGGTAACCAATCAGATGTTAGACGAGCTGCAGTGGCAGCGTTAAACAAGACCCTCCACAGGTTGATCACATTTTGGCAAGTTTGGTCTCATGAGGAACACAAACTCCATCTTTAGCTGAATTAAACTCAAAGGACTCCTGTGTGGTTTTATTCTATTGGAGGCTTCATTGGAGTCTGTCAGCCTCTCTGATTGTTGAGTTTTCCTCTGTAAATAAGGTGTTTACATTATTCAAAATTACATCATAGAAAACTACATGAACTTGATGTTGGAACCATGTCAGCGATGGTCACGGTGCTCGAACAATAACAGACACCATTCAGTGTAGTGTGACTTTAGACTATTATTAAAGGGAAATGTAGAGAGGACACAAACAAACTGACCATGGATTAAACATGGATAAAGTACTTTGTATTTGTGACATTTGTCTTTGAATAGATGAAGAATAAATCAGAGGGAATCTGTTGTGTAGTTGTGCATGAAGACAGTCTAATGTGTCACATGCAGGTAAATGTTTTCTGTTTGGTGCTAGAAGCTAAATGACTGAGTGAATGTGTAAAGTTTGATCATTACTATTAAGCACTTACTGAAAAAAACAACAAATTGCATATTTCTAAAATGATTCTTGAATTTTTTTACTTTCTCTTTAAAATCTTTATTTATTGTAACAAAGATTTTCCTGAAGCAACTGACAATCTGATCTTTGTCTTTCCTGTAACTTCAACAGCAAGTAAACCCAGAGCCACACTGACAGCACACAGTTCAATCATACCAGCAGGGGGCAGTGTGACACTGAGCTGCTCTGTGGAGGGCTCTGCTGGCTGGAAGTTTGACTGGTTCAGACGTGATTCAGAGTTTTCTGGAGCTCAGAAAATAGGAGCTGGAACATCAGAGCACACGATCAGTATTTCAGAAGGAGGCATCTATTACTGCAGAGGAGGGAGAGGAGATCCAGTTTTCTCCACAGAGGACAGTGCTGCAGTTACAATTCAGAAACAAGGTGAGGCTGAAATTTTGTTGTGAAATAAAACGAAACATCATGATTAAACTGTAACAATAACAGTAACAATTAATTTATGATTTTTTCAGTTTAATGTTTGTGTTTATTTGTTTGTTAGGGAAAGTTATGGCTGCTGTGAAACTGCAGCACAGCTGGTCTCAGATATTCACTGGTGAGACAATCACTCTCAGATGTGAGATTCAGGGAGGTGAAGGAAAGGTGTGGAAATATGAATGGACAGCACCCAACACAAACAGCCCTCCAACATCCAGTGAATACAGGATCAGCAGAGTTTCAGTGTCCCACAGTGGAGACTACAGATGTCGGGGTAGCAGTGACTATCTCTTCACAGGATGGAGTGATGCCTTCAGACTGACAGTTTCATGTGAGTTGGACCATGATTCATGCTGACATTTCATGTTTTCATGTTTACATCTGTCTTAACAGGAAAACTCCAACAATGATCCAGCTGTCTGCAGGCAGCTCAGGACAACAGTTTTTCTCACTGTTGAAACAGAAAGGAGAGACACCATGGAGGCTCTTAAAATATCAGCAGTTTAAAGAGGAATGTACAGAGATGACAGTTTGATAAGAGGATGATAAATCAGTGAAATCTTTAGTTTGTTAGACAGTCTAATGTGTCACATGCAGGTAGGGATGGGAATGGATAAGAATTTATTGATTCTCACTGGCTCCACTTTGAGAGTCGCCACCATCTCTAAGCAGAATATCAAAGACATTCATGCAAATTAGAGGCTGTGAGGGCAAATGTTTGTGCATGTTGGAGGTATTTCTCCTCTTTGTTGGGATCATTACTAGAAAAATGTAAAGCAAAAAAGCTCTTACACAAAATCAGCACAAAGAGACCTTACATCGGTTGTCATGGTGATTCTACAGTAGAAACATGAACAGGTAGAAATGGAGCTGCAGCCTGACTGCTCATCAGTTTGTTAGGATGAAGTTCATCACTCTTGGTTATTGGCTAGCTTAGCATTAGCATGCTATCCTTGCAGGTGCTTTAAAGAGCTCCAACAAAAACTACTTTGTTTCTGTTTGTAGATAAATTAATCAGTGAAAGTTTAAAGTTTGATCAGTGCTGTAACAAGTTTATTCTTGAGGGTGATTTAATGTTTTACTTATTTTGTTTCTTCAACAGCAAGTAAACCCAGAGCCACACTGACAGCACAAAGTTCAGTCATACCAGCAGGGGGCAGTGTGACACTGAGCTGCTCTGTGGAGGGCTCTGCTGGCTGGAAGTTTGACTGGTTCAGACGTGATTCAGTCTCTTCTAAAGCTCAGCTCATGAGAGGAAATGAAGCAAACAGAGTTATTAGTGTCTCACAAGGAGGTCTGTACCACTGCAGAGGAGGGAGAGGAGATCCAGTTTACTACACAGAGGACAGCAGTGACGTCACTGTTACAGAAACTCGTGAGTTTAATTATTTTATTTCTACAACACTAAGAGGTCATTATGTAATGTGTGCTAACAACTTTATCTAATAGCTGTGAGTTTATTAACCCTCAGATAAGTTTTCTGCTCATTAAGATTACTTGGAGAGGTGGGAAAATAGAAACATTTATTCAACTTTGTTTTTGATTTAAGTCCAAAATTGTGAGATTAAGGACTCACCCTCACAGAGAATGTGCTCTCCAAAAAACATCAACAAAACAATTCAGACCTTTAAAAAATGTGTTTTAGCTACAAAAGTTCAAATTCCAAAGAAAAATGAGACCTTGCAGTGAAAAGTTTCAGATTTTGTTTTAATAACAAACAACAAAACAAATGTTTCTGTGTTACAGTGTTGATGTAAACACCAGCCATACCTGCAGGTGTAAACATGAGACTGTGCTGTAACAATGTAAACACTGTATATGAGAGTTGTGTTGGATCTGATTGTTCAGTGTTCAGCATGGTGATGGCTGAGGGATCAAAGCTGTTCCTTAGTTTGTTAGTTAGTTTTTGTCTTTATGGCTCTGAAATGTCTGCCTGAAGGTAGACGTTCACACAGTGCATGACCTGGGTGAGATGGATCCTGAAGGATTTTCTTCGTGTTCCTGAGACTGCGGGAGCTGTGCAGGTCTTCAAGTGAGGGCAAAGGATGGCCGACTATCCTCTGGGTGACCTGTATAACCCTGTGGAGCTATTTCCTCTGTGCTACTGTGCAGCTGTGCTATACAGTTCTTCATGTAGCACAGTATGCTATCAAAAACCAGCTACAGGTCAGGGTGTTTGAAAATATCTCAGTGCATCCTGATGAAACAGTCCTGCCTCTGGCCTGGTTTTGACTGTCTTTGTGCTGATTGTAGCAATTTTACTAAGTGGGATGTGGCCGTGATCAAAACAGTTACCTGTGGTCAGACTGGCCCGAGGTGTGGTTTAAACCTGTAGCCTGTTTGAGGTTGATTTTTTTTCCACTCACGTTACTCTCATGTTTTAAACATCTGAATTTTTATGTTTCTATTTGTCTCTAACTGGATATTTTTCTGTGAACAGTTCCCAGTAAGCCCACTGTGACCCTGCAGCCATCCTGGACTCAGATATACAGCGGTGAGACAGTCACTGTCAGATGTGAGATTCAGGGAGGTGAAGGAGCTCAGTGGACGTATGAATGGAGAGCAGCCAAGTTAAACACACCTCCAACATCCAATGAATACAGAATCATCAGAGCTACTGAGTCTGACAGTGGAGGATACAGCTGCCGGGGCAGGAGGGACTATTTCTTCTCAGAGTGGAGTGATATCATCACACTGACTGTATCATGTAAGATCTTTCATCCAGAGTATCTAAATAAGGAAAAAGCACTTCTTCTTTCTTACAGCTTTATAACTGTCTTTCATGTTGGTCAGTAAAATGTTTAGTTTTTATTCCAACAACAAAAACCTGAACAGCAGCTTTTTATTCACAGTGAAGAGAACAAAACATATGAGAGTAACTTCTCTGCTGTGCAGCTCTAATACATGAAAGATGAAATGCAGAACAAATGCTGAATCTGTCTCAGCTGCTCCACCACATCCACTAAGAAACATTAAATCCACTGATTGTTCCTCGTGTGTGTTTTTAACTTAGAAATGCAGCAAATTAAATATGAAAGATTAGTGTTGTGTTTGTGTGACAGTTGTACAGTTTGTTGCAGCTTCACCATTAAAGTTATGTGATATTTATTATTTACATATTTCCACCAAGTTATTTCAACTGGTTTGATTCAGTCATTGACTTTTGTTCTTTTTCTAAACTGAACTGCAGATAAACCAAAGGCCAAACTGAGAGCTGATAACACAGCTGTTCCAGTAGGGGGCAGTGTGACCCTGACCTGCTCTGTGAGCCCATCATCATCATCTGGATGGAAATACTACTGGTACAGAGATGAGAAATCCTCTGAAGCCCTGACCACACAAGATGCAGTTTTCCACTCAAATGGACAAATCAGTGTCTCACAGGAAGGACTCTACAGGTGCAGAGGAGGAAGAGGAAACCCAGCTTACTACACAGAGGACAGCCAGTCAGTCAGGATTGGGAAAACTGGTCAGTTTAACATGAAGTCAGATAAATTCCTGATTAAGGAGGAAGATGAAGAAAAAAAAAAACTTCAACATTTTTGACATTCACGTGTTTTTATTGTACTTTCTTGAACAGTAACAGCCTCAAACAGGCCTGTTGTGACTCTGTATCCAAACTGGTCTGAGATATACAGAGGAGAGACGATCACTGTCCGATGTGAGATCCACGGAGGAGACACTGAGTGGGATTATGAGTGGGAAACAAACAGCATGATAAAAGCTCCAAATCAAAATGAATACAGGATTAGATCTGCTTCATCATCCAACAGTGGAAACTATCGCTGTAAGGGCAGAATGAAAAGTTCACAGCATGAAACAACAGAGTGGAGTGATTCAGTCACACTGACAGTTTCTGACAGTAAGTAGAGTCATAGTTCATTTAACCTGGAAATAGAAACAGTTTGTAAAAATGTGTTTTTATTAGTACATGTTGAGATATTTGACATGTTTAGATAGTCTCACTCTTAAAGTTCATCATAAATATTTGTGAGTCAACATTTTAGTGACATTGAATTCAGAGTTAAGAGATGAAAGATTGAGAGAAAATCTTTGTTGAACAGATGAACCCCGTCCTGTCCTCACTGTGTCTCCATCATGGCTGAGTCCTGGAGCCTCAGTAACTCTGAACTGTGAGGTTGAACATCCGTCTGCAGGATGGAGCTTCTACTGGTATAAAGCTGTTCCTGATCTATCAGAGAAATCCTCCAGTTATGAGCTGCTACCTGATGGCAGTGGGACTGCACAGGACTCCTACATCATTCATGGACAGACACACACAGCAGGATATGTGTGCAGAGCTGGAAGAGGAGACCCAGAGTATCACACTGATCACAGTCAACCAAAGTTTGTCTGGTCTGCAGGTCAGTTTGATTCTGTCTATCTTTTTTCAAGTAATGCAACAGCAAAAAAATGTAAATTGATGGGTTTTTTTTTTTTTTGGGGGGGGGGGGGGGGGTAGCATTGAAGGTGAAAATTATACGAACACTGCGTCTTTTAGCACTGACCTTTAAACATTAAAGTAAAAGAATATTTCCACTGTGATATGTTGATCCTAACATCTGTGAGCTTTGTCTCTTCACTGCATGTTGTTTCCAGATGTTCATTCAGCAGCGTCTCTCACAGTGAGTCCTGACAGAGTGCAACACTTCACCTCTGACTCTGTCTCACTGACCTGTGAGGGAAACTTCACTGAGTGGAGAGTGAGGAAGTTCTCTGAGGACGGCCGACTCTCTGTCTGTAGGAGAATGACTGGATCCACATGTGACATCAACACATCAAAGTCAGATACTGCAGTGTACTGGTGTGAGTCTGGATCAGGAGAGTTCAGCAGTGCAGTCAACATCACTGTACAGAGTATGTTATTATACATTTACTACTTGGATTTGAATGATTTAGACGTGACATGAACATTTGTCCCAGCTTTGCTGTATGTGAAGTCATTTTATCTGGAGAAATAGCAGTTTTTAAATACACAAGATCAGATCTTCATGATGAACATTTGTACAATCTGTTCTTTTTATTGTTTGTCAGCTTTTTCTCAAAGTGTGCACCAGCTGATGTGACTGAAACAATTGTGTGTGGTTGTGTCACAGATGATGGTAATGGTCCTATCCTGGTGAGTCCTGTTCATCCTGTGACTGAGGGAGCTTCTGTTAGTCTGAGCTGCAGTTTGAGAACACAAAAAATACTTTCCAATGTGTTTTTCTATCACAATGACAAACTTATTCAAAATGATCCCCGAGGGGAGCTGAAGATCTCTGCAGTGTCAAAGTCTGATGAAGGTTTCTACAAGTGTCAGTACTCAGGAAGAGAGTCAGCACAGAGCTGGATGTCAGTTAAAGGTGAGCAGGATCAAGACATTTGATGGATTTTGTAGATGAGTTTAATGACTGAGAAGGAACATTAGATTGTCTGATTTAAGTCTCAAAGTCAGTTGGCTCTATTTTATAAATGCATTTGTTTATAAGATTATAATTTATTAATAATTAATTTCTGTTTTGTGTCACAGTAACTGTGTCAGGAGCTGACAGCTCTTCATCTCCTGTGTGGTTGATGGTTGGACTGGTTTGTGGAGTCTCTCTCATTATTATTCTCCTGCTCTTGTTGTATCGCTGCAGACAGTCCAAGTGTAAGAGCCTCTTTTCTATTTTTATTATTATTCATATTACATTAGGAATCTTTCAGGGTTACTAAACTAAATGATGACTTTATTGTAGAAATTAAACTCAGTACAAATCCAAATTTAAATAAAAGTTGGAAACCACATTTCTACAATTCTTAGGAAAACAAACTATGAGGAAAGATGTGACAAAGCAAAGGAAAACTGAGGCAGTTTATAAAACACATGATAATGAGATGATGAGTAACAGGTGTTAACTAACTAACTAAAGCCTCTTTGCCATTAATAATTACTCAGATCGACTGGTTTTCCATCACGCTCAAGTACCACCTAATGTGTGTGGTCATCGTCATAGTGACGTGGTCGAGCACCCCATGACTTAATTAGTATTTGTCACAAATGATTCAACAAAGGTGAACATCACGGCGATGATATACCTGTTGCTCGGTCATCTTTCTATAGACTCGGGGGCCACGGTGTTGCTTGTGTAGCCATTTCTGGGTTGCCGGGTTTCAAAAATGGCTTTTTTATTTTATCAACAAGACGCTCTCATAACTCATCAAGTGGTGCCACTGACCAGTCAATCGGCATGTACGCTATTGACGTAACATTTTGGGATCACCTCGGATCACTTGGAACTCCGGCTGAGTAAATACTAAAATGGTACTACTGGATCTGATGGAAAACCCTGAAAACTGTGTTTTAGTTACTAATGGAAAACATGTTAACAGAATGACACAAGATACAGGGGAAAATAAAACAGGAAATGACTGACACTGAGACCTCGAGTAAGTGGTCAGCACTTAAACCGATCTTTATTATCATTATTAATATTGACTCTTCATTCATCTCCATTGACAGGAACCTTTCTTAGGTTCAGTTTCATCCAAATAACCAACTGACTACATGCACAAAAGATCAGAAACAAACAGGATTTTACAACCTGATTGTATCTTTAACTCGACTGAAAGAATCCACAAATGTTGTTGTTTCATATCAGAACAACAGAAACAGTAACACCATGATGGGTTCATGCTCTGAAAATATCTGATAGTCCTGTTGTTGACTTAAACACAACTAATGAAACTCTGTAAAAGGTTTTTCTGTTTTTTCATTTATCTTTGAAAAATCTGTCATGTTGTTTTTCATATGTGAGCCACTGAAACACTGGTGCAGGACATCATGTGAAAAGCACAGAGCAGCTAGAGATGAAACAGTCTTTTAATTTAAGGTAACTGGCACCATGTCATTGGTTTACAATTGTGTAACTAAAATATGAACATTTTAGGTGCAGATAAACCCCCAGATGTCATTTACTCTAATATTGAACTGGAAAACTTTGGAAATAAGTGTGAGTACACAAAACATATAGAATGTAGAAGAAAAGCCTGGAAAGTTTTTGAAATGTTTAAAAATGTATTAATTAAATTTCTTTGTGAATTCGATCATCTTAACAGGGAAGCATCATAAACCAGAGCAGAGTGCTGTTTACACTAATGTAAAGACAGGAGCTGCAGGTACAGTCACAACAGTCTCATTCAGTGTTTGTACTTGAACGTGTCATCACATCATTATATTGCAGGTAATTATAGGTCAACATGGAGTTTAGTTATTCACTTACTAATCAGTGTTTCAGCTTTACTGAATCACAGCATCCACAGATTCTGACCCAGACCTCAATCACAAAACACACACCTGCAAAGCTGAAGTGTCACAGGCAACAAATGATTTTTACTTAGATTTCTTTCCCTGTAGTTGTAAAAAGTTTAAAGTTCATATGTATCCAACATGTTTGTATCATATCTGTGCTGAACAAATGTGTCCTGAGCTCTGACGTCTCTTTTAGAGGACAGTCTGATGTATGCTGAGGTCAAACAGCCCAAAAAAGAAAAAGCCAAGAAAAACAAAGGTGAGCAAAGTCTGCCATCATCTCCACTGAATATTGTTCAACATGTTTATCTGCTCCTAAAATGTAAATCTGTTTATTTTAATATTTTTATTTAGGTCTTCATGCGTACTAATTACTTGGTTAATAAAATCTAGTTCTATCTTTGCATTATTGCAGACATCCAGTTTCCTCCTGGTTAATGATATTATTGTTTTCAATGATCTTCTCTTCATTCACAGGAACATCAAGTCCTGCAGCTGATGCAGCAGTTTATTCTGAAGTCACATCAGGAAGCTCTCTCAGTAATTCTGCTGCCATGCAGGCTGATTTATTCTTCACATTATTAAATGTCTTCAGCTCATAATATCTTTACATGTTGGAAATCACTTTGTCTCTTTGTGCTTGTCTTACAGGTCAGTGAGGAGAGCTGTAGCAGCAAAGCCAAGAAGAAGCTTTTTATGAAGCCACTCTTGCTCCTCTGCTGCCCAAATATCAGACATGCTCAGCTTTATGTGCAGTTACAATATTACATCATAACATCATATAATTCAGTATAAACCAAATGGAGGTGTATTCATATTCAATATTCATGCTCTTTATCTTCGGTTACTTTTATAAAAAAATTGTAATAAACCTTGACTGTATCTAACATGTTCCAACAGCAGTGAGAAATATGTGATGTTTAGTATCTGACAGCACAATTTACAGTCAGTGTTTGCAGTGTAAATACTGATATGGGCACCAACAAATACTTTAACTGTGTTTGTTTACATTATATAAATAAGAATTATATCATAGGCAGTGAATACATTTGAATGTATTTCATGTATATTTTTGTGTTTCTGATCATTTTTTGCATCTTTTAGTTAGAAGGTAGAAATAAAATCTTTTTACATTTGAACATTTTATGTTTCCTTTGTTTCCTGTATGAAATTATCCACAAACTAATTTTTGTTTATTTGATCAGCAATAATTCAGTTTATTATGTGTTTGAAATAAATTGACTGACTGAATCACAGCTGAGAGCGATTTTTGTTGTTGTTGTTTTATGCATTTACTCTGAGTGTGTGATTATTGTGCTGCCGTTACAGTCTTTCTGTTTTACTTCTCAGCACTGCCATCATGTGTCTGAATACACAGCGTACAGTCAAACTCAACAACCTCAGTTAAAGATTTGCTAACATTTAAAGCTGTTGAGCACCAGTGCAGGTTATTTTTGACCTGTGTTTGTGTTTTTGAATAAATCTCTTGAAGTTTTTGCAAATGGAAAATGTTGTATATTTCTGATGGATGTAAAACTTTTAAAACACTGAAAGAAAATTCAAATAAATTCAGATCTGCAAAGAAATGCATTGATTATGTTTTATTCAAGAATCAATATCAAACAGTATCACAAGATCAAACTGCAAAGAATAACGTCTTTACTCTTCTGAGCAGCTTACATGTGTGTGAAAGACTGTTGGTGGTCACCATCTTTTCTGCCACAGGCTTATTTTTATCCACTGACAGGCCTCATGGTTTCTGGTTGGGTCACCATGAACAGAGGAAATGCAGCCTGTGGTTTCAGCCTCAAGTCTTCGGTGTAGCTGATGTTTAGTTTTATGTTATCAGCTCACAGCAAAGAGTTAACAAGGAGCACAGACAAAGAGCACAGTATGAATTTCACTTTGACCTCTGTGTGCATGACACATGTTTACATGATGTGCCTGTACTGGAATAACAGTAATGATCATCAAATATTCAGTTATCTTTATAAAATCATGTCGCGCTAAAGTAAGAGATTATTTTGTAAACTTCTTCATCATTTTTCAAATCAAACAATCATTTGCACCAAAGTTAATTTATTCAAAGCTAATAACTGAAAAGAAAATGAAATTTCTTCATGTTTTTGTTCATTTTTTGCACTTTAAGAAAACTTTTCTGTTCCACACACTGTGGAAAAAACTGTGTGGATATTTCTGTAACTGTTGGTGACCTCATAGCTGCAGGCTTATCTGCACCATCTCTGCACTTAAACGTTACAGTGACTTCATTATTTCCATCAGCCTGCAGAACTAAAATGAGGAAGAACAATTGAAGCTAAATATGAGCTGCCTTCCAGATCACATGCTTTAGCTCTGACAGCACAGACAGATGATGAGGAGACTGTGAGACGTTAAACAGGCAGAATACAGAGCTCAGAGTTTTACACGTTCTGGTTTGTTGTTTTCACACTCCTTAAAACATGAGAGAATGTTTACTGGTCTTCATTTTACTATAAATAACACCTCGGTGTGTAAATTGCCTTAATTGTTAATTTACTGTTAATAGTTAATATTTATTATTATTATCAGAAAAAGAAAACCATAAGAATCTAAAATCTAAAACAAGATGCTAAAACAGGACCAACTTTCTCTAAATGTAATCACACAGAGCTCAGATGAGTAGAGAGTAAACAGGCAGGTGTGTTTTCCACAGCAGGTGTGTGTTTGCACAACTGAAGGTTTGCAGGTTGAACACTGGAGAAGATCAGAGACAGAAGAAGACTGGATTAAGTGGATCAACTACAAGGATGATTCTCTGCAGTCAGGTTAGTTTCCTCAGTGTGCTGTAACTCAGTGAGTGGATGAACAGTCGACCCTTTTATGTGCAGCTATTTGAGGATGGAGAACAAATGTGCCAACCTGAGCTGACTGGAGCAGGTGAGGAAGATAACTAACACATCCCACTGAGAAGGAAGAGCTGTGGAGCTGTGACAGACTGTGGCAACATCAATGAAAAAGGCACCTTGAAGTGGGAGCCCACCATCACCTCCACCATTAAGAAAGCCCAGCAGAGGATGTACTTCCTGAGGCAGCTGAAGAAATTCAACCTGCCAACACGGACGATGATACAATTCTACACCGCAATCATCGAGTCCATCCTCACCTCCTCCATCACCGTGTGGTATGCTGGAGCCACTATCAGGGACAAACAGAGACTGCAGCGTGTTGTGCACTCGGCTGAGAAGGTGATTGGCTGCAGACTCCCATCTCTGCAGGACCTGTGCACCTCCAGGACACTGGGGCGTGCAGCTCGGATCACAGCTGACCCTTCTCACCCTGGACACAGTCTGTTTGACCTGCTCCCCTCAGGCAGGAGGCTCCGGTCCATTTGCACCAGAACCTCTCGCCATAAGAACAGTTTCTTCCCCTCTGCTGTTGGACACATGAACAATAAACGTACGACTGTTCCCACCACTAACACATGACCCTACGCTGTGTTCACTGCATCATTCCATGTTTGGCACTGATCACCACCTGCACTCATGTATATATCATGTATATATCTTTCTACGTAGCACTTTTAATTCTTATTCTTACTTTTTTTTTCATGTCTATTTAAGCGCAATTTATGACAGTATGTTTGCACTGAAGCACTGCAGCAATTTCCTAATGTTGTTAACCTGCTCAACATTTGGCAATAAAACCCCTTTCTGATTCTGATTCTGATTCTGAAAAATGTAATAATTATTTTATTACAGTCCTGATATCAGACCTCTGTTTATTTGTTTATTAGAAGCTCCGATATTAACCCTCTTAAGACTGAATCATAAATAAAATGAATTTTTTTATAAGCTGGTGTGTTTTTTTAACCTTATGAGAAATAAATATTTTTCACATGAGGTGGAAAAAATCTTTTTTAGCTGCATCTGGCATTTTTGTACAATTTGTTGCTCAGTTTATCTTCAAATAAAAACATAACGTT
Organism: Maylandia zebra; assembly: GCF_041146795.1. Classification (NCBI taxonomy): domain Eukaryota; kingdom Metazoa; phylum Chordata; class Actinopteri; order Cichliformes; family Cichlidae; genus Maylandia; species Maylandia zebra. Next base: position 12,313,779 of record NC_135169.1, on the reverse strand, counting down.
TTTTTTAACACATTAAACTTTGAGTTTCCTTTCAAAATGTTCAAAAATCTTTTAGAAAACTGGTAAAAATATCTTTGAGGAATCGTTGAAGGCTCGTTGACTGATGTCAGCCATGTTGGATGTCTCAGCTGAGGGCACTGCATGAGTTGCTGATCCCTGCTGGTTAATCTGTGCACTGCATGTGTGTCTGTAGACATCAGGTTCATTAACGTGAGCAGAAAAGGCCAAGCAACAAACTTTGTTAAAGAGGATGAAAAGAAACTTGATGAATGTTGGTCGAATATTCTTCTGTCAGAGGAGACAAAGATAAATTTGTTCACATTCAGTCAGACAGATCAGTGAGTCTGTAGTTGTGATACTGAAGGGTGGAGGCAGGACACGACAACAAAGATAAAACTATGACCTGCAAAGTGTGTCGCTAAGCAACAGAGCACCTTTGTATATCACAGAGAAAGGTAGGAACACTAAACAGGAAAGAAACTTAAATGTTTGCAGTGGACAGGAAATGTGAACACGTCACACGACTGCTGTGGTCAAAGCTACAGGAGCTGTTTGAGGTTGGTGTAAAAGGAAAGAAGCACAGAGAGATGATAAAAGGATGAGCTGAATATAAACTCTGGTTTTATCTCCATTAAGTGCAGCTTCTCTTTATCAATGCAAAGTCGAACACTTTGAGATTAGATGCAGATCAGCGTGCAGGGCTGGACGTGAGGATGGGGCACTCTTTGCTCTGTTTGCTGGGGTTATTCTGTGAGTACAATACACACCTTTACTGTTTGGATGGCAGCGATGAAGGAAAATGTTTCTCACTGGTGACAATTACAGTGTATCACTGCTTTAACCTGTTTATCTGACAGCTTCAACACAGCAGGCTAGTTTTTTTTTCATGTTTCCAGCCTGTTTCACAGCTAATAGAAACACATCAATTTGGTGATGAGCAATAACTGTGCCATGTGAAGATTTAAAAAGCCTCAGTTTATATATTTATTGTGATTTTGTCAGTTGTATAATGTCTGATGATGTTTCATTCATTATTTTAGTGCTCAGTACAGTCAGACATGGAAACACTGAAGGTGAGAAACGGTTTTTTCTTCTTGTGTTGCTCTAAATGACGTCCTCTGTGTTATATTTTGTATCATAAACCAAACATTTCATTGATTTATTGGTTAAAATGTTAATATAACCATGTTAAGTGTGTGAGCACTGAAACACACACCCACGATATAAACTGTATATTTACTGAAGAGCTGTGGCTTCATACTGTCAGCCGGTGATCGGCTGTGATCAGCTGATCACGGGGCCGGGGTTAAAAGAGAGACGCCACCCACCTGTTCGCCGCTCAGACATCAGTCTCTTCGTGTCAGGAGCTCCGAAACTCTGCCGACGTCAGTCTCCGCCTGATTCAGCAACCGTGAGTGACAATCCCTTTCAATCCTTTTTCTCTTCCCGGCTCCGCTCGCTCTCTGTCTGTAACGACAGTTCCGAAGCCACGCTTCGTGCACTGGTCATTACTAGAATAACTGCGTGTCTGCTCCAAACCCACCGCTAGCCTTCGCCGCGCTTGGGTCTAGCCAGCACGCCACACGGGCACGCCGAATTACTGTGTGTGATCCGCCCGACCGTGACACATACATGTGGATTTTCTTTTTATGTTTATCTGATCTGAAAATATCAACAGTGTGTGTAGTGCAGATTATCTCACTCACGAGTTATGTTGTTGGTTTGTATGCTGGATGATATACTGGGATTTCTAACACGTCACTCCAAAGTCTCTGTAGATGTTCAGTGTGTCGAATTGTGTGGCTGCAAAAGATGATTCACATTATTTAAGTTTGCATCAAACATTCAGAGCAACAATTTTATTCTTTTGATCTTTTTCTAAATTACAGACCTTGGAGTGAAGGCCACTCTGACAGCAGACAGATTAACTATACCAGCAGGGGGCAGTGTGACACTGACCTGTGATGTGAAACACTCTGCTGACTTAAAATATGAGTGGTTCAGAGAAACCTCATCTGCAGTAAAGTCCACAGAAGCTGTTGGATCAGATAAAGTGATCAGGATCTCTAAAGGAGGAAAATACCAATGCAGAGGGCGGAGAACAGGCACAACTTTACTCATAGCACAAAGTGATCCAGTCATCATTCAGGAAACTGGTGAGTTTAAAAATGTCATATGAAATAAAACAACATGGATTCTCCAAAGTTTGGAGATCAGAGAGGGACAAAATTATGACAAAAACTTATGTTACAAAGTGATTTACGGCCCCAACCTGCCAAGTTATTTCTGAATATATAAAGTGTTATAAAGTTAAAAAATAATAAACAATAATTGGGTTATAATATTTGATAATATTGTTTTTTATTTTTAATGATAATATGTTAATCAGTCAGAAATTAAATGTGTGGCTCAGTCGTTCATAAACGTGTTTTGTGATTTGGCCCCTGATGCTCCAGTTGTCACGGTTCAGCATTTTGAGTCTCGTGTGTTTTGGTATTTTATAATATGTTTTATGTTCTGAGTCCTTTGCTGTTTTGATTATTGCAGTTATTATTATTATTACCCCAGGCTCAGTTATGGCTGTTACGGTTTTAGTTCTTAGGTTTTGTTTTATGTGTTCATGTTGTGTTTACTTTGTGCATTTCTGTCCCACGTTTCAGGTCTCTATGTTCTGTCTCACAGTCTCTGTTAAGTTTACGTGTCTACAGTTCAGTCGGTGTGTTTCCTGTTTTACTTTGAAGGTCTGCGTCTCATGTCAGTGTTTCTAGTTTTGTTTCCCTTGTCTCGTCCTGCCTAATTACTCCCAGCTGTGCTCTCCTACTGTGTCTCATTCCCTTCATTATCCCTCAGTGTATTTAAGCCCTGTGTTTCTCTTTTTCAGTGTTTGATCTCCCTCATCCATGTCTGTGTGTTCTGCCTACAAGCCTGTCAAGTTTATTTTTGTTTTCCAGTTTAGTTCTTTTTTTTTTTTTTTTTGTGTGCAGCAATAAAGCTGCTATTTTGAGTTCAAGCTTTGCTTCTGTGTTGAGTCTGCATTTTGCACACAGACCATGACACCAGTTGCTGTTATCAGTTACAGTTTTAGGACAGAGTGACGTCTCTCTATGTGATTGGCTCATTTCAGAGGCCATCCTGACCAATGGCTGTGGAGCTGTCATAGAAACATTTTTGAATTATTCTGAAGATACTCTGAAGAGTCAGCTCAGAGATGAGAGATAGTTTAATAAAGATTTCTCTGAGCCTGTGATTCTCACGTGATTATGAACAGGACTGACTGAGGATCAGTGAAGAGGGCGAAACACAGCGAGGGTGTAAAGAACTTCATGTTCTGGGACCATCAAACATCTTTTTCTGTGAGACAAACAATGAGACAAGTATAACAATAATAATAGTTTAATATTTAATGACTGAAACAAAATGGTTTGCTATGCTGAGGTATGAGCTGCAGATGTGAGCAGCACATTTTCTGTCCAGTCACTGACTGGGCGATCAGACCTCTGTACTGGTTGTTTGTGGCTCTGTACACAGACATGTGACCTAGAAGCACGGCTACAGTCATCGACATCATCATGACCTGTGAAGCAATAATTACATGTGTGTGAGCCACGTCTCCTAATTTTTTAAAGATGGTTTTTTTTTTTAGGCCTTTTATCTTTTATTGGATAGAGACATTGTAGGGGTGCAGCTGGGACTTGAACCTGGCCGTACTGCTCACCCACTCAGCTGAATTTTTAATGATATAATGGTTCTGGAATAAAAATACAAACAGAGATTTGTCATGTTTGTCACAGACTACGGCCCTTTGGTGTTAAATTCTGATACTAAATACACACACAAATTAAAAAAGTGTTAATAATTGACCCAAACATTCAATTACATAGCTCGATGTTATTTTATATGTAGATGGAAATAACAGTGAATGATGTTTTTGATGATGCAGTGTTTGCTCACTTTTCCTTTTTACTGGAAACCACTCCATCCTTTTATTTATTTATTTATTTATTTTTATATATATATATATATATATATATATATATATATATATATATATATATATATATATATATATATATATATATACACACACACACACATTTATCCTCTGATATAATATATATTATATCAGAGGATAAATGTTTGAAATGACTTCAGCTGTTTAAAAATTATTGATCTGAACAGAAACATGAACATAAAACATTCATTCCAGATTTCTGCATCTGATTTTATTCTGTTAGGATTTCAAACTGCAAACTTCTCACTCTGGTTAATCAGCCTTTTCTTAGATCAGCCAGCAGGAGGAGTTTCAGCCACAGGGATTATAAAAATGTTCATTTATTCCTTTTGTGTCCTGAGGAATTTTGCTGTGGAAAGTTTCCAACAGGACTGATGTGACGCTGCAGCACAGCTGGTCTCAGATATTCACTGGTGAGACAATCACTCTCAGATGTGAGATTCAGGGAGGTGAAGGAAAGGTGTGGAAATATGAATGGACAGCACCCAACACAAACAGCCCTCCAACATCCAGTGAATACAGGATCAGCAGAGTTTCAGTGTCCCACAGTGGAGACTACAGATGTCGGGGTAGCAGTGACTATCTCTTAACAGGATGGAGTGATGCCTTCAGACTGACAGTTTCATGTAAGCTGGTCTATGAATCAAACTGAAGTTTCCTGTTTTAAGACATCAAAAAACAATTCAGACCCTCCAAGAGACTCACTGTGCAAACAGACTCACAACTGAGTGCATTGTGACTCTACAATGATTTATTTAAAAGGGAATGTAAAGAGAGGAAACTTTTAAGAAAAAAAATAATAAATCAGGTGCGTCTGTTGTGTAGTTTTGAGCTAAGACAGATTGCCTGTGTGAGATTATAACCTTGTGTTTGGTGCCAGTCAGAGTCAGATTCACACTGAGAGCAGAAAGCACAATCACAGCAGTGATACCAGCAGTTCTTCAGTCTGTTTGTCTTTCAGTGCAATTACATTAAAACCACCAGGACACAGTTTATGAAATTTGGGGGATCAAAGCCAAAGAAAGAAGCCATTTGATTTCACTGTGTGTAGCCGGTCTGGCCTCACACTGTTGCTGCAAACTGTGTTGTGTCAACGAGGAGATGAGTCAGCTGTTGCTTTGCCTGCTGAGTTTATTCTCCAACACTGTTTAAATAAAAATCAATTCAGTTCAGCAACTTCATGTGATTGGGCTTCTACATGCACAGCTTTAAAAGAAACAGTGTCTTTGAATACATCAAGCAAGATTTGAACCATTTTAGCACTTTTACTGTGCTTAACCTCTGTAACAGGATCATTAGCATAATCTCATCTCTCCTCAGCAGGGCCTCCTTCAAAACTACAGGAAGTGTAGTCAAAGGTTATAAAAGGTTATAAAACTTTGACTACATTTCTCGCAAAAGTCCGTCTTAATTTTTTTTCCTCCCATGTCCCCTGCGGGGCTCCGTACAATACCGTTGTTGGAACTCTTTGTCCCTCCTTCAAGGCCACCTGGGTCCACTGGAGACTGCTGAGCTTAACCGGGCATAGTGACACTTTCTCTCAGCTGAACATGAGATGCACACACATGCACACACACACACATGCACCCACGCACACATATGCACACACACACACGCACACAGTTTTTTTTCTTGTTCTCTGGCTCTTTACGAAGGTGGTCGCACTCTCTCCCTCTCTCGACTTGCCCATTGTGTTGTACATTTCAGTGTTTTTCCATAATGCTGTCGATTTCACTGCAGGGCAACTTGCATGTGACAAATAAAGGCTTTCTTGATTCTTGATTGTTGACATATGCGTGTAACTGACACAGACACACACAAACTGCTCTCCTAGTGGAACGCAGTCTGAGTCGAGTCCTTTTTTTCTCCTCCTGTCCCCGATGTTGTGTATTTTCATTGCCTTTCTTAAATGCTACCTATTCTGACCTGTAATGTGATGTTTGTATAATATATGCAAGGTGGGAAGGGTCCATTTTCACTGCAGGCAACTGGAAGTGACAAATATGGGCTTCATTCATTTGTTCATAAACACGGAGTCACCAGACCATGACAAATTACTTTTTAAATACTGCAAAGAAAATATAAAAGTTTTACAGTGTTGATAAAAACGAGTTTAAAGTTTATTTTATCTTGTCATCAAGATTTGGTCATGTTCACCATTTCCATCTAGTTTTTTAAATTATTTAGATTCAGTCATTTATTTGTTTGTTCTTTTTCTAAACTGAACTGCAGATAAACCAAAGGCCAAACTGAGAGCTGATAACACAGCTGTTCCAGTAGGGGGCAGTGTGACCCTGACCTGCTCTGTGAGCCCATCATCATCATCTGGATGGAAATATTACTGGTACTGTACTGTTGCACCCAATGTGACCCAGTGTCCTATATTGAGATTCACAGCCAGCTAAACTCTCTCTTGCATCACTTCCTCCAAGGAACAGGCACGTGTTGTATTTGGACAGGATTTAATGCAAAAAAGTGTGAAACTGAAATGATACAGAATACAGAAATGTCACATAAACATTAGCTTGGGTTGAACTTAAGTGGACATATAAAACACATCAAAAGTTTCCAAATCACTTCAATAATGTCATATACCCTCTCTTAAAGGTAAACACAATTAAGAAACTTACTCATATTGCCACTCAAAGGGATTTAACGGAGTGGATGGCTTTGGATCGGAGGAAAACACACCATGTCTTGCTTCACTCATGAGCAAACACTTCCTATCACACTTCTTTTAGTGACTAATTGGCTCAACATAGCAAACTGTGCAAACCTGCGCCCCCTATAGGCCTGGAGAAATAACATACAAACAGTTCCAGTACAGGTACAGAGATGATACCACAGTGGATGTTGTCTCCCCATCAAATGGACAAATCAATGTCTCACAGGAAGGACTCTACAGGTGCAGAGGAGGAAGAGGAAACCCAGTTTACTACACAGAGGACAGCCAAGAAGTTCAGATTAACACAACTGGTGAGTTTGGATTCAGCAACAATGTTGAATAGATTGATGATTGAGGGTTACTATGAAGGTCAAACAGCATTATATCTCATGGTAACCTCTTTGGCATTGTAATAATGTTCATATTGGAAATGGTTGAACATAAATAGTCATGTAAAATGTGGAGTCTAGAGAATCAGTGTCAGGAATGTGATCCAAGGAGAGGAGACTAGGTGGGATTATGAATGTGAAACAATCATTTTCAGCAAATCTCCAAATCAACATAAATTCACAATTAGTTCTGTAGCAACTCTACAAGTAAGACTGCAAGTAGTGTAGAACAGGAGTCACAACATGAAACCACAGAGCAGAGTCATGCTGACAGTTTCGGACAGGAAACAGAAAATCTCAATGTAAACATCAGTTTTTGTTTCTTTATATTAAGATTTCAGATCCAAAATCTGACATTTTCTAGTTTCAGGTTTTGGATGTGAAAGAAGTTCATTTATCGTTCCGTTCATCATCGGACTTGTTAGTGGAATTATTGTCGTGCTGCTGCTGATGTGTTGCTATAAACAGATAAAGGGTGAGAGATTTTCTGTTTGACTTTTTAAAGGAAAAATAATTTATTTTGATGCTGTGACACTTTTAAACAAACTGATGTAATAATCTTTGTGCTTTTTACAGAACCCTGTTGCAACAGGTTGGTGCAGCAGTTTATTTTCATTTATATAACTTCAAATGAAGCTAACTTTGAATTATTCCTCATTAAATTTTCATTATTTGTTTCAGTCTCACTCAGTCTCAGAGCACCAATCAAAGCTCTGCTTCACAACAAACATCCAACCAGAATGAAACTCAGGTTTACTCCTCTCTTCTTCATGGTGAGACCAGAAATTATTACTTTTTTCTTTCTCTTTAGAAAAAAAAACATCTTTTATTAAACAAAAACAAAAATAAATATTTTTTTTTCTTTCTTATTTTCAATGACTTGTAGGTGATCTTTCAGTCTATGAATCAATCAGAGGCTCTGGAAACACTGGAAGTGGTACAAACAGTATAAACTTTGATAATAGCAGAGCTGTAAGAAATGTAAATATTTATTCTGACTGATCAAACTTCATTATTTCAGCAGATGAATACAACAACGTCACATCTGGATTTCAGCTTGAAGGTCTTGATAAGAGGAGTGAGTACAAGAAACATGAAATGTAATAATTGGTCGAATGTTTTTGTAACTTGTGTAATTTTAGAGGAAGACAGTCTCCATGTTATTAACTACAATAATCCATCATCACAACAGGCAGACATGATGGCACAGAGGAGAGCTCTGACTACAATAATGTGAATCCTGAATCAGCCTCATGTACAAATGTGAACTCTACACACACTGAATCATTAGTAATCAGATTACATGTGCAGTAAAATGTGTGACATCATTGTTAAAGTTTCAAAGTTTTGTGGAGCTGATGAGCAGAATCACGACTGGTTTTAGTTATGTTGTGTTTCTGTTGTGGTGTCTGAATAAAATAGCGAGCCTCTTAAATTTGCAGTTCTGTGTGATTAAAGAATGAAAGTGTAAATTAAAGGTCAGAAAGCATCATCACATCTCTGGCACCATTTTGCAACAAATGCATGTTCAAATACATTTTTACCTGTATTTAACTTTTAACCCAAATACCTATGTATTCTGATTGTTTTAACCACCATACCAGTGCTTGGTCTTAAACCAGTTTAGCTTAGTAGCTCACAAATACATGAAAGAGGCATGTGTATGCTGGCAGGGCAGGCTTAGCTTTAGCTTTAACATTCTCAAAATCACTTTTTAGAACCAGTAAACAGTCATTCTTCACTGCCAACAGCATATTAACATTCATATTCACAATATCAGGATACAACAGGGAGCTTATTCAGCTAAACGTCCTGAAACAAGTGCAAAATAAAACCAAAATGGCGCCCGCGGCTGGCTAGGCTTCGGCATTTTTCCAGTCCTTCTACTTTATAAAACGTAACAAATAACAGGGTTTACCCACTGATTTATACCCCCACATTTAGCTGTGTTTCTTATCAATATTTTACAATGTTTTAATATAGTTTTACCGCAAAACAGGGAAATGATAAGACAGAGGCTGTATCCCAATTCAGGGTCTGCAGCCTCAAAAGCTGCATTTTAAGGCTAATTACGTCACAGCGACGCAACAAAGGCTGTCCCAATTCAAAAGCTGCTCGAAATGCGGCCCTCAAATGCGTCCTTCATTTCCCTGAATTTTAAGGATGTGGCTGTCACTACCCGATCCGTACCAGAAACCCGATTGGTACCCGGCATGCGCGAAAGGTGTCTACTTCCGGTCGAAGCGTTTTACGATAGTTACAGGTCAGAGTATCTGTTAAGATGTTAAGAATAATAAGTATCTCTTAAAATGTTTGCAATAATCAATCATTTCAATATAATGTAGACAAAAATGAAAAATAAAAAGATAGTTATGGATCAGGACTCACCGATCCTTACTGCGCATGTGCAAAGTACTCCCCAGTGTACGAGGATACTGCCACCTGCTGACCGAGTGAATGAACCCTATTGTAAACCGAATTAGCGTCATTACAAACGTGTGTTAAATTAGATTTAGTGATAGTCGAGTGTGTTTAATGCCTGTCTGTGTGGAGAGGATTGATTGGAATAGTGATGATGATGTCTGCTATCACTGTCAATTGTCAGTAAACACTTCATCTGGCTGATGAATCTTCACGTGACATGTTACAAAGTCTGTATTACTAACTCTGTAATTAGGCGCCATTCTTCTTATTTTACGGCGCTGTTGTTCAATCAGGGAACGCCCTCTGTTGAGGAGAAAAGCATAAATTTGTTTATATACGAATTATCCATTGTTTAACCCTTTAAAGCTGGTCGGAGCGGACACGCTCCATTTTGCATAACTATTTTTAAATCCCGGTAGCACTGCAACCACATAAGCTAGCGCAATAATTTTTTTTGCATATGAAACCGGAGGAGTTGTACTTACATCTGATGCCATCAGCTTCCTTCCACATAAAGCTTTGCAAAAACTGCATAAAAAGCACTTGCAGGAACAAAAACATAATATTCCAGAAACACGCTTTGCCGATCCAATCAGCTGTTCGTAACACTTCCTACGTCGATCAGCGTGAACTATCACATGACCGCATGACCTGCCCGAAACCGGAAGTGACGTCATTTTGCGGAAATGTAGTTTTTTACCATCGTGGCCTTATGAGCCTATACTTGTGTTTTTAAAAGTTATGTTTGACTTTATGACTTTCTGTGTCGTTTCTGGGATGCTGAGGACTCATATTGCACTGCTGGAAATATTTTATTTTGATGCATATGCTGTTATTTTGAAAATTTGCACTATAATATATTTTTTCGTTTTTCCTGCAGTATATGAAAATTCGTGTATCTCAAAAATAAAACTATGAAGACACTTAAAATAATTTTCCTTTGGTGGGAAACTAGTTTGTGCAACTTTTTTGTATTTACAGTTTTGAGGGATAAGCCTCTTAAATTTCGTTAAAAAATCAAAAACGATTTTCAATTATTTTGTAGTTTATTGCACTTTTTTGCAATTTATGTAATTACTATGCACTTAATGCAGACATATTATTAAAATTTGGGCTATAATGCTTGTATTGATGTATAGCAACTTGAAATGCTCCAAAAAATGGCTCTACAACATAAAAATATGCTATAAGCCCTGGCGGACGTGGTTCTATGGTAGGTCTTAAAGGGTTAAAAATTAAGTAAATTAAGTGTTTAAGTTCATCTCTGAATGTTTGTAAAGCATTCCTATGTTAAGCTTAACAACCGATATGTGGAGCGCCGACGTCTGTTCGTTTTCATGGCCTGACTCTGCATTGTCAAGTCTGACTGTACAATGGATAGACTCAAGTTTTACTTTGCAAAACGCAGTGTTGCAGGCTAAACAATTTTTTTGTGGTTCAAAAACACTATGAAAATGACTTTTTTCATACTTACCACTGGATGTCTATTTATGTTGAGCTGTAAGTATAAAAGCGTCCATTCTACAAGTTCTTGTTTTTTGTTTGTTTGTTTTTAAGTTGTTGAATGCAAACATTATTTTGTGCTGATATCACACATTTTTCAGAACCAAAGAGTTTTTGGAATCTGCATAAAATTGCATTTTAAATTACTTTTTGAATATTACTTAAATACTTACATTTAAAGTTCTGCTAATAGTTTAAATAAAAAGATCCGTATTGCTGAACTGTGGAATATTTTTGGTGCAGAGTATGTTTTGCATACAGGTATAAAAGAATAGCTTTAGTGTTTTCTTTTTTAAAACTTGACTTTTATTGATTATAAAATACACTATATCGGATTCATATCAGTATCAGCAGATGTCCAATTTTATGATATCAGTTTTAGACATTTCTACTCAAAATCAACAACCTTCGTTTTTGACATGAAGAACTTTGGAGCTGTTGGACACCAGAGCAGACTGTTTTTGACCTCTGTTTGTGTCACTTGGAGAAATAAAGAATACAGTAGACTTTTTGATTAATGCAAAAAAAAAAAAAAATTAAACAATGAAACAAAAATACAGTAAATCCAGATCTACTAAAAATACAGTTTTGAGAAACAATATCAAGCATTAAAAGATCAAACTGGAAACATAGAGATGCAGCATAATGTTTTTTGTTCTTCTGAGCAGGCTCCAATGCCTGCATGTCTGTCAAACTGTAGATTATGATCTATTCTGCCTCAGGCTTATTGTGAATCTACTGAAAAACATCATGGTTTCGAGTCAGGCTACCTAGAAAACAGGAAATGCAGCTTGTGGTTTCAGCCAAAAGGGGTCTGTTAAAACGTGCATAGAGCAGCGTGCAGCAAGCAACAGCGAGTTGCAAAAAGCACAGTGGAAGTTTCACTTTGATCTCTGTGTGGATGGCACATGTTTATGTTTATGATTTATCTGTACTGAAATGATAGTAATAATTATCACTGCTACATGTAAGCATGCATAACATTCAGTGAAAACGGATCAAAAACTGTTGTCATGATGACACATGGTGGACTACTGATAAAAACTGTGTGGGCATCAAGAGAAACTGTGCAGAGTTTGTTTCCCACATTGATAAGCAACTGCCCTCAAAAGTCTCTGCATTGACATGATGTAAATGCTCATAGAAATCTCAGTTACATGTGTCTGTGTTCTTAGATCCCTTCTGTTGAACTCTGTAATAATGATTGATAAAGAGAGAAGCTCAGCTGTCAGCTGATCACCACCTGATGGTGAGTTGGATCAGATGGTGGGAAAGGATGCTAGACAGGCCTGATACACCATACTGTGAAGTGAGGGTGTGCTGGGGGCAAGGTCTTCAATTCTCCCCTCCAGCACAGTTTTGATAGCATAGGGTTTCGATAGGGAGACTGGGGACATGGGATTCAAATAACTTATGCTCTGCATCAGAACTACTGTATTAAATTGTGGCTGCAAAGTGGTTGTTGCCTCTCGTGATGATCCACGAACCAAAAGGTGGACACCTGAGGTGCATGGAGCCATCAAGTTAAAGTGGTGGGTGAAGTTGTGGGACGCAGGAAACAAGTGATAGGTACCAACGGGCCAAATGGTGTGTGGCTCTGGCAGTGGCTGAAGCAAAAACAATAAGGCTAGAGAACGAGACTTATTGTCATCGCCAAAGTGATTCTGGAAAACCCCTCAGTCAACTCAGGAGGGAATAGCGGTGCTCTACTTACACAATGTATAGTCCAGGTTCTGCTCACTTAAACTGAGGATACAGTTAACCAGTAAAAAGAATACTTCTACCTCTACAGTAGCTCTGTTTTGAGCTCCGACAACAAATTTGCTAAATTGTTATTTGTTTTAGGAAAAAAAAGAACAACAAAACAAACAAACTACACATTACAATAAAAAATGTATCATGTGTTGGTAACCGTTCAGAGTTAATTCAGTCATATTGCTGGTAATACACCACAACATCTTCTGATGGGGTGTTATACATGCAATTAAATAGTTTGGAAAGAGGGCAGGACTTTGTAGAACTGGTTTTATGGAAGTATACAATATACATAAGTATACATAAGTTTACAGTTTATTTCTTTAGTTTTATGAAGGATGTAATTCAAAACATTTGTAAGTTAAATACTAGAAATGCATACTTTACATTTCCACATGGTAGAGTTACATAAACTTGATCCACAACATGCAGTTTTCAAAACAAACCTTTTTTTTTTATTGCAGCTTTAAAAAAAACAAAAATTTCACATCACATATTTGGATTCTCTTAACTATTTTTTGACCTTTAGTCAGATGTTCAGGTCTAGTCTGTACGTTTATGTCCAAGTAATACAAATAATCGTTTCAGATTAAATGTGTTAGTACTTAATGTTACTTTGCTATGCCGTCAGATAATAAATGTAACTGTGAATGTAAATGTTGTCTTTAGATTTCATCTTAAGCTTTAGCTTCAGTTCAGCCACACAGTGAGTCATTTCCTGTGTTTCGGGTCACAGCCAAATTTAAAACATATTTCCAGCACAAAGTGAGAACATTCACAGATCTATTCTGAGGTTAAGTGAGCTTTTTCACTTTAGTGCTGCATGATAATATTTAATCTAACAGTCAAATATATTTTATATCTTTTTATGAAGTATGGAGGAAGGATGTTAACATATTTCCTGTTGTAAACAATCAAAAGCAAATACTACAAAGATAAAAAACTCTAACAAAGGTGAGACTTTGATACTTCATAAGTTAGAAACCCTGTGACTATTTAAACAGCAATAAAAATACACCTGTGATTTCCATTATCCAACGGGCATTAAATACATAAATAAAACATGCTGTGAATCAGACCTTTCTCAGTTTCATACCTGCCACCTCAGTCTGATGGTCGGCATCACAACATAAAAACGTAAAGAATCTCCAGAATGACTCAAAAATCACATTTTTAGTTTTAAGAAAGATGAGAAGGGTATAGGAAGATCTGTGCATGAAGAACAAATTAGATTACAACTCACCAGAGCGGTCTTCTATATGCAAAATACAGTATAAATGTGAGGTCAAGCTAAAAAAAAAAGGAGAGAGAGAGAACGAGAGAGAGAGAGAGAGATACATCAGACTAACAGTTACTTAAAAAGATAAATAAATAAATAAATAAATAAATTAATTAATTAATTAATTAATTAATTAATTCTGTCTCAGACAGTGCAAAGGGCACTGCATAAGAACATATATATATATATATATATATATATATATATATATATATATATATATATATATATATATATATATATATCAAGCCAAATCAATGTATATATGTATATATATATATATTTTTTTTTAGGGGGAGCAACAATACTCGTATCAATATTGAACCGTTCGATACAGTGTTTTTGGTTTGGTACGCATATGTATCGAACAATACGAAATTTTTATTTATTTTATCAACTTTTCTTCTGACAATGCTGTCTGTGTTGAGCTCTCAGTGGATCTGCGTTCGACTACTCCGCCTAGGCTGCACTATCGAGTGCAGATCCACTGAGCGCAGCACAATCTAGCAAGACAGAAGATAAGCTCGTTGCAACATGGCAACTGCCTCAACGCTACCCGAAACTGAACCTCCCCCACCCTTATTCAGATCTAGCGTTTGGAACTATCTTGGTTTTCATGTGAAGCATGACCCTGATGGTAAGCACGTCATGGACAAAAGTTAAACAGTATGTCTGATGTGCCACGCAATGCTCAATTGGTGGGAACTAGTGCGTTAGCGCAGTTAGCTTGTTAACGTGTTGACGCCGTTGTTTCAGCAACATTAAATTTAAAAACTGTACGTTTGAGTTAAAATATATATTTATTATTTTAATATATGACAAATTAAAAAAGCATGAACATTTTTTATATCGAAAAAATATCGAACTGTGACACACCCCTAATGTATATATACATTAGGGGTGCAACGATACACAAAATTCACGATTCGGTTCGGTTCGATACTTTTGTGTCATGGTTCGATATTTTTTCGATACAAAAAATGCTCATGCTTTTTTAATTTGTCATTTAATAAAATAATAAATATATATTTTAACTCAAACGTACAGTTTTTAAATTTAATGTTGCTGAAACAACAAAGGGATAAAATAATAAATCTATCTGATTGAGGAATCACTCATCTTTGGAAAAGAGAGTTTATTACAGAAAAATTTCTCTTTCCAAAATAAAAGCTATACTATACGCTTCTTCTGGGCTATATTCTCAGGAGCATATTAAACATATCAGGTCCCCATGAGGAGAATCATGTGCTAACGGCTGTCTAAATGACTCGGGTAAAGTTTGTAGCATGCGTGCTTGTTGTTTTTGTCTGCTTCCACTTGTCTTTGCACTAGGATGCTGTCGGAGTAAATGTGCAGTCATATTCGTTGTGTTCCCATTAGTGCTGTCAGCGTTAAGCTGAATTGACCTTAACGCCACAACACGGCAAATCTCCGTTAACGAGCTACCACGGATCGCCCCGTGCGTGGGGCTGGACGGCCAACACGTTAACGAGCTAACTGCGCTAACACACTAGTTCCCACCCATGTAATTGAGCATTGCGTGGCATATCCAACGTACTGTTTTACTTTTGTCCATGACACACTTACCTTCAGGGTCATGCTTCACATGAAGACCAAGATAATTCCAAAGGCCAGATCTGAATGAGGGTGGGGGAGGTTCAATTTGCCATGTTGCAATGAGCTTAGCTTCTGTCTTGCTAGCTTGCGCTGCGCTCAGTGAATCTGCGCTCGACAGTGCACCCTAGGCGGAGCAATCGAACGCAGATCCACTGAGCTCTCAACACAGACAGCATCCTCAGAAGAAAAGTTGATCAAATAAATTAAAAAATGTTGTATTGTTCGATACATATACGTACCGAACCGAAAGCACTGTATCGAATGGTTCAATATCGATACGAGTATCGTTGCACCCCTAATATATATATATATATTTATATATATATATATATATATTAGATTTATAGATGGCACCATACAAAACCTGACAGAAGAGGAACATTGCAGCTTAAAAGTGTTTCACTTCAAGAATGACTTGAGAGTTTTCAAAGAAGAAAAAGGCAAAAACTGACTTCCTGACTTGAAGGAAAACAACACATTTATATATCATAGAGAAAGACATGAAACACAACATGTGAAAGAAGCGGATATGTGTTTGCAATGGACAGGAAATGTACTCACGTCAAACAACTGCTGTAGTCAAAGCTACAGGTACTGTTTGAGGTTAGTGTAACAGCGAAAGAAGCACAGAGAGATGAAAATCTGATCTTATCTGGTTTAAGTGCAGCTTCTATTTCTGCATTTATTATTATTCATACAAAACACTTTGTGATCGTCTGCATCACATCAGAGTGAATCAGAGTCAGTGATGATGGCAGACTTTGCTCTGCATGACGGGGTTATTCTGTAAGTACATTTCTGTCGTTGTTTGAATGGCACCAATTTTGATAATTCATTCAGTCAAGTTTTAAGACATTCATTTGTTAATTTATTTTAATCTCCCAGTGTGTTCAAATTAATTTTCAGAGGCAAAAACACATTTAATTAGTTCCAGCAGTTTATGAGTGCAGGTGGAGAGGAGTTTGGTTTTACTGTTTAGATTATTTATGGATAATTATTATCTTTCATTCATATATATGTGCGCTTGGAGGTTTGTAAATATTTATTAAAATTATACATATGTGTAATAAAACGTACTGTCTGTCTGTTATTGGTCAGTTTAGTCTGCATATTACAGGCCTTTTCATAAAAATCTGACAGACATGGTCAGACCTTGTTAAGTTGTTATTTCTGTGTAAAAGGAAGGAAGCAGAGAGAAGTTTTAAAACCTCTTTGTTTCCTTCTCAGCTCTTTGGTATCTGCTGTGCTGCTGCTTCACTCTCTCTCTTTACAGAAAGTTGTAGAAGTTTTCAGACGTGTCACTGCTGGATGTGAGGATGGGAGCCACTTTGCTCTGTGAGCTGGGCCTATTCTGTGAGTACATCACTGACTCCTATTGTTTGATTCATACTGATCCATAAACATGTTTTAGTAAGAAGAACAGAGCATCAGTCATTTGTACCATTGCAGGTCATGTGATCAGAGGACTCATGTTTGTTATCAACATGGTTGTTTGTAGACTGGATTAGATTTGAGTGCACTGACTCAGATCAGAGTGGAGCTGGTTTAGTTTATCTAAGAAAGGTTTGTTTCTCCATCAGTGATAATTTGATGCATTTTGTATTGTAATATAAAATGTAACCAATCATACTAGACACTGATAAGACTCCAAGCAATTTAAGAAGCTTGGTTAGGAAAGCGACTTGAGTTTAAACCCTAATGGCATTTGTCCCTTAAGAAGATCATAAACTGACTATTTATTCTATTTATATGCCTCACACAATGAGGAACTGTGGAATGCCAGGACTGCCAAAATGAATTAATTAAATACAACGTTAAATAATTAAGTAAATGTGTCAGTAATTAATAACAATTTAAATTAATTAATTAAATACATATTTATGACATATTTAATTTGTTAATTATCAACACATTTAATTAAGTATGTATATATTTCACATTTTAATTAATTATTGACACATTTAATTAATTATTTCATGATGTATTTATTTCATTTTGGCAGTCCTGGCCCTAGGGGTCAGGACTGCCAAAATGAATTAAATGAATAAATTAACTACACGATTAAATAATTTTCAGCGCCCAGTCTCACCGCAAAGTGTGTGATAAAGTTAACATTGTTAAAGTTAACATCAGATCTTTGTGCTTTTTGTTCAGTAATCATCGTGACCTGTGTATAAACGCATAAACTTCATTAACCCTTGTGTGGTGTTCGTATTTTTGTTACTCAGCCAGTGTTCATGGGTCTGGTGGACCCGCTAGAGTTTTGGCTTTCCAAATTAACACTATCAAACAATTTTATGTTAAATTACTCAACAGATGTTTACTTCATCCCAATTACAAGACATATGAACAGCAAACATGGTTAATTTTTTCCCTTTACCTTTGTTAGATCACATTTATGAATTAATGTGCTTCTCGTTTTTCTTTTATATAAAATGTTATAAATAAATCAGTTATAATCAAGTGGAGTGAGTGGAAAGACACAACACACTTACACGTGAAAAAATAATTAATTGTTTAATTTTTCTTTTGAAAAAAACTGAACACGGGTCTCACAGACCCGAACACCATACAAGGGTTAAAAGAGATAACGTTGGTGTTTCAGTCATGTAGTAACCATTAGCTTTAACTGTACAAAGCTTGTTAGACACTATGAAACACGTACAGACCTTATGCTTTTCGACAAATATTTTTATTGTGAATATTGATCATGAGGGTAAACTGAAAGCTCACTTTGCTGCCTTGCAGCCCTGTACACCTCAGAGCGATGTCAGCATATCCAGGATATCTTCAGCGCTCTAGCACACATCCTGCTCACCTGTCAGCTGTTTAACACCTGCTGCTTATTCAGGAAACGCCCACGTTACCTGGTGATATTCACTGTTTAACGTGGGCAGCTAAAGTTCAATATAACGTAATGTCGTCACAATATTGTGCACAAGTAAATTAGTTGTTTTTTTTTTAGTTCAGAGCTGCTGGTGCTTGTGTTTCCCTCACAGTGACTGACCTGGGTTACAGACGACAAACACAATTTAAACCGAGAGCGATGGACACCTAGAAAACTACAGAGCACTTTATCAGCGGCTGATATCTGGTCACTGGCACACAGCTTTAAAACGAATGAACACTGGACTTAATTTACTCAGGTTCTGTCTGCTGGGTCATGTTTACTTCACTGTTTTATTTAACACTGAGCAAATCGGTTTGGCTCAGATTAAAGTTACGTTTCATAACTGCATAGTTTTACTGAAGTTTAATGTCACACTGGAGCACGTTATGTTAACCCAGGGTTAACAGTGTCGGTAGTATCAAACGAATAAAATGGTCATACGAATCTAATTCACGGGTCATATTGATATTCTAGGGCCATCCCTGTAGACTGTTTGATGGACTGCTTGTCTTCCTGTTTGTAACCGCCGCCTGTTTTTTAATAAAGATTTGGATTTCTGACTTCAAAAAAAAAAAAAAAAAAAGATATTCTAGGGCCAGGACTGCCAAAATGAAATAAATAAATACACCATGAAATAATTAATTAAATGTGTCAATAATTAATTAAAATGTGAAATAAATAAATAAATAATTAAATGTGTCAAAAAACTATTAAATGTGTCAATAATTAATTAATTAAATACATATTTATAAATTCTAATTTTAATTAATTAATGACACATTAAATTAATTATTTAACGGTGTATTTAATTAATTCATTTTGGCAGTCCTGGCATTCCACGGTTATAAAAGGAGGATGATGTGCCAAGCGAAACAGGCACTTTGTGAGGTGCTGAGGCTGCCAGCCCCCCCCCCCCCCCCTCCCCACACGCACACCCCAGTTACCTCTAGAGACTCTGATTATGACCCTTCACTTGATATGTGACTAGGGTGTTAGCGCTGACACAGGCACTGGCCGCTTCCCTACATGTGAGGTCAAATACACGACCGCTGCCGGTTTTCTGTTGTGTGTGTGTTTTGTGTTTGCCTCTGTTAATAAAGCCCAAACCTTTGACACTGACTGGGGCTGTCTCTGATGTTACCTCCTTACATCCCTAGGCGATAACAGCCACATTTGAGTGTCTTTAGTTTGATAATGTCTGAAGTTTCTGTCTTTATTGTAGTGCTATGTACGCTCCTCTGCACTGGACACGCTCAAGGTGACTGAGAGGTTTTCACTTTTATTTAATTTATTTGTTAAATATTCATCTTAAAATACTACATAAATCTTAATTACAGTTCACATGTGTTTTATATTTTTTATTATTCAGTATATGAACAGTGTATGAACGTACTGTCACAGATTGTGTCGTGCATAAATGTTTTTCAGGTTGTTAACTTTGTGGTTGTGTTGGATTCTAGATGCTGTGCTAACTATTGAACCCAGCTGGTCCAATTTTTTCATTGGAGAGTTTGTTACCTTCAAATGTGACATGAATGAAGGAAAAGACACTGACTGGGAATACAAAACCAACAAGGATGGTCGAGAATTAATCCGCTACAGCACAATCAAAGAGTACACATTAGAAATTAAATATTCAAGTCACAGTGGTGAATATCAGTGCTCTGGTCGCATGAAGGGATCATATTATACAAAGATCAGTAACACTGTCTCTATAACTGTATTAGGTAAGTCCTCAATGACCAATAATGTGATGATTCATGTTGAAAATCATTTGAATCATAAAATTCTGACATTTAATGAATATTGTCACTGAAACTTGTTTTTTTCTGATACATTGAAACTAGAAACTTTAACAAGAACTTCTGTATTTTACTGGTTACTTTGCTCATAGTATACACAGTATTACAAAACTCACAGACTGTCATTCATTATTACTAAACGTGTGTATTTTAATGTATAACAAGAATAACTGTGGATTAAATTAATTTTAAATAAGGAGAAGAAGAAGCATCAAAAGCTTCATAAAATTTAGGGTGATGATGTTTCTGTTGTCTAAACCTGAAACTAGGCAGATCCCTCTGAACCCATCATTGTGTTTCCTTCAACAGTGAACTGCATTAGTTTACATCCAGTGTGACTTCTTCAGGCCTGAGCTTGGACAAACATTTATACTGTGTTTATTTAGAGATCTACAACCTGAATTACTGCAGCTCTGTCACCATGTTGAGACAGAAAAATGGCAAACATTTGAAATGTCTTAAACTGCTAGGAAAGAAAAAAACAATATAATGAAAACATGTCTGTGAAGGTTCTCAGTCATCCAGGTCATCGTAGTCTAAGGAGCTTGCAAAGAAAAGCGTCTGGACTTTTTTAGGTTGCTTGAAGACGTTTCACCTCTCATCCGAGAAGCTTCTTCAGTTCTAGGGTAAAATGTTGGAGAGTCCCAGATTTAAACCCCGTGGGAGTTTCCCCCCAAATGGCTTCTTTCACTCCTCTTTCAAACCATGACAGATGGTTTGTGAGCAACCATCTTTGAACAGAGGCGGTGGTTTACGACACCAACTGTGTGCGATCTATAATCCAGTTTTGAGATCCCTTCCCAGACACCTTAACGCCCACTCACATCCTGGGCCATCTGATCTCAGGAAATCACATGATAGGGTGGGGCCAGGTTTCACAATGAGCTCACCCAAAACCTTGGCTGAATGTGACCCACACCCGCTTTCACACCTTGGCTCATGTGATTAGGTAGAGGATCATCAGGGGTTCTTTGTCCCTCTTTGGGGGGAAACTCCCCCGGGGTTAAAATCTGGGACTCTCCACCATTTGACCTTAGAACTGAAGAAGCTTCTCGGATGAGAGGTGAAACGTCTTCAAGCAACTCAAAGAAGTCCAGACGCTTTTCTTTGCAAGCTCCTTAGAATATAATGAAAACATTTGGAGATTTTGTTTTGTTGGAATTTGAGTCAAATGAAAAAAAAAAATCTTTTAAAATTTAGGATTTTTTAAATCTTTATAATGGATCAGGTGTACATTGTCCTCTCTTCTTTTTCATAACAGCATATAGACCCAGGGCCACACTGACAGCAGGAACCACAATCATACCAGTAGGGGGCAGTGTGACACTGACCTGCTCTGTGCAGAGCTCTGATGGATGGAAATATGAGTGGTTCAGACGAACCCAAACAACCTTTGAAGTTCCAATAAGAGGTCAACAAAACAGAGATATCAGAGTATCTCAAGGAGGAATCTACAGCTGCAGAGGAACAAGAGGAAACCCAGTTTACTACAGTGATAGAAGTGATGATGTCACTGTTACGATAACCTGTGAGTTCAGTCATTTAGTTTGAAATATACATTCACTCATGATTATCAAACATACAATGTTAAGTTTTCTGTGTTGATTTCATGTTTCTATTTGTATCTCAACTGTTAATATGTGTAAACAGTTTCCAATAAAGTTGTTGTAAAACAACAACCCAACTGGCCTCAGATATTCAGAGGTGAGACGATCACTCTGACATGTGAGGTGCAGGAAGGAGGTGAAACCACACAGTGGACACACAATAATGATGTGACATTCAGAGTTTCGGAGTCCAGCCGTGGAACCTTTCACCTGGTATAGTGACGGCAATACTACCCCGATGCTACATCACCTGAGGACAATAATTACAGAAATAAACAGAAATACAAATACTACTACTACTATTACTAATAATAATAATGATAATTTCCAACAAATAGCAGCAAATCTACAATTTTTATAAGAAAGAATAAGTCATTCTGGCCTGTGATCTCATAAAGCACTGCCATTTGTTAAAATAAAACAGACACATGACTGGGTTTAATACAAAGCCAATCAGATTTGGAGCTTTAGTGAAAATATTCAGGGTTGGAGCCACACCAGCTTGAGGGCAAAGCAGCAGATGGAGGAGAATCGAGGGAAGGAAGTCAAAAGAAAAACATCAAAATAATATTACTGTTGATATGACTACTATCCTCACCGCCACCATTCACCTACAGTAGGAGGCTAGCATACTGAGGTTGCCTTTGATGGTACAAAACATTTCATGAACATTGTTGTGTTTGTTGGGGAGAAAACTTACAAATCTACAGTACAGCACTTCAGAGTCACTGCTAGCAATCAAAGATTTATGTAAATTTGACAAGCTGAATGCATTCTGTACAGGAGACATTGCACGAGATTGACTGACAATGGTCTACAGGCAATCAGGACGCAGAACACAATGCGCTGAAAATAAAAAATAAAAATAAAAAAGCATGAAAGCTGCACAAAAAATATCCGCGAAACAGAGGGGCACGAAAGTTGACCCGCGTTATAGCGAGGGACCACTGTACCGTACACAATAGAATAGAATAAAATAAAATACTATAAACAATAGAATACAAATGCTATATACAACTGAGTAAAATACAATGTTGTCAGAGAAAGAGAATTGTACTTAGAGTTATTGCACATGTGTGGATGTGTGTGTTTGGTCAGCTGCAAAGTCTTTGTTGTGGAGTGTGACAGCAGCAGGAAGGAAACACCTACATCTGTCCCACATTGTGGGTGCCACAGCCTGCCACTGAAGGAGCTGCTCAGTGCTGTCAGAGTCTCCTGCATGTGGTGGTTATTAATGTTGGGAAGGTTACTTTTAAAATGTATTCCACTACAGATTACAGAATACATGCCCCAAAAATGTATTTCGTAACATATTCCGTTACGTTACTCAATGACAGTAACGTATTCTGAATACTTTGGATTACTTAATATATATTCATGCTGTTTACAACTACATGAATGTGATTTATTACTATTACTGAAGGTCTGCAGCTCCAAACCGTAGTAAAGGGACCTCTGGCTTATATGTCAGGTTCTGTGTCGGGCTCGTAGCCGAAAAATAGCTTTACTTTGTTGTCTGGGTCAAGTTTGCTAGCGAGAGACAGAGAGAGGCGTTGAAAGACTGCTCCAACGGAACTTATTGTTTCGGAGGAAAACACGAACACAGTGTACAGTCGAGTCTTAATAGCGTACTTACAACCGGGCTCGTCAGGCACTCTTCTTGGCTGCAGTGGTTATTATTATATTTACATGCTTCCAGCTCCCATTTCTGCTCGATGACAACTCGTACTTTTCCACTCTCCTTTTTCTCCCTCCTCCCCCTCACAGACACATAACGGGTATGGCAGTCCACTCTCCTTGCTGCACGGACTACACTGTCCATGAGGCTACATTCTTTAGGGCTATGCCTGTAACACTCTGCCTATTAGCTTAGCACAACAACAACAAAAAAAAGGTGCTCTGTCACCCAGGAAAGATAGTGATGTGTCGGTCGCGAACGAAGCAGCTCTTAGAGCCGACTCTTTGAAGTGAACGACGCGAGTCGTCTCCTTATCGCGAGCCGTGGTTTTTTTTTCTTTCTCTCACCCTCTCTCTCGCACTTTTTTTCCGCTTCACTCCGCACGCGAGCCTTGTGCTTTGCTGGGAAGTAGGGGGAGGGGCAGTAGTTACACTCCCAGTAGCACAGGAACAGAGCGGGAGGGAAAGAGAGCCAGGGACAATAACATCAAATTAGAAAGGCATAGCAATCATCCACAACTATTTTCAGTTGCAGATGATAAAGAAATCAGAATGTTTATTCATGCAGGCCTATATGACAGAGAATATGCATCTTCTTTTTGTTTTCATATTTTTATTTATATTTAATTGTGTTGTGGTTTGCAGTGTTTTGGAAAGGAAAAAGCGAAAATTTTAATAGTTAAAAGTTGAAATGTAAATAGTTGGTTTTTGTATTATATGATTTATTTATTACATTTTATGTGGAGTGAATAAATAAAAGTATACTTACGGTGGCCGTTAGAGACAGAGCACGTACAAACCCCGAAGCATGTAAAAATTCCAAAACACGTAAAAACTCAGAAGCACGTACAAAACACAACAGAAGTGCTCCACGATGCTAAGGGCAGTGTTGAGCTTTTGTTACCTAATGGCCACACAAGCCAAGAAGTACCAACGACCAGATTTGGTGTGTAAAAGTAAAAGGTAAATGAACATTTTTTTTAAATAATTTGAATATATTTGAGTGCTTGTGTATAAATATACAAACAATACACTTATGCTTTCAATTGTGTAATTTAAGTGATCTAGGTAGCTCTGTTTTGGAAGTTCAGTTAACGCCGAAAGAGTCGGCTCTTTTTAGTGAGCCGAAAGAACCAGTTCTCTAAAAAGAGTCGGAAATCCCATCACTACAGCGAGAGCGCATCACCCTGTAACCAAGGCAACCATAACCTTGCCGCTTGGAACAACACAACATAGCAGTCAAACAAAACCCAAACAGTCCTGACCCGTGACAATATGAAACAGGAAAAGACCGCCATGTAATCCATTTATTTCAACAAAGTAACTGTATTCTAAATACCACCTTTTTAAACGGTAACTGTAACAGAATATAGTTACTTATATTTTGTATTTTAAATACCTAACGGTGGTACATGTATTCCGTTACTCCCCAACACTGGTGGTTATTAATGCATCCTTAATTATGTAATGTCTGAACACGAGAGGCACAGTCACAAACCTAAGGGCTAAGGAATAACAAAGGGAACTAGAAATAGAAAAGGCAAAACCATGAAAAACCACTAAATAAAAGAATCTTAAAGAATCAAAAACCTAAACACAGAGTCAACAGACCATGACAAATTACTTTTTAAATACATCAAAGAAAATAAAAAAGTTTCACAGTGTCAATCTAAATTAGTTTACAGTTTATTGTTTATGTTCACCATTTCCATCTAGTTGTTTAAATTGTTTAGATTGAGTCATTTATTTGTTTTTTCTTTGTCTAATCTGAACTGCAGATAAACCAAAGGCCAAACTGAGAGCTGATAACACAGCTGTTCCAGTAGGGGGCAGTGTGACCCTGACCTGCTCTGTGAACCCATCATCATCATCTGGATGGAAATACTACTGGTACAGAGATGGAAATTACTCTGAAGCCCTGACCACACAAGATGCAGTTTTCCACTCAAATGGACAAATCAGTGTCTCACAGGAAGGACTCTACAGGTGCAGAGGAGGAAGAGGAAACCCAGTTTACTACACAGAGTACAGCCAAGAAGTTCAGATTAACAAAACCTGTGAGTTTGTTAGGACATTTTAAGAGACTCGGCTCGTGTTGATGTGTTCACTGTGGAGGGTCAAGTCATTTAAACACAGCAGGGGTTGACTCAGAATCTAGTCAAGGAAAACAGATGAACTGGATCTTTTATAAAGTTATGTTATGAAATATTAAACATAAAAAAGTTGATTAATAATTAATTTTTGTTTGTTGTCACAGTAACTGTGTCAGGAGCTGACAGCTCTTCGTCTCCTGTGTGGTTGATGGTTGGACTGGTTTGTGGAGTCTCTCTCATTATTATTCTCCTGCTCTTGTTGTATCGCTGCAGACAGTCCAAGTGTAAGAGCCTCTTCTTTTCATGCTGTATTAGAGAGTTTATTTACTACACACACTTTAATTATTCACACATATACATGTATTCTGATCGAACAATTCACATCACAAACATGTGTCATAACATTTGTCTCTTTCACAGGTTCCTGCTTCACCAGGTTGGTAAAATACTTTTTATTATTATTTTAAACAAACATCAGTTACTTTTGAGTTTATTGTGTTTATTTCCTGTTTCAGGTCGATCCAGTCTGAGAGTCACAGTCCGGGCTCCTCCACAAATCATGGAGTCAACCAGGATGAAACTCATGTGTACGACTCTGTTCATCCTGGTCAGCACTTAAACCGATCTTATACACATCGAGGGCCGTTCAGAGTTTAGGGTAAGTTTGTCTGCTTCATATACAGAATGATGTTGTTATTGTACAGTATGGTATTGTCCATCTATATGTCACCAAACTAAACAGTTTCTCTCATGTTTTTACTCTCTCTCAGTAATTCTGCTGCCATGCAGGCTGGTTTATTCTTCACATTATTAAATGTCTTCAGCTCATAATATCTTTACATGTTGGAAATCTCTGTGGAAATCACTTTGTCTTTTTGTGCTTGTCTTACAGGTCAGTGAGGAGAGCTGTAGCAGCAAAGCCAAGAAGAAGCTTTTTATGAAGCCACTCTTGCTCCTCTGCTGCCCAAATATCAGACATGCTCAGCTTTATGTACATTTACAATATTAAATCATAATATCATATACTTACTTATAGCAAAAAGTAAATGGAGGTATATTCATATTTGAGTTTTGTACGTTATAGTCAGGTATTTCTTATATTCATTCTTAAAACTTTTGTTAAAGACTTTTTCAAGAGCAGTGAGAAGAAAGTTTGAAACGTGATCTTTAGTATCTGATAGGACGACTCACATTAGGACGTAATGGTATGGGCAACAACAAATATCTTTATTGGTCTAAATTGATACAAATGATATGATCGGTACTGTATGAATTTAAATGCAATAAATATGTTTCATGTATTTTTTTTCTGTTTTTTTTCCTAATTTATAATTTTCTACCTGTATAGTTAGAAGGTAGAGAGTAAAGTCTTTTTACATTTGAATGTTTTACATTGATTTTGGTTCAGTGTGTACGATTATTCCCAAACTAACAACAAGAGGTTAACAGCAGCTTCCACTGCAGGAGACTGTAATGTTAAATTTAGTCTATAACATTTTCTGTTTTCCAAATGGTAATTCAAAATGACCCCATGAACCATAGTAATAGGTTTGTACTTCATGTAATACTTTATTTAAAAATCATTACATCATCATTTATAACATCAGACATTACTTAAGCATATTACATACATATTTTTAATAAAGAATAATATAGTTGCCCATGTTTATAAATTACACACTAAAGTGTAGTAATGGAGGAGAAAAGCTTTATGAGAGATTAAGTCAATATTTGCTTATACATCACTTATGCTCACTAGTATTTATGTTAAAGTGTTACTGAAGTCACAGATGTAGCCAAATCTGGGAAGCTGTTTTATTTACTGCTGAGCTGCACATGCGCAGAGCCTGCTGCAGGCTGTCTGTTGAATTCACAACGGCACCAGAGCGCCCTCTACTGACTCAATAAGACCTCAGCATTGCCAATATATTTAACCTGCCACACAGAGCAGAGCTGCCAGCATTTCTTTCCTCAGAAGAACAGGGGGGTGGCTGTAGCTCAGGAGGAAGAGCAGGTCATCTACTGATCAGTTCGATCCTTGGCTCCTCCAGTGTGCATGCCAAGTATCCTTGGGTAAGATACTAACCTAAGTTGCTCTCTGGTGCATCTATGCATGCTATGAATGAGTGTGATGTTAGTAAGCACGGGGTCTTGCAAAAGATCTAGCAAAAGTTTTGCGAGTGCTCACAAAAGTTAATCTTAGGTCATCTTAATTTTCTTTTTCTCTTTTTGTCCCTTGCGGGGCTCCGTAAATTTGCAGCTTTCATCAACCACTGCTAATCAAGTGGATGGAAGAGGTTTGAAGAAAAAAAAAACTTTAACTTTATTTACCATGAGCCCACCCGCTGGTGGGCCCATGGTAAATAAAGTTAAGTGTCAGTGTGGATATACAGATATAGTTCCTTGTCCCATATTTCCCATGTCAGACTCTTAACACAGCTTCCAAGTAGAATCACAGGACTGTGTTTACAGCTGGTGGCCAATAGAGGAAGACATTGATCCATTTAGAATTTATTGTATCTGTCATGGTCTCCCAGTCCACCTGGTCAACCAACACGTTCTTTTTCCTTACGAGTGTAATGAACTCGATACTTTACTTTGTGTTTCTTTCCTGTACGCACTACTGCAATTTCACCAAAGAGGCAACCTGGCTGTCTTAAAGGTGATGAAAATTCATTCAGAACTAGTGACAATGATCATGTACCTTAATTATTAAAAAGTAATGGTACTAATATAAGTATCAGCGATACAGGCCCTGTATTTACTTGGTATCAGATTGATACCAAATCTTGTATTATTGAACACAACTAACAAATAGTGATGTTAAATTCATTATACTGTTATTATTTCAGCACCATGGACAGCACACAAGGTTTTCCCTGCATGAGCTGTGCTCTCTAACACGTGACTGTTTGTAGGGGTGGACAAATTTAGCACACATATCAACAACAACCCCAATCACAGGGCCCAGTACAATACTTCAGTCAGCGGGGCGTGATTGTGGATGCCGTGTAGGTGCAACCGCCTTCCCTGCACGGCACTGCAAGCCACAACCCCCATAGTCCTGAGAAGGCCACATGTGAGATGAGCAGAGCTACATGGCTGCAGCACTGTCCTTCAGTACAGCAAAGCGATATGGTCGGAGCAGCAGGAGAATCTCACTCACTGGGTTAACTGCCAGTCAGCCACAGAGAGAACCCACTAGCCACATGAACCCACAAGACTGTGGGCAAGACACCAGAGGTGTTCTGACTTTCATCCATGTTTCTCACACAGCATGCTGGTGCTCTTGGCTTCTTGGACTTATGAGATGCAGATACTCTCTAAGCACAATTTACCACACTGCTGGGTGTTATATACACTAGTGTATTCAGCTTTGCTGTAATGTTTCGATTCTGAGTCTCACCATGGTGCACTTTGCTGTTGTTTAAGGGGTTTTGATATTATGAAGATTAAAGGCACAACTTTACAAATCTTCATACACACACACACACACAGAAGAAAGAGGGGAGTGATGATGTTTCAGAATAATAGTAATTGACAAATGGCTACATATGACATGTCTAGTGGTTCAGGTCACCCTTTAATATCCCCCACCCCCCTCCGGACAGACTGTGATGACTGCATGTGTGTAAAAGACTGTTTTTGGTTTATTTTTATCTGCTGAAAATCAGACACCACAAAATTTCTGTCTGGGCCTCCAAGAAAAGAGGAAATGCAGCCTGTGGTTTCAGCCTGAAATCTAACGTTCATCTTTCAACACAGCACAGTGGAAATGTGCAGGTATGACAATGTGTGAAAACAGGTTAAAAGTAGCTTTATTGTGGTGATGACACATGCTGGACTAAAGGATAAATAAAGCATGTGGGCATCAAGAGAAACGGTGAAAAGCTTGTTTCTCACGCTCATGTCTTTAAGAGTCTCTGCATGGACGTGCTGTAAATGCTCATTTATCTCTGAAATAAATAAAATCATCCATCACTCTCTCTATCCACAACATCATATACAGACATGTTTTCTTCTTACTGCAACTTCCAAACATGTCAGTTCCTCACAGTATAACACAAAACTCCAAAGTATAATCACAGCTTTGTAACCAGCAGAGGAGTCAGTAAATCATCTAAACCTACTGATACTAATGTGTCTGTTTGGCTGCTGTTACAGAAATGGTTCCTACACCTGTGATGATGACGTCAGTGTTTGACTCCAAACTGTCTGCTGTGGGGCTGTGCTATTTGACCAAAATCTCATATCCTGATATTAGACATTTATCATCCTGACGACGATATAAATCCCAAAAATCTAACATTTTCTGTAAATTCTATGAATCTCAGGCAACTCAACTTGCATGAAGTGTTTCCAGCTGGGCGTCCTTTACCTGGAATGAGTGTTTTAACCGATGCATGAAACGATACATTTTTAGACATAAATTGTAACGGCCAATGTTTATTTTTTAGCACCTGACGGATCTTTTTTGCTTCTCATCCGTAAACTCTCTGCATACTTTTTCTACGTGAATCAATTTATTTTGAAAAGTCTTGAGCTTTATTGTGAAAGGTTCACGTGGAAAACAAACTGGCGGAGAGCGGAGCCACGCAATGGTTTTAACATCATTTTTGGTAACGACAACACTTAAAAACAGGCGCTTGTCTGTCCGTATATTAAATATAAGAGAAAGAGAGAACTTTAAGAAATGAATAAAGCCACTATAGTGGCCATTAAAACGATGAAAAAAATATTGCGTAATAGGAAACGATAGACGTTTTTATATCGTCATCCGATACATATCGTTATATTGAACAGCCCTATCCTGCTGGAATCTGCAGTATCACAGAGTCCCCAAGTTTTTAGGCTTTATTAGACGTCATATCTTGAAGCATTATAAACTCTTAAAATATTGATATGTACTGAAACACTCCACTTACTTCAAGGTATAAGCTACAAATAAGCGAAAAACAGGACGTTAAGTCTTAATGTATTTTTCCTTTCCCACAGAAAAGTGGAGGGATGGAGAAACACACATGCTGTTAAACAATATAAAACACTTGGATATCAACATGTTTGTGAGTGTGTGTAGATGATACTGCAACAAACCTTAATCATAACCTTTGTAAGAAAGTGTTTGACAGAATGAAGGATGGAGTTTGGCACTAGTCAGTGACAAAATACTTATGAGGCCCTGAAACGAGACCCAGGTTGTGGTTAAGCAAAGAGGCTGATCGATTGTCTGAAGCAGTTACAAGAGCACAAAGCTATTGACCTGACCTCATTCCACAGTCTATACCCAGGGGAAGCCACACCAAGTCTGTATGTTTTAATGAATGCTGAGCCTTTAAGACCAATTGTCTGTATGATCCAATTGGTCACCTATAACATCTCAAAGTTATAGCTGGCTTTAATCCTCAACCCGTTGATAGGCAGTCTAAACACCACATCCAGAACACCTTGGATTTTGTTGAGAGGGTACGAGATGTTATTATGAAGGTAGATAACACAATGGACTTGTGTTCCAGTCACTGGAGCAGTGGAGGTAGTTTGTAAGAGATTACTGGATAACCCCAACCTCAGCAACAGGACCACTCTCAGCACCGACCAAGTGTGTTTGCTCTTGGTACCGTGTCTTCATTCCACCTACTTCACATACAAGGGTCAGTACTTTTATGTGAAGCATTATAAACAGCACTGTTTATAATGTTGGGAAACCTGCAGTCAGCTGAGACTGAAGGAGTCACTTGGATGAGTGAGAAAAGTTTTTCTCACTGAAAACTACATCCAGATGATCAGAATCAACTTTTTGAGAATGAAGGATGGAGGCTGTGTTTGTGTGCTTTACCTGTGATTGATACTACAGACTGTATATTGACAATGGCCATTGCCATGTGTTTTGATCGAGTGAAAGCTGAGATACACTGTAGGCTCATATAGAGGAGACTAACAGAGTAGCCAGAGTAGCTGGAGAGAACCCAGACAGGTGGAGGGAGAACATGCAATCTCCACACAAAAAGCCCAGCTGGTGGATTCAAACCCACAAACTTCTTTCTGTGAGGTAACAGTACGAACCACTGTACCTCTGTGCCACCCATTTGTCTTATTGTTTAATATCTGTGTAGGTTCTCAGTCATCCAGGTCATGGTTGTCTAAGGAGTTTGGAAAGAAAGTCACTAAACTTCCTTAAGTTTCTTGAAGACGTCTCACCTCTCATCTAAGAGGCTTCTTCACTTCTAAAAGCAAATGGTGGAGAGTCCCGAGTGTTTAACCTTAGTGGGAGATTGTCCCTTAAGAGGGTTATACACCCATTTTTAATCATGTGTGTCAGGTGTGAAAAAAGATGTGCGTCATTATGGACCTAAACGTTTTTGGACTAACTCACTGTATGTTTGTCTGCTCAGACGAGTGGAAAATCCGAGCTGAGGGGGCATTCAATGAAAAAACATCCGACATCTGGGAACTCAGAATTTACATTTTTTATTACTTATTCAGAGATTACCACTGGAGATTTTGGGTGAGATCAGGGTGAGAGCTTGCCTCACCCTATCATGTGACATATTATGGTCAACTGAGGAAAGAAGGTAGGTGACTGACAGCCTCTGAGAATAAAACATAATTATGAGCTGGTAAATATGTCACCTGACCTGAAACAACAGAAGGTAAGAAGCAAACACAAGAAGCAAGCCTGCATGTTTGCAGTGGACAGGAAATGTGAACACGTCACACAACTGCTGTGGTCAAAGCTACAGGAGCTGTTTGAGGTTTGTATAAAAGGAAAGGAAGCACAGAGAGGCCACAGTCAGAAGAAACACTCTGCTCTTATCTGTATTAAATGCAGCTTCTCTTTTTATTATTGATGTAAAGTCAAAGTGTTTGAGATCAGCTGAGGATCAGAGTGCAGCAGGGCTGGATGTGAGGATGGGGCACTCTTTGCTCTGCATGACGGGGTTATTGTGTAAGTACATTTGTGACATTGTTTGAATGGCACTTATTAATGAAAGTGTTTCTCATGTGTGAGAATTAGAGTGTATCACTGGTTTGAAGTGTTTATGTGAGAGTTTGAACAAAGCATATTTGTGATGTTTATGAAAGTTACAGACAAATGTTGGCTGGTTCCTTGGTTCAGTTTAGTCTGGAGTATCGTGTTGGATACATCGCTGCTTGTTGCACTTGACTCACTGTTGTGTACAAGTTCATATATTCATATTGTTTTACAAATATATACAATTTTATAGGGTACTAAAAATGTTATAATATTTTTTTATGTTTCAAACTTGTTACTAAATTAATACAAATACTAAATTTGCACAGAAAGATTGGGATGAGCAGTAACTGCGTCATGTGAAAATGAATCTTTAAAAATACTTTTGTTCATTTTGACTTTGATTTTCTGTCAGTTTGATCCTGATGATGTTTAATCTTTACTTTAGTGCTCGATACTCTCTTCTACATTAATGCTGAAGGTGAGAAATGTTTCTTATTCTTTTCTTCACATTTATAAAATATGTATAATTTTGCTCCGATATTTCATATTTCATTCACCATTTGAAATCACATCCTGTCTCTCTGTTTGTGCATCGTTTTATTTAAGGCACAAAATCAGTATATTAACAATGAAGTAAGTCAGATACTGTAATCACAATTTTCCTGGTTGCGATTTTGAATCAATAACAACATCATCATCAACAACAACAACAACAACAACAACAACAACAACAATAACAATAACGATAACGATACTAAAAAGTTAGAGGTTTAGGATTTTGCTGAAGAGGTGAGTTTCGAGAAGTTTTTTAAGGATTCCAGTTACAGGGAATTACAGATCTCATATGGAAGAGAGTTCCCAAAGGTGGGGGGCGCTGCACTGAAGACTCTGTCCCAAAGGCATTGAGGTTTATGTGAAGGACAGAAAGCAGACTCTTGGCTTAGGACCATAGCATCAAGGGGTCCGTTCTTCGTACTTCGCTTACTACATCCAAGACCAAATCATCGCGCTAACTTTGAGCTCGCTAATCCGGTTCCCCGAACACACCTGCTGTTGACGATTAGTACAGCTGGATGAAGTAATGTGAGATCACTGGGTGGCTTAACAGGGGCTACGCATCAATAGTAGAAACATTGATCGGCAACCCTCTGATTGGTCGGCGAAAATGTCAAAAGGAGCGCGCTCGGTATTTTTCGGCAGCAGAGCAAGAACCCTTGAGTGAGGGATTTCAGGAGTTTCAGAGTTTAATCAGAACGCAAGGGAACACTGCAAAGGCTGCAAAAGCAAGGAGAGAGGGCTGGCAGAAAGTTGCTGACAAATTAAACTCGTAAGTAATTTAATAATAACAATAATAATGGAGTGGATTGATATAGCGCTTTTCAAGGCACCCAAAGCACTTTACAATGCCACTATTCATTCACTCTCACATTGACACACTGGTGGAAGCAGCTACGGTTGTAGCCACAGCTGCCCTGGGACAGACTGACAGAAGCCAGGCTGCCATATTGCGCCATCGGCCCCTCTGGCCAACACCAGTAGGCGGTAGGGTAAATTTATTATATTATATTACATTATATCATATTATATTATATTACATTATGTCCTCTTTCACATTAGAGCCACAACAGGACCCACTAGAACATGGGAACAAGTAAAAGTGAAATATAAGAATATTCTACAGATTGGTAATATTTATCACAAAAAAAGACAGGTGGTGGTCCTGCACCCCCTCGTCAACAAGTTGGTTAAGTAAATAATACCCTCACGGGAAAATCGATATCTCTCAATGAGCACACTGTCGGGCTGAGCTAAAGGATCCTGTCTATCCCGCAATATACGCTGAATTCTGAGGACTCTCCTTATCAATCTTGCACCTTCCGCAATGGGTTGGTCGCGTAAACGGACAGGACATGGCTGCGACAGGCTTCCCAAATCCACCTTTGCTTTTATAGCCGTGGTCTCTCATCTTGATTACATGAAGTAATTTACAATTACTACTCTGAAATATGAATTACATCTGAAATAATCAAATACATGAAATAGATTGATTAATAGTAAATTTCCCCTTTTTTAGGAAATGACCTGTATGTATCTGTATGGAATCAATAAAAGGATCAAGTGCTGCATTATCTTTAGTTACATTGATGTTATTTATTTATGGTAAAACAGTGGTAAAATATCGCTGTTGCTTTCGTATAAATGAAGCGGACATACCTGCGTGGCCGCGATCTAATCTTGTTTACATAAAGTAAACCTGCTCCCGAGCAGGTTTACGCTCACGGATCTGTTGCTATGACAGCAAGTCCCGGATGAGCTTCGGAGAACCGAACAATCCAAGATCACGCGAAATCGTCAACAATCAAATCCAGCTAACTTACTTAGCGAGGTACGAAGAACGGACCCCAAGACTGTGTAGTTGCAGCAGGTCAGAGATACTAAGGTGCCAGGGCATTGAGGGATTTGTAAGTAAGCACAGAACCTTGGGGCACACAGTGGTTAACTGGAGCAGAGGTGGAGCTGAAGTCTCCCATGGTGACAAAGACAAACTGTGTTCTGTTGGAGAGGTTTGACTGAAAGCAAGAGAGCACGGTACCAGTGAGAAGACGATGATTGATTACGCAGGAAGGAAGGATGGTGTGAGGGCTGCAGAGAGGTCCAGGAGGATGAGGATAAGAACAGTCTCAGTGCTGTGTCGTGTTCTGAAGCCAGATTGGAAGAGTTCATAGAGCTCATGGTATGACATGTGTTGATGTGGTGGCCACTGCTCTTTCCAAGGATACACAGGCATGTGTACACCTGCACAGGAACACAACAGGGTCAGTCATAGAATAAAGTGATGCAATCATCATTCAAGAAACTGCTGAGTTTATAAATTCAGAAGAAAAAGATTCTCCAAACAGACGAGGAGATTGATTTAGAAACCAGCGTTTATAACAGCTGTAAATGTGTACAGTTCACTGAATGATGTAATCTCAGTAAATCTTCTTGATGCTATCTTCAGTTCATGCGTAGACACATTTGTGTATTTGAGGATGACTTTACTTGTTTCAAGAATTTTACATTTGAATATCTGCAGCCACTTCTCGTGTTATATGTGCTCCTTTCCCTGATACAGAAAATATTCAAACATGTGTTTCAGCTGTGAAGTGTTCAAGGATAAGACATAAAAGGCAACTACAGGGGATTATCATGTTTAAACTACAGGCAAGTGTCTCGATTAGCTGAGACACTGTTCAGCAACTGAATCCTCATAATATTAATAAATGAGTATGTTTAAAAAGTCCTCAAGAGCTCATGAAAACTGTAGTCATAAATGTAAAGATGAAAATGCAAAAATAACAGCTCAACATTAATAAAATAAAACTTCCTGTTTCAATTTAAAAGTGGACAGCTCACACGGACAAATTACAACCTCTGACTTTGTGTGTTTATGTGTTGATCTCAGCCTCACAGATCTGTGCAGTCACTCTGTTGTTTTATTCAGAATATTTATATGGTTTAATTTGTTTGATGAAAACACATCTTATTATTTTCAAGTCCAAATGTCACCAGGATGCAGTAAATCTTTTGACTCTTAACAGCAGCAATAAAAATCAGGACATCTTCAAAATGGCTTTATGCTTCCATCAATCTCTAACTTGATGTTTCTATGTGAACAGTTCTCAGTAAGCCCACTGTGATCCTCGAGCCACCCTTGACTCAGATATACAGCAGTGAGACAGTCACTGTCAGATGTGAGATTCAGGAAAGTGGTGGAAGCCATTCGATGTTTATAATGTCATCAGCCAAGTTAGAACCACCGTCAACATCTGAATACAGAATCAGCAGAGCTACAGAGTCTCACAGTGGAGAATACAGATGCTGCACTTTTACATTGTGCGGTGACATCATCACACTGACTGTATCATGTAAGTTGGACACATTTCATTTGGTAATATTGTTCTCTGTTTTATCTGTTTTATCTTAGTAGCAAAATCAGTGAGAAACAGTTTTAAATGTGGTGATAAAAAAAACACAATAATCACCAGAGTGAAAAAAAACTTTGTAACATAAATATTAAACTCAGATGTGATGAACTCAGTTTCTTCCATATGTGCATGTGTGTGGTTTTCACCACTGCAGCTCTGAATTATGACACAATTACTTTATTTATTTGTTTTAAAAAATTATTTTAAGTTGATCAAACATGATCAATAAACACAGAATGAGCAGAGCTGCTGTCTGACGATGGAAAATACAGATGCTGAAAAAAGAAAAGGCTGATCATCAACAGAGAAGAGTTCTGTTATCACATCACAGCCCTGGTTGGGGTCGGGGATAGCATACAGTATGAATAACATCTGTGTAAATTATGATGACTGATAAATGCTGCTGACTGTGCACTGGTTATGCATCTTTTTTTTTTTTTTTTTTTTTCTTTTTTTTTTTTAAAATGACATCAGAAACAGCAGTATGCGACATTACGTGATGGCAGAGCTTCAGTTCATCTTTGGTCATTTTTTTTTTTTTTTTTTTTTTTTTAATAAATAGGACAGGGGGAATGAATGAGAGAGAGAGGGGGAGAGAAAGAAAGAAAACCAAAGGGGAGAAGAGACGGTGAGAAGGGGGGGGAAGAGAGACAAAAAAAAAAAAAAAAACTCCTGGGTCACCTGTATGGAGAAAAAAACAAACAAACAAACAAACAAAAACAAACAGAGGAGACAGCAAACAACAAAGAGCAACATAATAATAGAGAAAACAAAGCACCATCACAATAAACTAGCTAGTCATAGATATCAGTATTTACTAAGTAATAAACGATATTGTGCAGCACGCAAGATAGACAGCGCACAGTGTGCTTTGAGGCAGCAGCCAAGAAAGCTTTAGTCCGCGTCTGTGAATACCCATGTGTGCATACCTGTGTGGATCAGCATGCTTGCATTCCAAAGGTTTCTTCATGTAATGATCTGCTAGGGAGTGTGGGGGGGCCACAGCCCCGTCCTCCAGGGTGTGAAGCGGGTATGGAGGAGATCAAAACTCCAGACATCCAGAGGCCCCCAGAACACAAGAGACCATGGAAGACCAACAGAGGGGCAGCCGCGCCACTGTCCCAGAGAAGAGTTCTGTTATCACATCACAGCCCTGGTTGGGGTCGGGGATAGCATACAGTATGAAAAACATCTGTGTAAATTATGACTGATAAATGCTGCTGACTGTGCACTGGTTATGCATCTTTATGCATATATATTTATGTGATCATGATCCTTAAAACAAACATTTATATAAAAAACAGATTAACAAAAAATCTGATAATAAGAGCGACCACAATCAACTGGCCTCAGATCAGCTAACAGTGTATAGTTCACCTGTCTCTGCATTTAGGAGTACAGTTTGGTGGCTGAGCATAAAAACAGTCTCACCTGATTCTTGATTCACTCTGATAAAGTTTTCATCATGTTATATACATCCAGCGTTAGCTCCTGGCTCTCTAGCTGGCTAACAGTTAGCTGAGATACCTGTGCTGTCCTCATGTGTGCTGCTGCCAGGTGTTGACTCTCATCAAATTTGCTGTGAAGACACTTTTTTTTTCTTGTGCTGTTGGTGCTGTTTGCATCAAGTGTGATGATCACACTGAGATCAGGGACCGACCTACCTGAGAAACCTGAGATCTATTATTGAACTCCATCCACCTTCTTAACCCATCATCCAGGGTTGTGACCTATTAAGCACTTACTGAATTAAAAAAATACATAAATTGAAAATTAATAAAAATAAATTGGATTTTTTTAAAATTACTATTGAGTTTTTATGTTGAAATCTTTATTTGTTATATAACAAAGTTTTTCCTGAAGCAACTGACAGTCTGATGTTTGTCTTTCCTGTAACTACAACAGCAAGTAAACCCAGAGCCACACTGACAGCACAAAGTTCAGTCATACCAGCAGGGGGCAGTGTGACACTGAGCTGCTCTGTGGAGGGCTCTGCTGGCTGGAAGTTTGACTGGCTCAGACATGATTCACAGTTTTCTGGAGCTCAGAAAATAGGAGCTGGAACATCAGAGCACACTATCAGTATTTCAGAAGGAGGCATCTATTACTGCAGAGGAGGGAGAGGAGATCCAGTTTTCTCCACAGAGGACAGTGCTGCAGTTACAATTCAGAAAGAAGGTGAGGGTTAAATTTTGTTGTGAAATAAAACGAAACATCATGATTAAACTGAAGTAACAATTGATTTATGATTTTTTCAATTTAATATTTGTGTTTATTTGTTTGTTGAACAGTTTTGGCTGCTGTGAAACTGCAGCACAGCTGGTCTCAGATATTCACTGGTGAGACAATCACTCTCAGATGTGAGATTCAGGGAGGTGAAGGAAAGGTGTGGAAATATGAATGGACAGCACCCAACACAAACAGCCCTCCAACATCCAGTGAATACAGGATCAGCAGAGTTTCAGTGTCCCACAGTGGAGACTACAGATGTCGGGGTAGCAGTGACTATCTCTTAACAGGATGGAGTGATGCCTTCAGACTGACAGTTTCATGTGAGTTGGACCATGATTCATGCTGACATTTAATGTTTTCATGTTTACATCTGTCTTAACAGGAAAACTCCAACAATGATCCAGCTGTCTGCAGGCAGCTCAGGACAACAGTTTTTCTCACTGTGCAAACAGAAAGGAGAGACACCATGGAGGCTCTTAAAATATCAGCAATTTAAAGAGGAATGTACAGAGATGACAGTTTGATAAGAGAATGATAAATCAGTGAAATCTTTAGTTTGTTAAACAGTCTAATGTGTCACATGCAGGGAAACTAATTTTTTTTAATTACTCTGTGAATGTTTTAAGTGTGATTAGTGCTGTAAGAAATGTAAGAAATTTATTTATTGTAACAAAGTTTTTCATGAAGCAACTGACGGTCTGATGTTTGTCTTTCCTTTAACTACAACAGCAAGTAAACCCAGAGCCACACTGACAGCACAAAGTTCAGTCATACCAGCAGGGGGCAGTGTGACACTGAGCTGCTCTGTGGAGGGCTCTGCTGGCTGGAAGTTTGACTGGTTCAGACGTGATTCAGTCTCTTCTAAAGCTCAGCTCATGAGAGGAAATGAAGCAAACAGAGTTATTAGTGTCTCACAAGGAGGTCTGTACCACTGCAGAGGAGGGAGAGGAGATCCAGTTTACTACACAGAGGACAGCAGTGACGTCACAGTTGTGGAGATTTGTGAGTTTTAAACTTTCTGTTATTTAAGTTTCTCATTCATACAAATGTAAAAATAAACATTGTGGCATCAACTCCAAAGAAAACCTGCATATTTATCGCTCATTAGCTGCTGTTAGTCTTTAAATTGTGTTTTATTAAATATTTTTGGCCTCTCTTTCTAAATGCTTCTTCATCCTAAACTGACTTTAAGGGGATATGAAAGACTGTGTATGAAGCCACAGAGCCATAAAAACAAACAAACAAACAAACAAACAAACAAAAATAAAGGTTAATCCTGAACATGTTGTCATCCGAGGTCATCAACAGCTCAGCTAACATCAGGTCAGATCAGGGTCGGTAACCCGCGGCTCTTCCGCCCCTCAGCTGTGGCTCCCGCAAGCTTTGGGTGAAAAAATGAAAAATAAAAGTCCCACACAACATCCCCAACATCTGCAGGAGGAAGTTTACAGAGTGAGAAAAAGAAAAGTGTGTTTATAGCAGCAGCTACTGCAGCCAGAGAGAGTCTGACAGGCCCAGCTGTGAGCCACATGTTAGTATCCAGCTGTTCACTGTGTTCACCGCCTCCAGAGGAAGAAAGTGTGCTGCTGTGACCTTCCCACGCCTCTCTCCATCTCTGCACTTTGCCATAAGTTGACCCAGAGCAGAAAGCTAGTTAGCAGCTACGAGCCAAACTCAGAACACTGAGCATCAGCCAGAGGTCTCCGTGGGTCAGAGCCGTGGATCTGGAGATAAACCTGCCGTTCTGACACTCATGTCAACATGACAAAGTCTGCTTTCCATAAGGAGACAAATTTGTGTTGAAAGTATTACAAACACACACGATATGATCAACAAGCAATGATTTGTGGCTTGAAAGCAGCTCACATTTGTGGATCTGTGTGAAGCTGGCAGTTAAATTAGACTCAAAACCCCACGTGGGCACGAGACGTGATCTGTGCGTGTCAGGTGATTCGTCCACATGTATTTAAGGTGTTGTGAGCTGTGTATTATCACCAGATATGCTGTTATTGTGCAATAAATATCTTTATGTTTTCGACCCTGAGCTGATGTATTTTATACTCAGGGCTGCCCGTGGCTGCATGAAAACAACAGAAGATGATCGCTCATTGAAATGGACTGAAGACATAATTATATACAAATAGTTTTCATGATTATTCTTCTTATTTTACAATTATTGGACCACAGCTACATTTTATTTACTTATTCTGAACTCAAACTGACCTGCAGAATGATGCTTTATTTAAAGTAGGCCTGCACAGGCCTGTGCTGTTTTTCTCCTCTTTAAAGTTTTTGTTAAAAAGTTCTTAAAAGGTAAAAAAGCTCTTCTTCTTATTAAGACATCTTGTATTTTATTAAGTATATTTATTATCATCCTGAATTATGGACGATGAATTTTAAAGAAAGAAATCTGAAAAACAATCCGGACGTTAAAATTTGTGCCTCAATGATCAGCAGTTACTCAGGTTTGTGTCGACACATTTGTACAATAGTTTGTGTGAACTGGAGACCTGAAAAGTTGCACACAAATCACTGCACACATCTGTAAATCTTACTTTCTGCTTGTGAATCATATTATACACAGTTGTACCACTTTCAAGGTAAATTTGTTGCCATAAAAACAAGGATATACTGTCCACCTTCACTCCCTGTCTCTGTAGCTGTAAGTGGTTCTTCAAAGGGAAAATGCAGCTGTTAGCTGTAATGTTAGGATTTGTAGATCACTTTATAAATGTGGAGTGTGTGGAGAACAGGCTGTGTGAGTCAGATACACCAGTGG
The DNA here is from genome assembly GCF_041146795.1 of Maylandia zebra. Lineage (NCBI taxonomy): Eukaryota > Metazoa > Chordata > Actinopteri > Cichliformes > Cichlidae > Maylandia > Maylandia zebra. The sequence goes on along the minus strand of NC_135169.1, from coordinate 12,272,114 downwards.
GCCACCACACACGTGTACCACACGGTAAATAAATGTAAACACTGACTTTTAAATCCAACTTCATTTACAGTCAAAATGTCACCAGGATGCAGTAAATCTTTCTCCTCTGAACAACAGAAAAAAGAAAATCAGGCTTCAAAATGACTTCATGTTTCTATTTGTCTCTAACTGGATATTTTCCTGTGAACAGTTCCCAGTAAGCCCACTGTGACCCTGCAGCCATCCTGGACTCAGACATACAGCGGTGAGACAGTCACTGTCAGATGTGAGATTCAGGGAGGTGAAGGAGCTCAGTGGACGTATGAATGGAGAGCAGCCAAGTTAAACACACCTCCAACATCCAATGAATACAGAATCATCAGAGCTACTGAGTCTGACAGTGGAGGATACAGCTGCCGGGGCAGAAGGGACTATTTCTTCTCAGAGTGGAGTGATATCATCACACTGACTGTATCATGTAAGATCTTTCATCCAGAGTATCTAAATAAGAAAAAGCACTTCTTCTTTCTTACAGCTTTATAACTGTCTTTCATGTTGGTCAGTAAAATGTTTAGTTTTTATTCCAACAACAAAAACCTGAACAGCAGCTTTTTATTCACCGTGAAGAGAACAAAACATATGAGAGTAACTTCTCTGCTGTGCAGCTCTAATACATGAAAGATGAAATGCAGAACAAATGCTGGATCTGTCTCAGCTGCTCCACCACATCCACTAAGAAACATTAAATCCACTGATTGTTCCTCATGTGTGTTTTTAACTTAGAAATGCAGCAAATTAAATATGAAAGATTAGTGTTGTGTTTGTGTGATAGTTGTACAGTTTGTTGCAGCTTCACCATTAAAGTTATGTGATATTTATTATTTACATATTTCCACCAAGTTATTTCAACTGGTTTGATTCAGTCATTGACTTTTGTTCTTTTTCTAAACTGAACTGCAGATAAACCAAAGGCCAAACTGAGAGCTGATAACACAGCTGTTCCAGTAGGGGGCAGTGTGACCCTGACCTGCTCTGTGAACCCATCATCATCATCTGGATGGAAATACTACTGGTACAGAGATGAGAAATCCTCTGAAGCCCTGACCACACAAGATGCAGTTTTCCACTCAAATGGACAAATCAGTGTCTCACAGGAAGGACTCTACAGGTGCAGAGGAGGAAGAGGAAACCCAGTTTACTACACAGAGGACAGCCAGTCAGTCAGGATTGGGAAAACTGGTCAGTTTAACATGAAGTCAGATAAATTCCTGATTAAGGAGGAAGATGAAGAACAAAAGGCATTAACATTTTTGACATTCATGTGTTTTTATTGTACTTTCTTGAACAGTAACAGCCTCAAACAGGCCTGTTGTGACTCTGTATCCAAACTGGTCTGAGATATACAGAGGAGAGACGATCACTGTCAGATGTGAGATCCATGGAGGAGACACTGAGTGGGATTATGAGTGGGAAACAAACAGCAGGATAAAAGCTCCAAATCAAAATGAATACAGGATTAGATCTGCTTCATCATCCAACAGTGGAAACTATCGCTGTAAGGGCAGAATGAAAGGTTCACAGCATGAAACAACAGAGTGGAGTGTTTCAGTCACACTGACAGTTTCTGACAGTAAGTAGAGTCATAGTTCATTTAACCTGGAAATAGAAACAGTTTGTAAAAATGTCTTTTTATTAGTACATGTTGAGATATTTGACATGTTTAGATAGTCTCACTCTTAAAGTTCATCATAAATATTTGTGAGTCAACATTTTAGTGACATTGAATTCAGAGTTAAGAGACGAAACATTGAGAGAAAATCTTTGTTGAACAGATGAACCCCGTCCTGTCCTCACTGTGTCTCCATCATGGCTGAGTCCTGGAGCCTCAGTAACTCTGAACTGTGAGGTTGAACATGCGTCTGCAGGATGGAGCTTCTACTGGTATAAAGCTGTTCCTGATCTATCAGAGAAATCCTCCAGTTATGAGCTGCTACCTGATGGCAGTGGGACTGCACAGGACTCCTACATCATTCATGGACAGACACACACAGCAGGATATGTGTGCAGAGCTGGAAGAGGAGACCCAGAGTATCACACTGATCACAGTCAACCAAAGTTTGTCTGGTCTGCAGGTCAGTTTGATTCTATCTTTTTTCAAGTAATGCAACAGCAAAAAAATGTAAATTGATGGTTTTTTTGGGGGGCGGGGTTAGCATTGAAGGTGAAAATTATACGAACATTGCGTCTTTTAGCACTGCCCTTTAAACATTAAAGCAAAAGTATATTTTCACTGTGATATTTTGAATCCTAACATCTGTGAGCTTTGTCTCTTCACTACATGTTGTTTCCAGATGTTCATTCAGCAGCGTCTCTCACAGTGAGTCCTGACAGAGTGCAACACTTCACCTCTGACTCTGTCTCACTGACCTGTGAGGGAAACTTCCCTGAGTGGAGAGTGAGGAAGTTCTCTGAGGACGGCCGACTCTCTGACTGTAGGAGAATGACTGGATCCACATGTGACATCAACACATCAAAGTCAGATACTGCAGTGTACTGGTGTGAGTCTGGATCAGGAGAGTTCAGCAGTGCAGTCAACATCACTGTACAGAGTATGTTATTATACATTTACTACTTGGATTTGAGATTGTACAAATGTTTTTCATCATGAAGCTCTGATCTTGTATCTTTAAATCTGCTGTTTGTGTCTTTTATTCCCACATAAATTACTTCACATACAGCAAAGCTGGGACAAATTCTTATTATTGTTTGTCAGCTTTTTCTCAAAGTGTGCAGCAGCTGATGTGACTGAAACAATTGTGTGTGATTGTGTCACAGATGATGGTGATGGTCCTATCCTGGTGAGTCCTGTTCATCCTGTGACTGAGGGAGCTTCTGTTAGTCTGAGCTGCAGTTTGAGAACACAAAAAATACTTTCCAATGTGTTTTTCTATCACAATGACAAACTTATTCAAAATGATCCCCGAGGGGAGCTGAAGATCTCTGCAGTGTCAAAGTCTGATGAAGGTTTCTACAAGTGTCAGTACTCAGGAAGAGAGTCAGCACAGAGCTGGATGTCAGTTAAAGGTGAGCAGGATCAAAACATTTGATGGAGTTTTATAAACCAATGACTGAGAATGAACATTAGATTGTCTGATTTAATTCTTAAAGTCACTTGGCTCCATTTTATAAAAGTATTTTTTTTTATAAAATTATAATTTATTAATAATTAATTGCTATTTGTTGTTACAGTAACTGTATCAGGAGCTGACAGCTCTTCGTCTCCTGTGTGGTTGATGGTTGGACTGGTTTGTGGAGTCTCTCTCATTATTATTCTCCTGCTCTTGTTGTATCGTTGCAGACAGTCCAAGTGTAAGAGCCTCTTTTCTGTTATTAATATTGTTATTATTATTAGTAGTAGTCATAGTCATCGTATTAGTAGTAGTAGTATTGACATTTCATTGAGTATCTGTCACGGTTACTAAACTAAAACACAACTTTATCACAGAACTTAGAAAGTTATCCAAATAAAACAAAAACAAAAACAAAAACTAAGAAACCAAATTTCTACAAATCTTATTAAAACAAACTTTGATGAAGGATGTGACAGCAAAGGAAGATTGAGACAGTCTATAAAACACAATATAATGAGATGATGGGAAACAGGTGGGAACACAGTGATAACTAATGCCCCTTTTCCATTAGTACATCGGTGGACAACTCCAGGCTTCGAGGGCCGGTGTCCCTGCAGGTTTTAGATGTGTCCTTGAACCAACACAGCTGATTTAAATGGCTAAATTAGGTCCTGAACATGTCCTGAAGTTCTCCAGTGGTAACGAACTAATAATGTGATTCAGGTGTGTTGACCCAAGGTGAGATCTAAAACCTGCAGGAGACCAGCCCTCGGGGCCTGGAATTGCCCACCACTGCATTAGTACCTACCTGGATCAACTCACAACTATTCGAATCGTATTGACTGGTTTTCTATTACAGTCAAGTACCACCTAATGTGTGTGGTCGTCCTAATAGCAACATGGCTGAGCATCCTGTGACGTAATTAGTATGCGTCACACACACTACAATGAAGGTGGATGTTGAGGCGATGATAAACCTGCTGCTCAGTCTGTGAATTTTCGTCACACTCTGGGACCACGGTGTTGCTTTTGTAGCTGTTTTCCTCATTGTTGGGTTTCAAAAATGGCTCTTTTTATTTTCATCAACGAAATACTCTCATAAGTCATTGAGTGACGCCACTGAGCAGTCAATCAGTGGGATGCAGGCTGTTGACGTCACATTTTGGGATCGCCTCGGATCGCCTTGAACTCCGGCTGAGTAAATACTGAAAAAGTACCTGGTAACAGGAACTATGACCTGATGGAAAACCCTGAAAACCATGGTGACCTGACCTGAGTAGTTACTAATGGAAAAGAGGTTAACAGAATGACTCGGTGGATGTAAAACTAGACACAAGATACAGATGAGAACAGAGACCAAAATAAAACAGGAAATGACTGACACTGAGACCTGGAGTAAGACACACGAGCTTGATGCAGACAGTAAACAAAACATGGAGACCAGAGAGAAAGAACAGAGTTAGAACACAAGGGGATAAACAACCTCTCATTAACCAAATAGACAGATAACCATAATGTAAACATAACATCATAATAATAGAACAGAACTATGAAACCAAACCAAAACATCAAAACCCGGGTCAACCATTCAGGGACCTTGAAGGAAGCACAGGCAGGAAGACACCTGCTACACATTGTTACCTGTTGCACCTCCAACGGTTACATCATGGCAGGTGAAGGGTCATCAGCTGGGAGCCACCCTTCATTGATGTTTTGCTCCATTAATCGTGGAACATCTTGTGGTGGTGGAGCAACGGGTGGAGGTCTCCCTACTGTCCCTGCAGCTGACCCTAGGACACTTGTCTTCCCCACAGCTGGTCTTTCCAGATCTCCATTAACTTTCACATGTCTTAGATTCAGTTTGTGCTCAGTTTTTATTAAAATCTAGTTGCACAAACATCTAAATAACCAACTGACTACATGCACAAAAGATCAGAAACAAACAGGATTTTACAACCTGATTGTATCTTTAACTCGACTGAAAGAATCCACAAATGTTGTTGTTTCATATCAGAACAACACAAACAGTAACACCATGATGGGTTCATGCTCTGAAAATATCTGATAGTCCTGTTGTTGATTTAAACACAACTAATGAAACTCTGTAAAAGGTTTTTCTGTGTTTTTCATTTATCTTTGAAAAATGTGTCATGTTGGTTTTCATGTGTGAGCCACTGAAACACTGGTGCAGTACATCATGTGAAAAGCACAGAGCAGCTAGAGATGAAACAGTCTTTTAATTTAAGGAAACTGGCACCATGTCATTGGTTTACAATTGTGTAACTAAAATATGAACATTTCAGGTGCAGATAAACCCCCAGATGTCATTTACTCTAATATTGAACTGGAAAACTTTGGAAATAAGTGTGAGTACACAAAACATATACAATGTAGAAAAAAAGCCTGGAAAGTTTTTGAAACGTTTAAAAATGTATTAAATGTTTTTCTTTTGTGGATTCGATCATCTTAACAGGGAAGCATCATAAAGCAGAGCAGAGTGCTGTTTACTCTGAGGTGAAGACGGGAGCTGCAGGTACAGTCACAACAGTCTCATTCAGTGTTTGTACTTGAACGTGTCATCACATCATTATATTGCAGGTAATTATAGGTCAACATGGAGTTTAGTTATTCACTGACCAAGCTTAGCTACTACATACGACCACTACACATCAGCAGAGTTGAATCTTATACACATCGAGGGCCGTTCAGAGTTTAGTGTAAGTTTGTCTGCTTCATATACAGAATGATATTGTTATTGTACAGTATGGTATTGTCCATCTATATGTCCCCAAACTAAATAGTTTCTCTCATGTTTTTACTCTGTAATGTTCTTGTCATCATATCTGTGCTGAACAAATGTGTCCTGAGCTCTGACGTCTCTTTTAGAGGACAGTCTGATGTATGCTGAGGTCAAACAGCCCAAAAAAGAAAAAGCCAAGAAAAACAAAGGTGAGCAAAGTCTGCCATCATCTCCACTGAATATTGTTCAACATGTTTATCTGCTCTTACAATGTAAATCTGTTTATTTTGCAATTTATACTTAGGTATTCACAAGTATTCATTACTTGGATTATAAAATCTATCTTACTCTTTACATTAGTGGAGACGTCAAGTTTCCTCCTGGTTAATGATATTATTGTTTTCAATGATCTTCTCTTCATTCACAGGAAAATCAAGTCCTGCAGCTGATGCAGCAGTTTATTCTGAAGTCACATCAGGAAGCTCTCTCAGTAATTCTGCTGCCATGCAGGCTGATTTATTCTTCACATTATTAAATGTCTTCAGCTCATAATATCTTTACATGTTGGAAATCACTTTGTCTCTTTGTGCTTGTCTTACAGGTCAGTGAGGAGAGCTGTAGCAGCAAAGCCAAGAAGAAGCTTTTTATGAAGCCACTCTTGCTCCTCTGCTGCCCAAATATCAGACATGCTCAGCTTTATGTGCAGTTACAATATTCAATCATAATATCATATAGAGTTAGTACTCTCTTATAGCATAAAGCATATGTTCTATATAGTCAGCTGTTTTTATATTCTTAAGTTTTATATACAGAAAGCTTTAACTGAATGTTTCCTGTTTCAACATCAGTGAGAACAAAGTGTGAAATATGTGATCTTTAGTAGCTGACAGCACAACTTTAAGTCAGCAGTGTTACATTAAAAAGTACTGTTATGGGCAGCAACACATACTTTTACTGTATTTGTTTAAAAATCTACATTATTAAAAAAATGATCTGATCAGTACTGTGTGAATTTGTCAAAGTCAAAGTCAAAGTCAACTTTATTGTCAATTCTGCCACATGTACAGGACATACAGAGAATAGAAACTTCGTTACTCTCAATCCCTAGATAAAATGAATTGAATGTAATGAATGTATTTCTTGATTTCTCTCCTTTTTTTGTTTTGGGGGTTTTTGCTTTATCTTAAACATTTTTATTAATTTCATGCATTTATAGTTAGAGGTTTGTCCCTGCCAAATGAACTAAATGAATAAATAACATTCAAACTGATGGTGTGTCATTTACCTGTTCCATTGTGTTTAACATTAAATAAAGAAGTCAACAGTTTTTTTGTAAGTTTCTCCACATGGTGCAACACTTAATTCAGATAGTGTAGCAAGCTACAGAACTGGAAGATCAGATTTATGTTCATAAATCAAATGAATCCATAAAGAGACGCATGTATGGGCAGAACTTTGTGCCATCAGAAACTGGATTTGAATAAGTTAAATTTGAATTTGAATTGCTCGGATTGAATCTGAATTGCTCAACTTGAATAAAAGCTTCTAAAACTGAACTATATTTTTAACATTTAAAACAGATTTGAAGGATGGGTCGGGTGTATCCTTCGTGGCCCAACCTATCCCAAAATTCATAGCGCGGCCCAGCCAATTCCAGTTTCCAAGAATGGCGGCAGCTACTTAGTTTTAATATTACTCTTATTACTCTTTCTGGGTTACAAAATAAACTTTTAAGATATTTTCAGCTGAGAATGTAGCTGTGTGCACTTCAAATATCTGCTCTGTTTATCAAGACATCACATATTGGCAAAAGTGCTCCTTTTTGTTACCCACCAGCTCGATAACTAGCCGGGGTTTCAAGGCTCACAAGAGCCGGCGAGAACACTGAACTCCCCGGCACATCGTTTTCAGATCCCCGCGGTCTTTGGCTACTCAGGTTAAACATGATATAAGTCACTTAGATAATTTTAAAAATTTATTTTTTTGGCTTTTCTCAGTGTTTTATTTGTTCCTGAGTAAATCATTTTGGCTGAGATTAAAGTTATAGTTATTACACAGCTGAATAAACGTCACACAAAACTGATTAAAAAGTGTGAGATGGTAGAATTTACTCCAGTGTCCTGTTATATTTTAGATAACAAGGAGCAGACGGCTGAGTTTATTATTAAACTTTACTGAGACAATCTGCAAATTTCATTAAAGTTTAAGAAACTATCATCTAGTCTTTATTTTTAGTTAGCACATATCTTAAACACTTCAAGCTGTAAGCTAATGATAGTTATATAAGAGCAGATGCATGCTGGTGCAATAAGCTGCACGTTTTACATCCAATGGATGCATGATCTGATTAGTCAACTATCAAAATTGGCATTTGTGGCAGCCTTAGTCTGAAGTCATAAAACAAGAATTGTGTATATTTTTTGATGGGTGTATTTTAAAACTGGAAACCTGACGATAGAGAACAACCTCTTTGTTCTTCTGAGCGGTCTGTCGTCCTTACACGTGTGTAACAAACTGTCTATTCTGCTGTTTGTCTTTTTATCAGAGGAAACTGAAACATCTCATGATTTCTGGCTGTGCCTGTGGGTTGAGCCACAAATCTTTTGTTCAGCAGGTTTGATGTTTTCAGCAAACTTCACACAGCAGAGGAAACAAGGAATTCAAAGAGCACCGTGGGAAATTCATAAGCAGCTGTTTTCCTGATTGTTGATTTGTGATTTGCTCATTTAGTGCTTCTGTGTTCAGTTTGTTTGCTACCTGATGTGTTACTACAATATTTTAAGTTATTTATTGCAAGTATTCATTATCAAAAATACAATAAGTCATTGTTTAAGGACGTTTTGTGTAGTACTTTAGTACAAAATATAATCACTGGGTTGTGTTTGGAGTTGGTTGCCAACAGAGGGAGTCATTTTATTATGACTTCATCTGCTTGGCTGGATGTTAAATATTAGAAGATAAAAGTTGAAGACTTTGACTTCAGAGTCTATTATTTCCCATGTCATGTTGCAATAAATAAATACAATAAAACTGTGTCTATAAAAAACAAAGTGTGATGAGCCTTAAAAGTGAAAGAGGATGAATTATTTCTTCTGAGCAGCCTTCAGTGCTTTTGTCACTTGGTGGAAATGATTTTAGTATCACACTCTGTGTTAGTTAGTACACTTTTGCAACATATGTATTTTGTTTGTATGCTTTTATTTTGAAAAGTAGTTTGTTACTTCCTAACCTAATCCTCCGAACACAATGAGGTAAACTTAAACTTAGAGCAAAGAGGACATAAAGGAAGTCGTGGCAGGAGGCCGTGGAGCTGTTTCTTTGGAACCAGTGTCAGACCTGGAGGAGGAGCCAGACCCAGTAACAGGTGATTGTAATAATAATAATAATAATAATAATAATAATTGTGATTTATTTTACAGCTGTTGTCACCATATGCATAGTATTCTCTTGCACTGCTAGTTTGCTCTGTGTGATTTTATTTTTTATTGCCTGGCTTGTTTTTATTGTTTTGTTTAGGAAGAGTTCATCTTTTAGTTGGCTTTAAAATACAGGAATTAACTGTAAATAAATAGAATTTTATTAACTACTGCTCTGTATGCCTTTACTGCCACCCCTTTAAGCTGCTGTAGTCTTCTGTATCTCTTTTTACACCTACATGTGTGTAAATGACTGTTGGTGGTTACTTTCTATCCTCTCAGAGGCTTTTTTTTATCCACTGAAAGGCCTCGTGGTTTGTGACCACCTAGAAAAGAGGAAATGCAGCCTGTGGTTTCAGCCTGAAGTCTTCTGTGTTACAGATGTGCTGTTTTATGTTATCAGCTCATAGCAGAGAATTAACAGGGAATTCACACAAAGGTCACAGTGGGAATTTCACTTTGTTCTCTGTGTGCATGACACATGTTTATATTTGCTCCCTGTACCCAAATAACAGTAATAATTTTCTCTGGTACATTTAAGTATGGATGACAGTGTGTGACAGCAGATTAAAAATGGTGTCACTGCAGTGATGACACATACTAAACTAAAGGGAAAAAATGACGTGCTGTGAAACCATGAAAATAAATTTCTCACACTGCCTTCATACAGCTGCCTTCAACTGTCACCACAAAACAGGCGTTTCAAAACTTTTGCTCCAGGTTTTTGGTATTTTTAGGTTCATCTCAAAGTATCACGTCTACCCTGTGAATGTTAATAACTGTTAATAAGTTCACTACATCACCACCATCACTCCTATTAATGGAGCCCACTCATCCCCAGACTCTGAATCCTCTATGGAAGGCTTTTCAATCAGATCTTTGAAGTATTCCTTCTACTGCTTACAATATCCTTGGTTGACATCAGTGCTCCAGGTGTACTATAAACTTTTTACTCTCCTACCACAACTGAGTTTTAGTTTCAGCTGCAGCCAGGGTTGCAGTATGCTTGGCCTGCCTGTACCTGTTAGCCTCCTCCAAGGTGCCACAAGCTAATAAAGCCTGAGAGTTTGACGTCTTCAACTTGATGGCTGTCTTTACCTCTCAAGTCTACCATCTGGAATACCACCACGACAGGCACCAACAACCTTGCAGCAGCAGCTCTGTGCAGCTGCCTCAGTAATAGAGAAGAAGAACACGATGCAGTCAGATCCCCAACCTCCTTCAGAATCCTGATCCAACTGACAACCAGGTGGCGATCATCTCAGCTTCTTGCTTCATCTGAGAGTCCAGAACATGGGGCTGCAGATCTGATTATATGATTACAAAAGTGATCATCCTTCGATCTAGGGTGTCCTGGTGACATGCGCTCCTGAGGTTCAACGTTGGTGTTCATTATGGTCAAACTGTGATTAGCACATTAGTCTAATAACAAAACATCACACAGGTTCAGCTGATGCAGAAGGTGAGATGATTCTCACATTATGGACATGTGGCAAAAAGCAAAAACTGGTCTGGTGCTGATTTTTGCTGTCAGCTGTTACCTGTTTAGCTCTGGGGTAATGATGCATCAGCATCATGTATTCTTGAAGTCAACCCACCATGTGTCATTACACAAGGGAGGCACTTAAAGCTCAAGTCGAGTGAGGTGGACCAGAGAATAGGGCTGTATCTACACCTGACTTGCTTCTAGACATTTCTCACAGTGAACTAGCAACAAAAAACTGGCTTCCTCATCTAAGTACTTAAAAAAAACAATATTTATTTATTTATTTTTGTTTTGCTTTATTTTCTTTCTGATACAGCTTACCGTGGTTGTGCCAAGTAGATTTCATCACAAAGTTTTGAAGACATCCCACAATCAGAGCATTTGGGTGTTCATAAGGCTTACAATTATATTCAGAACTATTTCCTTTGGCCTTGACTGAAGAAAGATGTATCTGGTAACATTACAACACGTCACATGTGTCAACCAGACTAAAAAGCTGTCTCGTATTCCAGGGATTTAAACGTTGTTGTCACGATTAGTTAACGGACTCAGGCTCAGACCAGGGAAGGGAGAGGTCCGGGAAAGAGCTGCACAAAAAATCTTCAGTAAGAGATGAACTGACAGAAACAACTCACTGATTCAGATTTTCAGCCTACTGAGCAACTGACGCTGATAGCTCAACGATCCAGCGACGAGTAGCACAGTGCTGCCTATTTAAGTAGGACTCGGGATTACGAAGATAGGCAGCAGGTGTGGAAATGGCAGGTGCGTGGACCAGGGGCGGGAGCCTGTAATGTGCACCCCCTCTGGTAGGAGAGAGAGAGCGAGAGAAAGAGCAAAACAACAAAAACACATGTTGCCTAATACGTATCAGCTGGTGAGGCACAGGGACCATGACAGTTCTGCTGTCCATGCTGTCCATGTGCCCATTTCCACAGTGTGGAAATAATGATGGTTTTTTGAAACAGGAAATGTGTAAAAAAAAAACCTTTCCTGTTCCACCTGTGCTGATGGCAGAGACTGCAGAGATTCAATCACCTGCTGCTCTGTGAGTTCCACCTGTTGACATCCTTTTGGGAACTCTGCCACTGATCAGTACCCATTGGTACTTATGTGGTTCCTGGCCTTGGTTGGGTTCTGTCATCATGAAGTTCATTAAAAAAATGTTTCATGAATATTTGCTCTGACTGAACTTTTGAAGGCTGGACCAGTGTGAAGTTTGTCTCATTTTAAGCTTTAGATGATAAAACTTTCCTGTTTTATTCTGTTTTCTCTTCTGGTCCTAGAAGCACAATATTTCAAAGTGGAATCAGCTCTGTTTCACCAAACTTGTGATACTTGTATTTTCAAACTGAATTTCAGCCCACCTGTGTTACCTTCATGGCCCACGAGGGGGCCCTGGCCCACACTTTGGGAATTACTGGAGCTGACAAGGTGGTAACTCAGAATACAGTAGTTTATTTGTAAAACATGTATGAAAATAACATGTTTGTCAGCATCAGTGGTGTGAAGCATGTGTGGCAGAGCTGAGAGAGATTCTCTGTTTGTTTCGATACAATGTGATGGTAAAATAATGTTTGCCTGCTGGCTTTCACAGAGGTGTTATATCTGTCACTGTGAGTCAGCACTGAGCTGCCGAGCTCGCTTCAGTAACACAATGATGACTTAACTATCTTTTTCTTCTGCTGCAGAATTAAAATGAGGAAGAACAATTTAAGCTAAATATGTGTGTTGCCTTCCAGAAAACATGTTTTATCTCTGACAGCTGGCAGCAGAGAGAGCAAGATGCAAAGTTTTAAAAACTCAGTTTTTTGTCTTTGCTGGTTGTCATCTCTTGTAGGAATGAATTTTTATTGATTATCCACTTCCTCTTTCCTCTCTCAGTTATGTTAAAAGCATCTTGCTAAATATGTAATATGTTATGTATGTCTATGTATGTCATGTATGTGGGCATATGGCAGCACGGTGGTTAGCACTGTTGCCTCACAGTAAGAAGATCCTGACTTCAATTCCACCATCAGGCCGGGGTCTTTCTGTGTGGAGTTTGCATGTTTTCCCCATGTTTGCGTGGGCTCTCCTCGGGTTCTCCAGCTTCCTCCCACAGACTAAAGACATGCGTTCTGTGGTTGATTGAAAAATCTAAATTGCCCATTTAGATTGTGAATGTGCGACTGGTTGTCTGTCCCTGTGTGTTACCCCTGCAACAGACTGGTGACCTGTTCAGGGTGTTCCCCACCTGGGATAGGCTCCAGCACCCCCAGCGACCCCGAAAAGGATAAGTGGAAGCGAATGGATGGACACATGTATTTAGTTACCAAGTATATTTTAGTTTGTACAAGATGTGCATTCAGATTATTTTTTTTAAGTTTCACAGTGTGATGTTATATATGGCCAAAAGTATTCACTCACATCCAGATCACTGAATTCAGCTGTTCCAGCTTCTTAAATTCTAAAACCAAATGGTGGAGTCCTGGGTATTTACACCCTAATGCAGGTTGTTGCTTAACAGGGCTGTTGGCCCACTATTAATCATGTGACTCAAGGTATGAAAAAAGGCGTGGATCACTATCGCCAGAGGTTTTGGGTAAACCATAAAATTGTTGTGACCTTGCCTCACAATTTCATGTGAGCTATCGTCACCTAATGCAAGATGTGCCTGGGCATATGGGAAGGGATCTCAAAACTAGATTGTAGGTGGCAGATGGTTGGTGTCATAAGTCATCCTCTCTGTTCAAAGATGGTCGTTCACAGTGACATAGATGTCCTGTCTCAAACGATCTGTCTTGTCTGTCCAAAATGTGAAGATTGGCGTCCTCATTGGCATCGTTCATCTGACCTTGAAGTGCAGACGACGATCTGAGGCCGACATCATATTAAACCCTATGGTTTAAGAATGGGATATCACTCATGTTTATATGTGTGTAAAAGCAGACAAGTGACTACTTTTGGTATCAGAGGCTATGTCTACACTTCGACCTGTTGTTATTTCTGTCTGCTGTTTATTTACTTTCCGGCTCTTTGAAAGGTCGTGTCAAAATGGACTAACAATGAAGTGGAGTTGTTGCTGCAAATAACACAAAAGTACAAAATTGCAAAAGCAAGTGAGAATTAAAGAATTTGAAGAAAAGCTATCTGAAGCATGTACAAACAGATATTAATCTTTAATAGGGCTGTCAAAACTGAGAGCAAACAAAATGCCCTCCGCTAGCTTAGTTTAATTGGTCACATGACTGCATCACATGACTAAAACGCGTCATCGTTTTAAAAACTCTGAGTTTGCGCCGACCACACTGTGCCGCGAAAACTGTGTTTTTCAAATTGATCCACTTTAGAGAGCGTTTTCAATTTTCCTTGATTGAAAAGGCCGTCTCAGTGTGGACGGAAGGCCAAAAGTGAGAGAAAAAGTTGGTTTTGTGTTCCATCCCCATCCAGGAGAGCATCCTTGACGGCGTTTTCAGTCAAGGAAATCTGAGCTTTTTGAAAACGCTCTCCAAAGCGGATACATTTAAAAATGTCGTTTTCACGACGCAGTGTGATAGCTTTTGTTCAAATTCTTTAATTCTCACTTGCTCTTGCAACTTTGCACTTTTGTGTTACTCGCAGCAACAACTCCACCTCATTGTTAGTCCATTTAAAAAACTCTGTGCTGGGCCTCAGTTTGCCGCAACGTTTCAAAGAGCTGTAAAGTAAATAAGTGGGAGACAGAAATTTCTTGCTTTTCACGCATGCGCAGTAGTGGAACGTAAGTGTTTTTGGCCGTTTCAATGTAGATGAACAACTCAGTGAAAACACATGAAAACAATATGGACGCAGAGCGTTTTCAGACGAAAACACAGTTTTTAAATTTATCCAGGCTAGTGTGGACGTAGCCTTAGTGTGGACATGGCCAAAGTGAATTTACTGTCTGCTCACTGCTCTAGTGAGTATGTGGCAGCTATTACACCTCTTTATGTGTAAACGGGGAACAGGAAGTTCAGTCAAATAAAACTGTTTAACACAATAAACCAATGCACGGTTGTTGCTGTGCTTTGTATAATTGCTCAGTATGCATCATTCACTCAAGTTACTGTTGCTACAGGACTTAAAACCAAGTACAATTGCTGGAGTTATTCTGTAAGTACATCACTGACTTTCTCTGTTTGCATGTTACTGATTAAAGAAACTATTTAAATATCACGAGGAGGTGAAAAAGTTTGTCTAAGAATGTGATTGGTGCTGACTTGGCTTGTTTTAACACTGTGTGGGATACACTGCTGTTTTACATTTAGAGTCTATACTTTATGAGCTCAGAAACTGATTTGAGGATGAACATCAACTGAAAATGCACATTTTTCAAAGAGTTGGATGATGTTTCAATCTTGATTTCAGGGCTCAGTACACTCTTCTATGGAAATGCTGGAAGTAAGATTTTTTTTTCTTTTCTTCCTGTTTATAAAATCTGAACAGTATCGATCTGTATCTGTCATGATCCTGGATTTTGGACCAAGTATTTCAGTTTTTGGACTCTCAGCATCTGTTTGATATTCTCTGTTTCACTTGGTTTGTTGTAGTTTTTCAGTTTTCAGTTTTTAGTTTTTCTAATATTAAAATTTTTCTTAGATTATGTTTTCATTCATATTCTGTGTGTATAGTTATCTTTTCAGTTATTCTTCAAGCTTGTTTCCCATCCTCCTGTGTTCCCTGAGTCTAGTCTGTGTTTCTCTTAGATCTCCTGTGCTTAGTCAGACTTGTCTTCCTGTTTGTTTACCTTTTGTCTGGGTCAAGATTGTGTCTTAGTCTCTGCTTCAGTGTTTATGCTTCCTGTTTTATTTTGACAGTCCCTTGTCCCGTGTCTTGTTTTTGGGTGTTTCTTCCCTCTGTCTTGTCTCCCTGATTTAGTTCCCTGATTACTACATGTTAGAGCCAATCTAAAGAGAAATATTAGTTTAGTTTAGTTTAATGTGATGGGTAAGAAAACATTAGATCACATGTGTGGTAGCAGGTTAGAATGAGCCAGGACGGCAATGGAAATGTGGACTGAGGCAGCAAATAGTTTTTTGACCGTGACATCGTTTGTTTGTATGTACGAGTCAGAAATAAATCTGAACATCTCACATTAAGAAGTGGAAAAATTATGTTTTCAAAGCTTGGGAGAGAAATTCACCACTACAGTACATGTGTGTACTTCAGCCTTTGTCGTGACTTGTCTCATAGTTATTTTCCCTGTTTGTTCTGTATTTCTTTGTTAGTATCTGAGTTTTTTGCACTCAGCCCTCTCTGGGTTTTCGGTTTTCATGTGAAGTTTCATCAGTAAAGCTGTTTTGAGTTTAGTTCTGCTTCCACTGAACTAACTGTGGTTACAAATGGCTGTTATTCTAAAACAATTCATGATTTATTTATTTTTTGTAAAACTCATCGAGTAAAAGCTTAAAGTCTGCACTTCAGTCACATTAATTATTTGATTTGACTGTGGTGGTGAACAGATGCAGAACTACAAATCTAGTAAAACATAATGGTCTTTTTAAAATTCTCACTAAACCTGCAGTGACAATAGTTCTCTTGTTTTGGGGGGATTTCTTTTTTTTTTTTGTATTTCTAACTTACAGTACAGGACAAGCCCGTACTAACAGCAGACAGTACAACCATACCAGCAGGGGACAGTGTGACACTGACCTGTCATTACTTCATTAGTCCGTGTTACTTATCTTCAGTTCATCATGTATCATTTATCATTTATTTCAGAGCACGCAGGATAAAACTCATTCTAGATGTAATACTCTATTATGCAAAAACCACCAGTTTCGCTGTGTGGTCCAGTCAGGCCGCAGTAAAAAGTCATATGAGGACACGGTGAACTTTTGTTGGCTTGGACCTACACTCACAAAACTACACAACATATCACACACTTGTTTTTCTCTAAAGTAGCAGCTGATGTCTATATAAGGAGAACTTTTGGAGTGAGGGGAACTTCCTGAGTTCTGAGAACTGACTGATACTTATCATGTGACTTGACGTCATCATTGCAATAAAAACCTTGTGAAGAGATTGTTCGGGGGAGATCAGCTCTTAAAGGCTTGTGATGCTCATCTTCCCCATATGTAGGGGAGACCGGGGATAGTTGTAACATTTTTGACATTTCTGTCTGTAAATTGGAGCTCTTTTAAGGTAGTGGATTCAAAATGTAATGCAAAGTATTTACATGTCTCTGCTATTAAATAGTGCAGCTATTTTCTCTGCAGCACAATTACCCATTGCATGGTATGGCCTCAAACACGAAGAGTGAAATGTTACAATTAACCCCATAGTCTGGGTTAGTTGTAACATATCCTGGGGTAAAATGTAACACAATGAAATAAGGGTACTAACAAAACATTAATGTGTAATCTTTGTTTATTCAACACATGAATGCACTTAGAGCCATTTATGTAGCTATGTGTGTGTGTGTGTGTGTGTGTGTGTGTGTGTGTGTGTGTGTGTGTGTGTGTGTGTGTGTGTGTGTGTGACAGAATGCAGAAATCTAGCTTTTGAACATATTCCAACCCCTCAAAAAAGACAAATTATGGAATTTTCTGCAACTGAATATTTCATTAATTTTGGTTGGTCTTCCTTGAGTTTGGCCTCATTGGCTCAGTGGGCATTAAAACCTACAACTCTTGCACCAATTTTGAACATAACAATGAAGCTGAAAAAATGTAGTTGTTCACCAGCATCGCAATTCCATTACTTTTTATCATGGCTTACCTTGGTGTGGTTTGCAAAGTGCTTCAGAAAGATGAGGAAATCTGTTTCTTGCACCCATCCTGATTTATTTCCACTACCAGTACTTCCTACTGGTCCATCTCTGACACAGTGGTCTGCATAATGTATGTGTGGGAACACAAACAGTGGAGGAATTGTGTTGCCAATGGCATTAACCGCATATACAAAAGCGACCAGTGAACCTCTCTTTGCTGATGTCGTTGCCCCAACTTGTTTAATATAAGTTAAAGTAATAGTGTGGTAAGTTGTAACATCTGCATTATTGTTACAACTAACCCAGACTGTTGCTGTTACAACTGACCCAGACTCCTATAGCCATGAACTAGCTAACATTACAGCCAACGGCTAAAACATTAGCACTAAAGACCTACACAGAATATATCCCCATAGACATACAAATAATATAATTTAAGTTTGATGAGTTTAACTGCAAAGCAGATAATGCTATTAGAAATTGAAATAAAGTAGAAAAACTTACTTTTTGGCATACAAATTACTTTTTTTTTCATGTTAAATTGTCTGTGTTTGACAAAATGTGCTGATTTTTCACATGTGATAGCAGAACTGAATTGGGCATGCACAGGATGAGTCACATCATTTGAAACTTAGCCCTGATTGGAGAAATTAGAAGTGTTACAACTGACCCACGTTACAACTATCCCCGGTCTCCCCTACATATGTATAATAAAAATCACTATTTTGACATCTACTGAGGACCATGCAGTCGTTTGTCTCCTCCTCAAAAACTCGAACCTTGACACCCTCCTGCAGAGAGTTCCTGAGGGGAGGAAAGCTCCTGCAAGGTGTGACAATCTCCCCCACCGGTTGAAGAGCCCCACAGGCGGCTCGACACACCGGCGGCACCCTGCGCCAAGGATGTTACTGTTTTGACAGTGTTGCACTCTCTGACTTTTGATGGGAGCACTGTATCACTATACACTGTGATCATGTCAGCAACAACAACTTCACCTGTAGAGTTCAAGACTTTGCAGATGATAAATGCTGTATTCTTTTTAATAAAAGTAACATAATCAGTACAGTAAATTGTACTACTTTCTTTTTGTGTCAGCTTTGCATATGTGCATATGTAGTTTCTGTCCATTCTGCTATACTTATTTTTATGTACTGAAAGTGACCTGATGAATTACGTCATCTAGAGAAAAGGAAATGCAGTCTGTAGCTTAGAGCTGCTTTTATGTTCACCAAATGTTTAAGCAGACGATCAAAAATGGAATCTAGTCAAGAAGAGCACAGTGGGAATTTAATGGTGCTCCTTTTGCACTGCACTACCCATAGTGTTAATGCAAGGCTATGAAAAATTTGAGAGAACTGGAGTGACTATGGACATGACACATATCTTTGTGTGTGTGCGCGTGTGTGTGTGTGTGTGTGTGTGTGTGTGTGTGTGTGTGTGTGTGCGTAGATGTGTAGAGAAGCTGCAAAGAGTGCGTTTGTCAGGCAAACAAATGGCAATTTTTCCTCATTGTTGACTGATGTTTAATATTGTAATGAGGAAACAAATGTAATCACACTAGTCCATGTAGTAGTTTCGATGATGCATGTATTTCATAGTGAATTACCAATGATGGGAACCACTGCAACCAGAAAGTAGTGCTATGATCACTGTAAATGATAATTACATAAATAAATGCAGAACATAATGTGACTGTTTTGACCTTTCTTGGCACAAGAAGCAAGCTGATGTGGACAACAAATGTCAGCAGTGGAACGGTGCTGCTGTGGTTTGTGTAGCTGTTTATAGTTCTATGAGCTCATTATAAAGGGGAAGGAAGCACAAAGACACTTTACAAGAAAACAGCTTCACCGTTAGAACACGTTGACTTTAGCACTGCAGCAGGGTTGGGTGTGACAATGAGGCACTCTTTGTTCTGCATGCTTGATTTATTATGTGAGTACATTCATAACTGTGTCTTATGAGTATCACAAATTATTGAACATGTTTCTGTATTATTGTAGGGTCTTTATCTTACAATGTAAAGTACCTCGATGTGGCTGTTGTTGTGATTTGAAGCTAAATAAATAAAACTGAACTGAACTGAATTATGAGAATTACAGTAAATTTCCAGACAATACAGTTTGTCTTGAATGTAGCACATTTAAAGTTTATTTCAATATAATTATATTGAGTGATTCCTTAACTTCATCAAAAACAGGTTTAACAAAATCTGATCAGGGTTCAATCTTCATTTCAGTGCTCAGTACGGTCTTCTATGGAAATGCTACAGGTGAGATTTTTTCTTTCTTTCTTGTTTTCCTCAAATGTAATTCAGTCTTTATTTATTTATTTTCGTATTTATTGCCATTACCTCTTGAATGAAATTAATCTCTTGAATTTGCCAAATATCCTAATAATGAGATACTACACATATAAAGTACTTTGAATATTAAGAAGAAGAATCGAGACTTTTTAAAATCAAGAAGAAGAGGAAGCGACTGAAGGCAAAGGGAAGAATTAAATGGTGAAAGTTGAAGGAGGAAGAATGCTGCACAGGGAGGAGTTGAGATAGATCTGGGTGGTAGGCAAGAATTACCAGACGACTGGGAAAGTACAATTGTAGAGGTGAGGGAAACCATGAGGAACATATTCGATGTATTCTCTTGACAGAAGAAAAAGGACAAGGAGACTTAGCAGTGGAATCATGAAGTATAGGAAAGTCAAGTCAGCTTTATTTGTATAGCACATTTAAAAGACATCAAGTATCGGCCAAAGTGCTGAACAGGGATGATGTAATCAAATAAAAGAAATAATTAAAATAAATGAGTAAAAAACATTACAAAACATCCAATTATATACACACACCCAAGCAGACTCTTATATACATTTGTTTATACAAGTATATATGTACCAGTACATATGCACATACGTATACATGCATATATGCACACACACACACACACACACACACACACACACACACACACACACACACACACACACACACACACACACACACACACACACACACACACACACGAGTACGCACGTGGACATAAATACATATATACATATACATGTGCATAAATGATCCAATGAGATAAAACACCAGAATAGCTAAAATGTAACAAAAGCGGCATCAGATCCGAAAGTCTTTGAAAATAGGTCTTCAAATTTGATTTGAAGATTTCCAAAGAGGAAGACAATTTTATAAAAGAGGAAGACTGTTCCAGAGTCTCGGAGCAGCGATGGAGGAAGCCCTGTCACCTCTGGATTTTATCTGGGTGCGTAGAACCAGTCAAAACATCTGACTGGAGGAATGCAGAGTTCGAGTGGGTAGGTAAAGGCTAAGGAGATCTGAAATGTAAGCTGGAGCCAAGCCATGGAGGGCTTTAAAAACAAATAATAAAACATTGAAATCAATTTGGTATTTAACTGGCAGCCAATTTAAAGATGTGAGTATCGGAGTAATACTGTCTCTCTTTCTCGCATCCGTCAGGAGCCTTGCGGCTGTATTTTGAACAAGTTGCAGGCGGGACAGGCTTCATTGACAGACGCGTAAATAGAGAGAGTTACAGAAATCAAGATATGATGAAATGAAGGCATGGATAACAGTTTCCAGATCTTTAGATGACAAGATAGTTTTGAGGATAGAAATGCTCCTGAGCTGGAAGAAACTGCCAACAACAACTCAATTTATTTGTTTGTACAGCTTGAGGGTAGAATCCTCAATATTTTTAACATGGGGATGTAGATTAGCTGATCGTGGGCCCAAGTCATTTCTTGTGAGACTAACAGAGTCTTGTTGGCCAAAAATTGTAATGTCACTTTTGTCATGGTTTAGTTTGAGAAAGTTCAAAGACATCCAGCAATTTATGTCACTAAGACAATCTGAAACTTTCTGCAATGTGCTATCAACACCTGGTTTTAGGGAGAGGTAGGACTGTGTATCATCTGCATAACAAAGAAAATCAAAAATGAGAGACGAGGACAGGTGGAGGAAGTGAAGAAAGGTATGAAGAGGTGGAAAAGATCCTTAAAATGCACAGAAGGATTTAGCTGTTATTCTGCACCTCCATTGCTGGAGTGGATATATAGAGCTGGGGAAAACAAGATGGTTGTTGCCTGTTGTTGCAGTAATTCCAGAACCAGACTCTTGTATGTGAAAATAATAGCAGTCCTATTGTGCTTGGTTAGCCTGTACCTGACAGGTTCCAATAAATGAAGGGGAGTGCAACTCTGGCAATCGCTTAATTACAAACTCAGGTGTGGTAGAAGTTTGGTTCCATGTCACAAAACCTTTGGTTGACTTAAAAGTGATCCTGGCAAACGACCATGTGACTCAGGAAGCAAAGCAGTGCAACCATGGAAATATGGCAATCTTAGTTCAGGATACAGTTGGATATAGAAGTAATACTTTAAAGAAATCCTCAATCACACTGGCATTAACCACAAGGTGGTTCAGATGTCCTGGGAGCCTCCTAAGTGAGGTGTTCCAGGCATGTCCTACCGAAGGTAGCCCCAGAGCAATCCCAGGACATATTGAGAATAGATAGGATATCCATACCAGGGAGATTTGTGACATTCAGGTCTCTCTTGAAAAAAGGAATCTCTAATCTCAATGATGCTTTTACCTGCATAAATAAAAAAACAATGAATAACTGGGGACTCTGCCAGATGCTCCCAGCACAAATTACCTATATGGCTGACTGATATCACATAAAACTCTACTGCCTTAATAAGTTATTAAGGAAAACTTAATAGCTTCAGTCCATAATAGCTAACAAACCAGATAATGATTTTTTAAAAATTTCTATAACAAATGTATTGCAAGTCATATCTTTGTGTTTTACTTGTTTTATATTTTACTTTAAACAGCCAGTAAACCTCGGGCCTTAATAACAGCACATGAGGGAGTCATACCAGCAGGGGGCAGTGTGACACTGAGCTGCTCTGTGGAGGGCTCTGCTGGCTGGAAGTTTGACTGGTTCAGACGTGATTCAGTCTCTTCTAAAGCTCAGCTCATGAGAGGAAATGAAGCAGTGTTATTAGTGTCTCACAAGGAGGTCTGTACCACTGCAGAGGAGGGAGAGGAGATCCAGTTTACTACACAGAGGACAGCAGTGAATTCATTGTGGAGGAAACCTGTGAGTTTAACTGTTACAGTATTTCTGACAAGGCACAGTGACTCATTGTATTTGTGATCTGTGCTGTTTGTCTGTCATTCTATACTTTAATACTTTCAAAGCCAATTGAATGTATTTCCATTATATTTTGATTCTATCTTGTTGTTCAGTCTTCCAGTTTGTTTATTAACTAGCTAGTTGTTTCCAAACCAGTACACTCATATGTTTGAAATAGCATAATCTATCAGTATATGTTTTATTTTTGATAAAGATAAGGTGATGATAAATGGCTAATAGTAAACTCAAAAAGTTAAAAAACACAGAACAGATGGCTGTGATGAGAATAATGGTCAGGGTATGTTCGAGGGAGGAATCCTGAGGAAGGAATAAATTTAAAACTCAGAATACTGGGACACCTGACCAGATACCATGACACAAAGTCACAAAGTGCTAAGGTGGAGTGCATAAAAGGAAACCAATAACTGCAGATCTCCAAACCTCCTCCTCTCCTCACCCGTGAAATAGACCCCAAGATACTTAATCTCCTCTACTTGGGGCAGCAACTTATCCCTGACCTGGAGTGGGCATGCCACCCTTTTCCAGCTGAGGACCTCAGGCCTCAGACTTGGAGGTGCTGATTCTTATTTCTGCCACTTTAAACTCAGCTGAACAGCCCAACATGACTCCTTCCTCTGCCTGATGGCTCCCTTCACCTCTGGTGCCCACCAGTTGTTTCGGGGGTTACCACCACTACAGGCACCAACCACCTTGCAGCCGGAGCTCAGTGCAGCAGCCTCAGCAATGGAGGTGCTTAAAATGGTCCATTCAGACTTAATGTCCGCAGTCTCCCTCAGAATGCTGTCAAAGTAAGTAACAGTACACCACTCAGGTTCAGGTCAGGCAGGCCATTGTTCCCAATCAAACCCCTCCAGGTCTCAGTGTAGTTTCCCACATGAGTGTTGAAGTCTCCCAGTAGACGACAGAGTCCCCAGGTGGAGCACTCTTAAGCAAGCCACCCATGGATTTCAACAAGGGCAGGTACTGTTGTTCAGTGCATAACTGCAGATCACAGTCAGGACCCTATCCCCAACCTGAAGGTGCAGAGAACAAACCATCGGTTTGCCAGGGATCTGTCTGCCATGGTTATGCCATTGACTGCCACCAAGCACACACTGCAGTCGCCCTTTTGCCTGCCTCCTGTGGATGGCAGGTCTACAGGCGGGTGGTCCCATGTTCTTTTTTTGGGCTGCGCCCAGCTGGGCCCCGTGGGCTAAGGCCCAGCAAGTAGGTGCTCAACTTGTGCACCCTCCCCAGGTCTGTCTCCAGGGCATCAGCCTGGCGACATCTCCATGGTGTACCTTGCATCTTGCCTTGTGGTAACTCGGATAGAAATTCAGCCCGCCTATGACCTTGATAAGGATAAGTAATTAGCAAATATTTTTATTTAAATTGTACATGTTATCACTTTAAACATTTTGATAGGTTTTCTATCTTATGTCCATGTTATGGATTACATGTATAATAATTAACAATATTGGCATTCTTTTCTATTAAGATGTAATAAAGTAACCATATTTTTTCTACCTTAATGCTTTACTTGTGTTTTCCAAACTGACCAGCACAAACTGAAAAACCTCGGGCCTCACTGGGGGGCAGCGTGACCCTGAACTGCTCTGTGAACGACTCTGCAAGATGGAGATATTACTGGTTCAGACGTACCTCAGAGTCTTCTGCAGCCCAGAGAATAACAAACGGAACATCATCCCACACTTTCAGTGTCGCAGAAGGAGGCATCTATTACTGCAGAGGAGGAAGAGGAGACCCAGTTTTCTTCACAGAGGACAGTGTTTCAGTCACAATTGAGACAAATGGTAAGTGCTGTATTTTGTTCAGATATAAAACAAATTAAATCCATAATTAACATCAAATTAACAGCTGACACAATTTTCTTTGCTATTGATTCATTCATTATTCATTATTTTTGTCCCATGTCTTAAACTACTTGGTCAAAAGAAGGGATACATATATATATATATATATATATATATATATATATATATATATATATATATATATATATATATATATATATATATATATATATATATATATATATATATATATACATATATAAACCTGGGGAGCCAAAATGAGAATCTGTTATATTTTGTTGTACAATAGATCTGAATCACTTTTGTTTCGATTTACAGCAAAATCCTGACAGGAATAGAACACCAGATACAACTTTTCTGTTTATCGCTCTCAAAAGATGAATATAGGTACTACCAACAAAAGAAATAAGTAATAAATAAAAGTAATCTGTTAACAAAACAATATTTAGATGCCAGCAGCTCATACTGCTGATGAAGGGGCTGATTCTTCTTTATTTATCAATTACTATCGCTCAACATTTTAATACACCAACGATAGCCAGGTCCTGCTACCTGTGGGTTTGGAGTCAATTTGGCATCTCACAACTTTTATTTATTTATTTTTTTTGGCATGGTGTACGCACACAAAACCATGCTATGACCGTCTGGTGTGGTGAAACACATTAACCAACTCGGGGTTCATACCTCAAAGCCAATGATGGCTGTCTCTGCAGCATTTTCCATATGTGTGGCTCCAGGTCCTTGCATGCTACTGCATTTCCTCAACTTCCTGCTTGTGAAAATTTTTGCCCAGCCATGAAAAATATCAAGCAACAAAAGCTAACTCAGGCATCTAATATAAATTCCTAATTTAATAAATCATTTTATATATTTTCAAAAAAATTGTAAAAATTAAAATTCAGTTTTATTTATACAGCATCAAATCACAACAACAGTTGCCACAAGGTGCTTCATATTGTAAGGTAAAGACGATACAATAATACAAAGAAAACAGAGGAAAACCCAATAATCATATGACCCTTTATGAGCAAGTGCTTCAGCAAATGTGAGAAGGAAAAACTCCTTTTTAACAGTAAGAAACATCTAGCATCTAGCCCCGTGCGTGGGGGTGCACGGCGTCAACGCGTTAGCGCAGTTAGCTCGTTGACGCGTTAGCGCCATCCAGCCCCACGCATGGGGCGATCCGCTCTAATGGAATGATATGGTACTATAAGGTCCTTAAGATAAGATGGGGCCTGATTATTTAAGACCTTGTATGTGAGGAGCAAGATTTTGAATTCAATTCAGAATTTAAAGGGACGCCAATGAAGGGAAGCCAATAATATAGGAGAAATATGTTCTCTCTTTCTAGTCCCTGTCAGTAATCTAGTCCCTAGATTGCTGCTCTTGCTGCAGCAATTTGGATTAACTGAAGACTTTTCAGGGAGTTTTAAGGACATCCTGCTTGGATTTATGTTCATATTTCTTTAATTTACTAACTTACTCTTACTCAGTAGTATTTATCACATTTCTTGTATTTAAGAGATACATGTAGTTTGACTTCTTCATTTTAGTCTGACTTTAGCTGTAATCTATGCTTTTCTGTCACTGACCACTCAGAGTTTGTGCTCTCTACATCCAAAATGTTATTCCATCGTTTATGTTGTTTTATATTTTATAATTTAAGGTTTCAGATGTGAAAGCCACTCGTTTCTTGTGCCTTTCATCATTGGACTTGTTTTTGGAAGTTTACTCACTGTTCCCGTGTTGTTGTGCTGTATATGCTGCCACACAAGGATAAGAGGTGAGACTACCACATATTTATATTAGACTGAAGGGTTTATACATTCTGGTGCTTTAAAGGGATTACAGTATGCATTTCTTTCCCTTTTTTGACAGATCGCTGTAGAAACAGGTTTGTACAGTACTGTTTCTGTTCTTTTTAAGCATGACAATGTTACACATGAGTTTTACATTTACACGACATGTTTTAGGTTCATGCAGTCTCCAAACATCAATCAATCCTCTGCTGCACCCCAAACTCCTAACCAAAGTGACACTCAGATTTACTCCTCTCTTCTCCACGGTCAGCGCTAAAAATGATAACTTTTGTAACTATTAAAAGTCATTTAGCACTAAAGATACAGACATACAAAAACAAACAAAAGAAAACTAATTTTACTTTATTTCTTGTATTTTACTCTCCTGTAGGTGATCTTTCTGTCTATGAATCGATCAGAAACTCTGGAATCACTCGAAGTGGTACAGTATAAACTTTAATAGACTTCTTAGAGGTTAACGGTGTAGAGAGACCAGCACATGAATACATTAATGTAGCATCTACTATTATTCTTGATAAGAGAAGTAAGTACATAAAATAAAATATATAATTATTTTATTTTTATTTTTTTTACTTTTCATCAGCAGTGTCAGAGGAAACAGAGTGTATGGGTTAGTACATGTACTAATACCATCACCTTTATATGGAAATGTGACACTACAGAGAGCTTTGACCACAATAATGTGAATCCCAGTCAATGATGCTATAAAATGATACTTAGAGAAAAAGATATCGTTTTACTGTTAAAGCTACAGAGCTTTGGATACATGTGTCCTAAATCTGACGAAGCCTTTATTCTGAAATTGAAATAGGAACTGATGACAAGTAAAATATGTGTGCATGCTTTGGATGTCAGTGCTCTTATATCGTTCTCGCTTGCAGACTTTCATTCGCGTCACCCACATCCTCCCAATCTCCACCTCACTAACACCTCAGTCAGAGCTCCATCCAAGCCTCAGTCTTCATCTTCACCACCACCAGAGTTTAGACTCCAGGGGAAACTCTCCTAAGTCCTATCACTGTTTGGATTCTGTTCTGCCATGATGGGTCATTGAAGTTGAATTGCCAAAGGCATTGATTCATTTCTCAATCTTAATAAATTATGTTCAATTCCTCCAAGTTATACTTCTTATTGAACTAATAGAGTCTACCTTTGTATTAGTCCATATTATTTTTATTTTTGTTGAATGTAGTTTGTATATTAAATAGGGTGAGAACATATATATATGCATGTATAGAAATGTGTGTTGTGATGTTTACTTCATTAGATGCTGTAAATTTTAAGTATGATGCTGATTTCACATCAGACCACTTAGAGTAGCACAAGGTTTCCTTTTTGCCTTTATCTGATGGTCTGTTTTACTTCTTTGATTACTTGTTACTTACTGGTTACTTTAATAAATCTAACAAAGAAACCTGGTTATATGTACATAAGTGTGTTTCAGATTTCCATAAGACATGATCTCCTTTCAAGCTTCTGATTGGTCAACATGGTTTTAGGGCAATGTCAGACAATATTTTCACGGACCTGCAATTAAGGTGTCGCCGATAAATACAACAAAATAAAATGATACGACCAAGACAAAAACTGTGGCATTTTGTAAATATAATAATAAACATGAATTCACTGTGTAATTGTGTAACTTTATCAGCAGCATCCTCCTGAAATGTGCCAACTACATTTAGAGTAACATCCTTCTCTCTGCCCCTTAAGGCTCTCTGGTCACTATGGTAACACGTAAACATTTCTTTCAAAATAAGACACACAACTACAACATGGGAAAAGACCCAGGGAAGCCGAGTTAATGATAAAAACACTGAAAACTATACATTTCACACCTGAGCCTCAACTCTCAAGGCCCGGTACCAAACGACTCACAGACCGGTACCGGTCCGAGGCCCGGGGGTTGGGGACCACTGTTTTAGGGAACTATTGAAATACATCAGATGCATCTTAGTCTCTCATTTCTCTTCTTCTCTCAAGCTTTGTCAAGATGCACAGAGCAGGTAAAAGGGGCAGAGGTCATGCATTCAAATGTTTAATAGAATTTAGTGCGAAAAAAAGTTTCCCAGTAACACTTTTGGTGTGATCTGAAGCCATGGAAATAAAGTGAAGGTGTACCGTCACAGAGAGACTGTATAATTGAGGCATTAGTTGCATTTTGGTTTGACATGTTCTTGACAGCTCAGCTAATTTTTTTTCAGGCTATACTAGATTTTATTTTTTTTGTTAAGATGAAAAAACACCAGTTGACACCAGACCTTGTAAACTGAATTTAATATGTGATAGAACCTTTCAAAACTTATTGTAAGCAGCAATATACTGCTTGTGTTTCCTGTAGGTATTGGGGGAGAAAAGCAATGTGCAGAGACTTCATTTACTTGTCATGATAGACTAAGATTATATTATATTATATTATATTATATTATATTATATTATATTATATTATATTATATTATATTATATTATATTATATTATATTATTTATATTATATTATATTATATTATATTATATCCTACAACCTCTTTTACAGTGCTAGTCACATATTCATGGATAATGACCAAATATGAACAGTTCTGTAGGAGTAAACATGCAATTAATTTGATATTATATGAGTGTGTGTTTGTTATTTGTCACAGCTAATAGGCTAATAAGTGAACTGAATCATCAGTGCACTTTATGGGGGAGTTTTGTGGTGGTAGACAAGGAACAGTAGACTGCAGTTGTGGTAGATGTGGCTACCCAGCAGACAGCAACAGTAGGAAGAAGGAGCACGAGAAAACAGAGAAATACCCCGGCATGAAGGAGCAACTGGAGTAGATGTGGAATATAAAGTCGAAAGTAGTCTCAGCAGCAATAGGAGCAACAGGAGCTATGACTCCGAAACATACAATACAAAATATATGTATGTTTATATGTGTGTATATATATATATATATATATATATATATATATTATTTACTTTTATGTTAATTATATGCAACAAAAATCTTATCTCCAGGCACAGACATCTGCTGGTCTGTTATTGCAGGGGGGAGGAGGCATAGGCACAACTCGAATCTCATGTCTGTGCAAAATCCTATTGTCAAACTGAGCTCACTTAGAGTTACTGGTGAAAATAAATAAATAAATAAACACATGTTTTTAGAGGATTTTGCTTTGCTTAAGATCAACCATCTAAAGGGTCATTTCCTGTGTTTAGTGTCACAGCAAACCTTAAAAAACCACCACAAAGTGAACGGCGCATCACCCACACCCACACACTGTGAGGGGGTTGGGGACACAGATGGCTATTTGATGACCATAACCATATCAAGTAAATTGCTGCATGAGCTGACATCAGTACAAAGCAAAAGAAGAAAAAATGTACAGTTTAGAGAGCTGTTTAAAGTAAGTAAGAGTAAGATCATATGCGTATGTGTTTTATTTGTTTTGTTTTTTTTAACATAAACTCTCTGTGCTTTGTAGCTTTTAACATATTGTTAAGTTCAAATTTGACCGATTTTTGACCTGTTAAAATTTAGATATATTGAGGTTGTTCCAGGTCACATTTGACCCACATTAATAAAAAATTTAGATCGACCAAATCGGGGAAAATGATAGTTTAGACAATCTTAGAGAGTGAGGGGATGTATGAAGAATGGAGAAGAAAAGGGTGATGTGCATAGCTCTGACACCTCCACAAGGATACGGTTGATGAGCCACCATAAAGAAATGGAAAAGAGTTGTTGAAGCTAGGCTAGGATTGCAGCAAGAGTGAAAAGGCCAGATGGTAGAGGGACCTATATTGCATTGTTGATAGATGCAAAACATTCTTGACAATTATATTCTATTCAAATCTGCAATGAAATACAGTGATACATTTTCACCATGAAGCAACTTTAAGCAAGAATAACACAACATCAAACTGCAATGATGGCATTACAGAATTAAGTATTTGTTCTTTTAAGCAGCCTACATGTGTGTAAAATACTGTTGGTGGTTACTGACTATTCTCCCACGGGCTTATTTTTATCACTGTAAGGCCTCACGATGTCTGTTTGGGCCACCTAGTAAAGAGGAAATGCAGCCTGTGGTTTCAGCCTGAAGTCTTCTGTGTAGCAGATGTCTTGTTTTCTGTTATCAGCTCACAGAAGAGAGTTAACAAGGAATGATGACAAGAGTACAGTGAGAAGAATTTGACTTTGTTCTGTTTGTGTTTGACAAATGCTCATATGATCTGCCTATATTGAAATAATAGTAATAATTTTCACCGGCACATTTAAGTATGCATGACACAGTGTGAAAACAGATAGAAAGTCAATGTCCTGCTGTCTGGGCTTCCTCTGATTATAGGGGAAGCAAACACTCCCTCTGCCGGCCACTTATAGACCAGCTTTGGTCCAGTTCACTCTTAAAGTGTTTTATACAATGAAGCAGTATCTGATTTATTGCTTTGCTTTCATTCGAATATTATTCCATTACTGTAACAGCAGTAAAAGGTGACACCAAGATTTTACCCAAGGAATTTACAAAAAGCTGGTATATATATCTATATATATATATATAGATATATATAGATATATAGATATATATGCTTTTTTGTAGTTTCTAAAATATATTTAAAATCTATTGTTCTGGTTCAGCACTGATGATTTTGAGCACTGTTGAAAAAGCTGTTGATGGCACGTACGGTCCTTGAGTGTATATTCAAGTAGTTCTACATACAAAGTCTTTAGTTTCAGTTCAACCACACAATGAGTCATTTCCTGTGTTTGGGGTCAAACATAAAAATCCATCACAAAATGAGAACATTAACAGATCTATGTAGAGGTCAAAGGAGCCATTTCACTATTGTATATTTTAAACACATTTGAGCTAAAAGTAAAATAGATATGTATGTTTTTATGTAGCCTGAAGGAAACATTTGAACTTAATTCCTCTAATAAATAATTAAAAGAAAAACCAAATTAATTAAAAAAAAACAATTTACATAAAGTACAGAGTCTAAAGTAGAAACTCAGGCCAACAAAACACTTATAATCCTTCATAAGTTAGAGTTAGAAATTCTGTGATCAGTGAAAAATCAAACAAACAAACAAACATTATCCCATTTGTATAAAGATGCAAAATATGTATTTTGTGAAACTGTAGCAGGCTATGATGAATTGCAACATTTATTTTATTCTGCACTTCTACTGTGTTGTATTATATTTTTAAGATTTGTGGCTAAGGAGATTATCATTGTCATCATTGTTATTATTATCATCTCAGCACTGCTGTTTCTGATACATTATGTCTGCAGAATGTGTCTGAGGACTAGATAGATTTGCATGGCGATTGACTAACATTTATGTAGCTTTGGGCTTCAGAATGTTTATTTAGTATCCTTATTTCAGTTCCTCTTGCGCCATCTTGTGTCAGTACAGAACGTGACATCACTGGGTGCTTGCTGCTAATACATTAGTTTATGTTAGTTAACTAATAACAGAACCAATAACTCGGTGCAATATGAGCAAACTAAAAATCTGTTTAAGGGGATCACTGTCGCTGTCCCTGCCTGCAACAATGAATTTTATGTTAAGAAACTAAGGATATACTGTCCACTTTAACTCACTGTCTATTAAGGTCCTTTGTGATTTGTCTGGCCTGTTAATCCCCAAAGGGGTTTCGGAGCTTCCTGCTCGAAAATGAAATGCCCAAAATTAATTGACTATTTCTCTGCAATTACAAACCCTGAGTATACAATCTTGGTATCACAATAAAGCTAACACTTGTGAAAATTAATCAGAGGTGTAAATATTGTAACAGATATTACTGTGTCAAAGTTACTGAGACTGGAAGACAGAAAAAGTAAGTAGACTTTTTTCCTCTCCTAATTTATTTCTTTATTTTTTTTAGCATATAACTCTTTTAAATTATGCTTCAGTTGAGATTTTATTCCAGAAATTCAGTAACCAACATGTAAACATCATCTGTGCAAAGATTTAGGTTTCTAAACTGAAACAGTGAAAAATTACAGCGCTGTCAATACATAAATATCCAGTCGTACAAAGATGTCCAATTTTGGCACACATTGGACACCATATTGAATTTTTTAGATATTAAAGAGCAGAAATGATTTAATTTTATTAACAGGCCTAAAACTGCATGTTTTTGAATATTTTTGAAGAATGAACCACACATTCACATAGCAATGGGCCTTTTGTGCTGTGCGCATGGAGCGTTTAATTGGCCTCTGAGGGGCTGTAACTTTGGTTTCTTTTGTCCAATGTGAATGATTGACACCTGTTTTTAATTGTTTGAGCCAATAGAATCACAGTAATGATGCCCATTCGGGTCACTGCAACCAATCAGAAGTTGCAAGGCCAAACCGCACATGGGCCCAAATTTACTGCATGTGACGTCTGCCCAGTCACGTGTCTGTAGCTGGATTTAAAATGTTTTTGAGAGAACTGGCTCTGATGCGGCTAGTCAGCCGTGGTAACTGCTGATAATCACGGGGCTATTGGCTACCTACGAAAATAACGGAGATAATCGGGATGGTAAGCCAATTCCTGTCTTGACGTCTGTTTTCAAACTATTGCTGAAATAGATGCTCCCGCTAAGTTCTTCTTCAGTACGGAGACGAAAAATGGACAAAAGCACCTTATTCACTGTATTCAATCTGAGGATGGAAAAGAGCTGGAGATTATTTTTCAAAGCTGCATTTTAGTGAGTTTAGAGAAGATTCCGTGTCAACTGAAGAGTTTCTTAATAACTTGCCCGAGGTTTCAGAGCAAAGAAGAAAGGAGGATTGGAAATGCTTGCTGGCAGAGTTGCTGTCAAGTGCCAGACTGGAGACAACAGATTCTGAGTCACGCTTACAGAAGGCCTTCAAAATACAGGGAAGCAGAGCCAGTTGTTTATACCGAAATCTGCAAAATTGGATATAAACCAAATATAAATGTGAGGGGTAAGCGGTCGAAGTTCTCTTAGTCAAACTGATGGAGTGTTTTTATCATATGATACATGTTTAATGCACTAATGGAAGAACATGCGACACCATTCTGTCAGATGCCTTTGCTGGTTGGGGTCAGTGATGAATCAGGTGAGGAGGATTCAAGACTGAGCCGAGAGATAAGTTGGAGCCCCTAATGCTGTGTGCCTTTGTTTGGTTGGTGTGTTCTCCTGAGGGGACAGGCTGACGGTCTGTATGACCCAGTAACTGACCAAAGGAGGCAGACAGCTGAATTAGCACCGACTTGAGCACAGGACTCCACTTGAGGTAACGCAGAAAGCTGGAAAGGCTGAGTATCACACTGGATGGGAAGCTGTGCAAGCTGAACAAAGCGCCTGTTCTTTTGATTCACACATAAAATACGTTTGAAAGGAGGGATTTGTTAGGATTAAAATGATTAAATACATTTGTTTTTTATGATTTCTATATACACATTACTATGTACTCATTAAAGAGTCGGAAGCTTCATTCAGCTCTATGACTGAATTGAATTTTTGAGATTGACATGTAGAGTGCAGAGGGTTTTGCAACATGCTTACACATCATACTAGTTAGCAGTCTTGTCTAAAGTCGAGGTGGTAGCCAGGGGAGAGGAATGTTATTTTCATCTGGATCTAATGTTTTCAGTGGGAGAAACATTTGGTCATTCATCCAAGTGGCGTCTTCAGTCTCAGCTGACACCAGGTTTCCCTAAATTATAAACAGTACATGTGCATAATGCCTGAAACCAGCCCACTGAATGAACAATGAGCTTTAAGGTCAGTTCCTTGATCGTTAATATGCAAATTGACATGACCATTGATCAACAATCACTGATCAAAGACCATTGATCAGTGGCTATCAGTACCATTCACAGAGAGTCGGAGAATGGCTGCAATCACAGCATTGTAAGATGGTGAGAGGAAGGTCTTTGCATCCTTGCTTGTGCTGTTGCACCTGCAACCCAGCCCTGGATAAGTGGAAGAGGCTGGATGGATGCGTGGATTAAGGAATAATAAATTCATCTACTTGGCTCGGTGTTAAATATTTCCCACACCTCTGATGGTAAGTGATAAAGACTTTGACTTCAGAATGTATTATTTGCATCATGGCATGTTACCATGTGATAAGTCTATTAAGTGAAGCATTATTTTGACAGAGTATCACTGAATCCTTACAGAATGGTTATGATTGGACTGTGTGAGCACCAACATCACTGTACAGAGTTTGTTTGTACCTCTTCACTGCAGTTTGATTCATCAAGAGAAAGTATCGACCCATCTGTGACATTAAAAGGTGGCCACGAGTATAGAATGAAGGCGAGTGTATTAGAGGAGGTAAAACATATTTTCAATGTCTGTGAGAAACTGAGGGCTCATGATTGAATCTAAGTGTATAAACAAGCTTTTGCACAACAATTTTTGTTGAGAGGGGGCTGAACACATACATACAGGCAATATGGAGATATTTTTTTGTCACTGGTGTAATGCAAAGAATGGTTAGTAGGAGGCAGTGTGGTTCATAACTGAAGCTCTTCTTCAGAGTTTGTCTTCTTTGAACTACACCCTTTCTGGGCTTCCTTCCTTTTAAACTTAAGTCAGCAGCTACAAGCTACACTCAGCTGTACACCGCAAACATATCAGCTTTTTTCTTGTTCAGACGTTTAAAATAAAACCATATCCTATTATGCTTCAGTAACTATTTTCAGATTTTGCCCAGTGTTCTTAAAACCACTGTGCCTGTCATGTGTGCTGTGGATTCAATAGTATGTGGATAAATATACTGTAAAGGCTTGCACAGTACAGTTCATCCTCTAAGTCTGCATGTAACCAGCTATGTTTTGGCTGTATGGCTATATCTTCTGATCAGATATATTTAATTACACAGTCTAAAGGCAGCATTTTAACCCTTGTGTGGTGTTCATATTTTTGTTACTCAGCCAGTGTTCACGGGTCTGGTGGACCCGCTAGAGTTTTGGCTTTCTAAATTAACACTATCAAACAATTTTATGTTAAATTACTCAACAGATGTTTACTTCATCCCAATTACAAGCCATATGAACAGCAAACATGGTTAATTTTTTCCCTTTACCTTTGTTAGATCACATTTATGAATTAATGTGATTCTCGGTTTTTTTTTTTTTTTTTCATAAAATGTTATAAAAAATTAATCAGTTATAATCAAGTGGAGTGAGTGGAAAGACACAACACATTTACATGTGAAGCAATATGTTTCACAACTAAATGGGATCAGCTGCTCATCAATTGTGACATTATGCCCAGGGTTGTAAAACAGGGGGAGGTGGTGCACACACTTATCCCACACTGTCCTGATGGCAGCTAGCTTGTCTCTCTGCCGTCGAGCTAGTCTGTCGTCTCTGTTATCAAAACGGATAATCCTGGAAATTTTGTGGAAGTTTTCCAGAGACATTGATGCACGGAAAGGTTCTTGCCAGTTTCTGCATCCCACAGGGATTCTGTGGATTCCCCTTTGGACCTGAAAACTCCTGCAAGGATAAGAACCCCAAAGTAGGCCTTTGGGGTTCTTAGATGAATTTGGTCCATCTCCTTCCACTTCTCTCCAAAAACACACCTTCCTTCTAGATTATTGCAATCCAGAATAATTTTCTGGATGGAATCTGGGATGAAAATCTCAAATGAAGACTTGATGTCCTGCACATGAGTAACTGTCAGCCATGTTGGCCCTGGCTTATCACAGTAACAGCTCTGCAGGGTGGCTCATTTCTTGGGCAAGAAGACCATTCAATTTCACCAGTTACTGACATCCATATTTCTTCACTTGCTGTCTGGTGGGCTTGTTCTGGTCCTGGAGCTGGCTGCAGATGGGGTACTCGTCTTCGTTTTGTTACTAAATGGTGCTCAACCTCATCCTCTTCTTCAAAGTCACTGTCAGACTCTGAATTTTCAGAAATGTGAAATATTCTGAAACCTCTTTGTCAACATCATCATCCGAAGCTCCTCTCTCTTCCAAAATCAATTGGATGGCCCTCGCAGCAGATAATCTTTTGCCATCTTGATCAGTTGTGATAAAGAACCACACTGGCAAAGTCTTATTTATAGTATTATGCCCCTAATTTGCAGGTGGGACAGGGTATGAGAAAATAAAATTTGGATCCCTCAAGAAAGAGGGTAAAATGTGTGGGAATGTAAGAGCAGACGGTGTTGATAGTTGAATTTTCAACAATGTTGCAACTTTGTGCGCCAGCAGGAGGGGAAGAAAACACTATCAGCAGCACCAGAAAGGAGGAAGACAGAGTGTGGGAACACAGGACCTACACTTTCAACACTTTTACTAGACCTGGGTCCAGTGGACCCGAACACCTTGTATGTAATGTAAATGCGTGGGGGGAGGTACAGTATGAGGTCATTGAAAATTAGTTCGGATTTATGTTCTTCACAGAAAATAAGCCAAAGCCAATGAATTTCAGGTTGAAAAAATAATTCATTGTTTAATTTTTCTTTTGAAAAAAACTGAAAACGGGTCTCACAGACCCAAACACCATACAAGGGTTAATAACTGCATACAAAATAAATTGATTTGAGGATGGAGGCCCTAGATTAGACACTCTCAAGCTATTGACATTCAGTGGTGTGTTGCTGTTTTGACAACACAAAACCACATGCATTCATGGGAAACCTGCAGCAGCAACACAACAGACAGCAGCGACAAACACTATGACATAATCTGAGACAAAATTAGCGTGCAAACTCAGCGATGGGTGGCTATTTGTAAAAATACAAATAGGTGCTGGCAGGCCAAACAAGGTTAAACAGCACATAAGATTTCACGTTCGGATATGTACAGCAGGAGAGTTTCAGGTCCGCCATCTGCAGGTGCGGGATGACATCGAGATCCGCAACACAAAGCCTGAGGTTAGCTTTGTGGCCTGCCTGATCAGCACTGTGCTTCAAACTGAAAGCAGTTTCTATCAGTCGTTTGGAGAATTGTATTATTTATTCTTTTTCTGCTGCTGTGTTGATACACAGAGTGAGAGGATGAGACTTGATCTTGTTTCATAACATGTTTAATAAACAGAGCACAAAACAATGGAATAAAATTAACCTTTTTATCTTTACTGATCCATTATTTAGCACATTGGTACAGCAGCACTCATCCCTCCTTTTGAACATTAAACCTCACTTTACATGTTCTTTATTAAACCGACAGTATTTCCTTCATGTTTTGGTCTCACTCAGTCTCTGCACATTAATCAAAGCTCGGCTATACACAAAAGAGAGATCCAAAGCCACTCTCAGATTTACTCCTCTCTCCTTCATGATCAGCCACCAGATAATGATGATTATAATTCTAATTTTTATTCTTATTTGTTATCCTTTCACCAACTAATCAAGATGTAAATCCAGTAAACAGTAAACACAATAAATGTCGTAATGCTCTTTTAAGCAATAAATTGCAAAAAAAGTTAAAATAAAAAAAAAATAAAATAAAATAAAACTTAAATAAAAAATTAATGTTTACGTTTTAAAAAAATATATCAGAAGGTTCAATAAATGTTCCATTTAAAATAAAAAATAATTTTGTGGCAATTAATTTCATGATTCAAACTTGAAAGAGTTAAAGACAAATCTTGAACAAAATCAGGGTTTTTAAAATGTGAGGTCATATTTTGAATGATGGAGAAATTTGCTGTTGATATCAACTCGCACACTCAACAAAAACCTCAGTAGAAGATTTGGTAACTTTAAAGCTCTTGAATGAAGCCCAGCAGATTGTTTTTGACATATGTTGATGTCTTTGAATAAACTTCTTTGAAAATTGAGAATGTTGTACAATTTCTGACAGATGTAAGACTTTGAAAACATTTTTCAAACAAAAAAAAATCTAATAAATTCCAAGAAGGAATAAAAAAAATTCTATATTGGCCCGAGTAGCCTTTAAGACTTACATGTAGAACTTACGTGTTTTGTTTTGTGTTTTGTTTTGTTTTGTTTTGTTTTTTTGTCACAGGTTTGTTTTTATCTACTGAAAGATTTCTGGGCGGGCCACCAAGGAAAGAGGAAATGCAGCTTGTGGTTCAAGTCAAAAGTCTTCCGTTCAGCAGATGTCATGCTTTATGTTATCAGCACACAGCAGAGAGTTAACAAGGAACGCAAGCCAAGAGCAGAGTGGAAATTTGACTTTGCTCTTTGTGCACATTTGTATATGATTTGCCTGTACTTGAATAATATTAATGATTTTTCTGAATTTATATTTATAAAGGACAAAAACAACTGACTGTGAAATGTAAACTGAGCCTGGCTGACATGAAGTGTCTCTACTTTTAAACTACTTTTAAACAGGACAATGATGCTGCAGCTCTGAAACCACAAAGACTAGTTTTTTATTTGAGTTTGGACAAAGGTCCCAAAAAAGAGATTGAATAGTATGATTAGGAAATAAAACTGTAAATAACATAAATAATTTAATCGAAACTAATATCTAAACTCAATCATGATTTGTTTTATTTTTAAAAAAATAAAGGTATAGGTATAGTATTCTACCAATAGTAAAAAAAAAAAATATTTCTTTATGCTTTGTTCTCATTGTTTACATTATTATTAAAAAAAATTATTAACTGAACTAATGAAATCAAAACAAGAAGCATCGCTGAATAATTTATGAACATGAAAATAGACCCTTGTACATTATTGTCCTTTCAGATTCACAAGTTTTGAAACCATGATAATTACACTCAGTATCACCCAAATAAACTAATGTGCTAATATTTTTGTGTGGTATAACTGTAAGTTACCACATACCTACAAGCTTATCTGTACCATCTCTTCACTAGGCAAAAAAAATCAGATAACTTGCTTCAGAGTGATAACTGTTATCAGAGAGAGCTCGACTGCTGTACACATGAAACTCTAACCAACCATTCCCGCATGCAAGTAGTTTTATTAAAAACATGTTATATGAATTGTCTTCTCATTTATTAGGGTTGCATGATTATGGTCAAAATTATTTTCACAATATTGATGATTGATTGAACTGCTTTTATGTAAACATAAAACTGCTTTCACATTCATGTTGTGTCACATTCCTGTTAGTGTACAACTCTTAGCTTCAAAATACAAACACAGTTCTTAAAATGTCAGCACACTGGTTAAAATAGAATTGAAAAAAAAAACATAATGCTGTAATTTGCAAATCTCATAAATCCATATGTTCAAAATAAAATGTAGAAAGCGTATTAAATGTTCCCACAAAGCTGGGACAGAGCCATGTTTACCACTGTGATGCAAATATCTGAATCTTGGATTGTCTCTAATCAAGAAGTCATACATGTGCACCAAGTTCCTGTTTTTTAGTCATGAAAGATATATGCTGTACAATTTCACCCTGGAATAAGAACAGTTCACATAAACAATTAAAAGGACAAAATTACCATCACAGTCATGCCGATGTATATAAAAGTGTGTAAACATCTGCCAATTGTAACGTTTTTTGGACTTTTTTCATGTCATTTTCAGGTTGTCTTTAGATTTTATGTCTTAATGCCATATGTTCCTTCAATAAGTTAAACTAGAAATTAGAAATTGAACTATGAATTTAAATGTTGCCTTTAGTTTGTGAAATATGAAAGTCTGCTGTTTCAGTTCAACCACACAAATTGTTATTTCCTGCGATTGGGGTGACAAACAAATTTAAAACAGGAGCTCAACCACAACATGATAAGATTTACAGATCTATGCTGAGGTTAAGGGAGCTTTGCTCACTATAGTACTGTATGATAATACCTGAGCTCACAGTGAAACACAATATAAGCATACATATTTGCATATTTCTCTGAAAATACAGGCTCCAAAGTAGAAACTCAGTCTAGCAAAGGTGCTATTGTTATTGTTATTCCAAATGACTGAAATATTTGATTGACACATTTCAGAAAGATGGAAAAAAGAAGAAGCATTTTGTGAACGACTAACAGCAAATCAGGTGGTATATAAATAATACACCATACTCATAAAATGAACCCAAGGACAATGTAAATATGAGGTCAATCCAGCTCTGAAACAGAGAGAGAAAACTTCAGACTAATCTATCAGTGTTAGGAAAAAAAAGTGTCAGGTCAGACAAGAAATATGTCAGCTGACAACACAAAAATAGAGAAGTATAACAACACAAGAAACAAATGGCGTCCAGGTACACACCGGCTCACTCCTTGGGGGCCGCTTATCGGGGCCTGGAGCCTGGGGCTCGCTCGGGCCACTTCGGAGGTGGGGTGCCCCCGGCCTCTTGGCCGGGGGCTCAGTCACTCAGGCACGGCTGGCTGCCGGCGGAGCTCACGGGCGCGTCACTGCAACCCCCTCTGGCTTCTGCTCCGTGGCTGCTGAGCGACCCCTCATCGGGGACTCTCCTCAGCTACAGTGGCGCGGCTGCCCCTCTGTTGGTCTTCCTTGGTCTCTTGTGTTCTGGGGGCCTCTGGATGTCTGGAGTTTTCATCTCCTCCATACCTGCTTCATGCCCTGGAGGACGGGGCAGTGGCCCCCCCACACCCTCTAGCAGATCATTACATGAAGGAACCTTTTAAAAAAAAAACAAAAAAAACAAGCGCGTCCATGCTCACAGGTGTACACACGGGTGATCACACCCACAAACTACACCCTTTTTGGCTCCTACCTCAAAGCACACTGTGTTCTGTCTATCTTGCGTGCTGCACAATAATGTTTAATATTTAGTATTTACTGTCATATTCCCATAAATCATTGTGATGTTGTTTATTCTATTGCTCTCGTTTTCTTCTGCTTGTTTTCTTTTTTCCTTCTCAGCAGGTGATCCAGGTGATCGATATATGCATTTTTTTTCTTTTTTTTTTTCTGCCCATTCTGTTGGTTTTTGGTTTTTGCCCTTCTCCCCCGTCCCTCTTCTCAGCTGCTTCTCTTTCCCTCTTTCTTTCTCCCCTTCTTTCCCCCAGTCAAGTCTGTCCCGTATTCAGCAAGTGAAAATAAAATAAACAATAAAAGGTGAATCAAATAGACCATTATGGCAAGGCTGGGATGGTCAATTTGGTAAAGTAAATCCGTTGGGCATCTTTCTTTGCCTTTAGACAACAATTCTGATGGCAAAAGAGCCAAACGGGACAGGCCAAAAAAAAAAAAAAGAAACAAATGTTTATGCTTACAATAGACAGGAAATGCAAACACGTCACACAGCTGCTGTGGTCAAAGCTACAGAAGCTGTGTGAGGTTTGTATAAAAAAAGGAAGCACAGAGAAGGAGCAGCCAGAAGAAGAAGCTGAGAGCTCTGCTCTTGTCTGTATTAAATGCAGCTTCTCATCATTCTGCATTTTTTATTTATAATAAATATATTTTATATTAAGTAAACAGTCAGATTGAGATTGGGGCACGGCTAGATGTGAAGATGGGATACACTTTGCACTGCATAACGGGCTTATTATTGTGTAAGTACATTTCTAGCTTCGTTTGAATGGCACTAGTTAATAAAAAAAAAGCTTCTAATCTGTGAGCATTATAGTCTATAACTGGTTAAAACGGTTTAATTTTATGATTCTTAAAGCAAAATGTTGCTGGTGCCTTTGCTCAGTTTAATCTGGAGCATTATGTTGGATACATGGTTGTTTTTATTGCTTGTCTTGTTTGATTTTCTAACAGTTTGATTCTGATGTTTCAATCTTTATTTTAGTGCTCAGTACACTCTTCTACATAAATGCTGATGGTGAGAAATTTATTTTTCTTTGCTTTGCATTTATAGAATATGCATGATATTGCTTTCCAGATTCACACCTCCTGTACCACTCTAAATGATTTCTTAACACATTTTTATACAGTTTATATAACATTTTAAAATACTAAAATCTGGTGCAGTTGCCAAAATTGTCGGGAAAAAAGACTATACATGAGATGGACAGATAACAAATAATATTAAATACAAATTTTCATTATGTTAAAATGTTGGAACACTTTAAACGTCCAGAACCAATTAAATTCCCTTTTGAACAGGTTCATAAATATTACATATTTAACTTTTCTGTGCAGTGTTGTTTCGGTATTTTCTTTAGTTGTGGGGAAATAAATAAAACACATAAGCAACAAAGTTTTTATGCTTCTATTTGGATTTGTAACTGAATATTTTTATGTGAACATTTGCTGTAAGAAGAATTTTGTTATAGAAATTATCACACATTCACTCAGTGATTTATTTGGTGCTTCTGGCACATTAGACTGAGTGTCTTCATACAAAACTACACTACAGATCCCCTCTAATTTATTCTTCGTCTATTCATAGACCACTTAAATCAATTCAGTTCAGTTAACAGTTAGTAAGGTAAAGACCCTAGAATAATAGAAAGTCTAACTAATCTGATGACACAGAAAACTGACTTTAAAGATCAACATTGCTTTCTAATCCACCAATGTCAGCTTGTAGTACACCTGTTGGATAGAGCAGCAACACTGATGGTCACATGCTCTACCAATAACAGAAATAGTACCTACAGTGTTCTGAATCTCCCTGTTTTCAAACAGTGTGTGAAATACTGTTTTTGTATTTTATGTGATGTTACTGTCATTTCCATATGACAAAGGCAAAGGGAGAGTAGGCTCTGTGTAAATATGATGCAGCCCCCACAGGAATAACAGACACCATTCAGTGTCATGTTACGTTTGAGTGTTATTAAAGGAAAATGTAGAGAGGACACAAAACATCTAAAAGTAATTTGTTTGTGTAACATTTGTCTTTGAATAGATGAAGAATAAATCAGAGGGCATCTGTAGTTTTTGCATGAAGACATGTGTCACATGCAAGTAAATATTTTCTATTTGGTGCTAGAAGCTAAATGACTGAGTGAATGTGTAAAGTGTGATCTTTTCTCAGAATACTCAGAGCTGACTATGGTCTTCTCAACATTCTTGTCCTTTTGGATGTGAGCTCAGCCTTCGACACTATCTCTCACGCCATCCTTCTAAACAGACTTTCCTCTCTTGGCATCTCTGACGCACTTATTCTCACTCAATATTGATGACTCCACATTTTCCCTTCACCTCAAGTTAAGAGCCTTGGTGTCATCCTAGACAGTTTATTATCTTATAAATCTCACATCAATAATCTCACTTGTTCTGCCTACTTCCATCTATGCAACATTAACCAATTATGTCCTTCTCTTTCCACCCAGTCTTGTCCACAGTCTCATTACCTCCCACATTGACTATTGTAATTCTCTCTTGCATGGTCTCTCCCAAAACTCCCTCCATATGCTTCAACTGGTTCAAAAGTCCACTGCCCGCATTATTATTATTATTATTATTA